>NW_020664563.1:714662-738533 GCF_002925995.2 Terrapene triunguis | reverse complement strand
AAAAAAAAAAAAAAAAAAAAAAAAAAAAAAAAAAAAAAAAAAACAGGTTGGAAGCCCTAAGGGCATAGTGTCAGGAGTAAGTGCAAGTATGAACCCCTGGAACAATACTTAAAATGGTGAAATCTGAGTTAATAAAGGTGTCATTTTGGGAAATAAACAAGTGATTTAAGGAAAGAGAGTGAAAAGTTAACTCTACAGAGGCTGGAGAGAATTAAACAGTTAAACTTTGTGAAAATGTTAAAAAGGATCTTGTTAAAAGAATTCTTGGTTTCTTTGCAGCCATTCTAAAGGAAAAATGGGCCCTTTTCCAGAGGAATGTCTGTAAATAATCCAGGTAAAGAGACTATCTAATTAAAATCATTTGACTATAGACAATTGAGTCAAATTTGCTAAAAGAACATGGGGGGGTTCTATTGGAACTTAACTGCCCCAAATGTATAAAGGTAATGTAATCTATGTACAGCTATGTAAAAACAAAGCAGTGTAAGAGGGATGTTAAGGGAGAGAAAATGTGTATGTATCTGTCTGTCTGTGGGAATATGTGAGGTTTGTAAAACTCCTGTTTTGTAAGTTTAAGATAAATTGGTTTTGTTTTGTTTATAATGCCACTAAAAATCCATTTGACTCTTTAATTCAAAGTTGCAAAACTGACAGACCTTTTTGCCAGACACAGAATCAGTGTTGGTTGGCTTTGAGATTTGGTATTTAACCCTTAAGGGGTAACTTGATTCTTTACAAAATTTAAATGTTTTCAAATAAAGACCACGTCATGACTGCAGCAGGGCAGTCAAAATCAGAAGAATAGGGAGAGATTCTGGATTCTTTTTTGTTTGTTTGTTTTTGTAACAAAATAGCAAATGAAAGCTGTAGGAAAAGAAAAAAGACAGTGGCCCTCTGAAGCAACAGCAGGGGTGAGGTGCACAAAACAAAAAGAAGCAATGTTAGAAACACTGAGCCTTAAAATGGCTCTGTGTAATCAGACTGTCACTTTGATAAGGGTACATAAAACTCTGTAAGAACAAAAGAAACAGTTACACCTTATGTAAAAATTAATATGGCTAATGTTTTAAAAGTTGAAGTATAGAAGGAATGTGCAGACATGTGCAGTGTATATTATAGAGGGGGTAAAAGAAATGCAAACAAAACATGCTACTTAATTAAAATCCTATTAGGGCTCTAAAGGAGCCACAATAGACTGTGTTTTCTGTTTCAGCTCTCTGTGTGTTTTGGAAGCAAGAGTTAAAAGTAATCAAAACTCTGGTAAAAGTTAATTGTAGCTCTGCTGATGGCTTTGAATCCAAAAGCCAAGCCTGTGTTGATGCAAATTACCTAACTGATAAAGGAAGTGAGAGATCTGCCAGCACAAAGAAGTTGCAGATAAAGAACATACCTGGTCAGCAAACAAATTGTCTAAATAAAAGGCACGGTATAACAAGATACCTTTAATTAAAATAAATTTAATGTTAATAAGTACCCCTATAACAATGTATAGTGTGTATGATTTTTGAAAAAAAATCCTTTATGGTAATGATGCTTTTCAGCAGTTACCTGTGAACAAACTTAAAGCTTAATACAGCAGGAAAGACATTGTAAACTTGGTCTGCTGTAAAGGGAAAACTGAGGTACACCACCTCATGGATTTAATGACTGAACAGTGGGATAATTTCCCCATAACTCTTAAAAGATAGAAGCCATTGAAACCTGGCCTGCCTATAGAACAAAAACACAGGAAAATATGGAGGTAATTCCTCTTGTTTTGCCTGCAATCAGCAAGGGTATTTGTAAAAGAAAGGAATATTTTAAGCAATAATGAATGCCACCCCAAAAGGGGTAGAAAAATGTTATTTTTGTCTTTCAGAAAAAGCTAATATCAGCTACAGGACAACCTAATAAGAAACAAATAAAAGTGGGTATGCTTATCCATGCCTGTTGCTCCAAAGCCCTGTAGTAAAGACATCTCACTAGGATCCTGTATGTGGGATAAAATGAATAATGAGACCAAAGTACTGTATAATGGGCTATGTGTATGTGTTAATTCTTGGGGGGGAAAGTGTTTTAAAAGAATTGAAGTGTTAGCAACTTTCCAATAGACAAATGTAAATGTAATGTAAGTAATGTGTTTACAAAAGGTAAAAAGGTAACATAGTTCCTAAAACAAACAAAAAGGCAATGTGGGAAACCGAACCATTCATATTATACATGCAAATGGCAACATGTTAAGAATTGCCACTGCAGAAAGACATAACAGCTTACCATTGGTATAATATATTTTCTGAATGGTCTCCCACAACTACTGGCATACTAATGTTACTAACCCTAATTGTTTTTGATTTTAAATTGTATGTGTTTAATTGTAACGTTTGAAATGTGCTGTTGGATAAAACAAATGTATGCAAAGCTAGAGCCACAGGCCCAAATCACCTCCCAGTATTTTCTATTATGTGGACTAAATAAGAAGTGACACTGGCGATTAATAATCTTAGTGTCAAAAGGGGGATATGTAGGAGCAGGATTTTATAATGTCCCATAAGAATTAATGTATGATTTGATTTCATCCTGTCAGCCACCCTTTTTGAATAGCAGAAAGGAATGACAGACCAGAACAATCCTTATGACTGATTATGGTCACCCTTTTGTTTTAGAATAAGTTATAATGTCTACTATGGTTTCCTATATGTATTACAAAGTAGGCCTCTAGTTAAATATACATTTCTTTGTTTTAAGGTTTAGTAAGTAAGAAACAGGATTCTCTATTGTGTCTATGTTAAGTAGATTAGAGGAACATTGAAGGCCTGGGTCTCAATGTAAATTGTCTTGGTTATTGATTGTAAAACTTAGCAAGGTTTAATTTGCAATGCCTTTTTGCTCGATATAAAATACTACTGTTTGTATTCTCAATCTGTGTGAATAAGGAATGTATGCATCAGGAAAAGATAAGGTGTGAAGGCCATTGTTATAGCCAGAGTCAAGGAAGAAGAAGTAAAGAGACTTAAAGGACATCAAAGAATCATCAGGTACTGCTTACTATCCAGATGGCTGTTAAACTATCTGGCATTGCAGCGTGGATACATGCTTCGCAGTGTAAGAAGACACCCTCCCCGGCGAACCAATCATCACCTCAGAACTGCGCAGAGTCAATTTTGACTCCAGAAGAAGACGTAGAGGAACAGCCTGCAATACCTTACCATCTACGCTCTCGTAAGGGTTGCCAGAAGCAGACGAGGACCTAAAGCAAGGCCCAAAAAGAAGCAGTAGTGAGCCTAGCGCCTGCTGCCTGGTGGATGTAAAACCGTGACTGCGGTTCCCTCAGTTGAGGTTGTCAGAACCGGAAGGGCCTTGCCTCCAACATGCGCCTCTGGTGGCGCCTGTTCCTCGGCTACTGGTGTCTTAAGGTCTGGGGAGTCCACAATGACAATTCTTTTATCCAGCAGCAAGTGTGGATAGCTCAGACCCTTAATATTTCTAATTGCTGGGTCTGCAGCCACATCCCAGCCCACTCTCAAGCTGGTGTTCCTGTCCTGGCAATCCCACTCAATTCCCCAGACCTCACTGGAGGACCTCGTCCGTTTAACAAAACATGGAACAATAATGACACTTGGGAAACAGTGGGAATAAATGTATCTAAATGGATAACTGTGATGGAGGGAAAAGGTCATTGGTGTTGGGTGTGTAATGGGACAGGGCTGGATCTGGGAAAAAGTCGTTGCCTTCAGCATATTGTGGCAAATGGTGTATGGGATTATTCGAACAAAACTAAAGAGTGGCGGGCCGGGTATGGGGATATGAATTTTTTCTCAACCTGGGATCAAACAGAAAAATCAATTTCATGTTCCCCCTACAGTAATCTTAGTGGAAACAATACAATCTTTCAATGCCATGCAAATAACACCACTCCTTGTAAGGAGAATTACCCTGTGCCCTTCGGAGGATATTACTCCTCCTTTGTAGGCACTTATGTGACAAATGGGTGCAACCGACCCTACCCAGCCTTAATAGGCCATCATTGGGTTTGTGGGACCAAAGCTTATACTGTGTTACCAGCTAACTGGTCAGGTATCTGTTATCCCGCTCGACTCTTCCCACAATTCCGAGTGCTGGGGTCCTTCCCACGAGAACGCCTGCGTAATTTCAGGCGAAGAAGAAGGGACTTATCAGATGCCCAATGGTATGTAAATAACATAAGCCCCTTGACCTGGGAAGAGGCCATTGGCAGTTCCCTTATCCCACTTGGGGGAGTAATACACCATGCAAAAAGGCTCCTAAGGTTACAAGCAGTAGTTGAAATAATGGCAAATGAAACCGGAGAGAGTTTAAAGACCCTGGCCAAAGAAACAGGGGCGATCCGACAGATGGCCCTCCAAAACCGTCAGGCACTGGACATAGTGCTGGCGGCCAAAGGAGGGACCTGTGCTCTCATTGGAAAAGAATGTTGTGTGTTCATACCTGACGACACCAATGAGGTAATAGATCGCGCTAGTCACTTAGAACAAATTGCATCTCTTCCCCATGAAGAGCCAAGTTCTTTATGGAAGTGGCTAAGTAACCTATTCAATTTCTCTGGCATAGGAAACTGGTTGTTTCAGGGAGCCCTGACTATCCTGTGTGGAATCCTAATGATTTTTGTATGTTTTCAGTTAATCTCCTGTTGTATCCAGAATTGTGTAAGGTATGCCACCCAGGTGACTACCCCAAAACAGAGTGCTAATATGATGATGTTAAATATCACTGATGAACGAAGAGATAAAGAACTATTAATATGTGGAACCCAGTAATTGTTGGTCTTTGCGTAAGCTTGACCAAAAGGAGGGATTGTGAAAGTGAAATGAATTATACTAAAGAAATAGAATGAATTAAAGAATGCTGTATGTACCTTTAAGTAGAAATGAGAAATGCTGCAAGCCAGGTGTGCAGGAAAGCAGACATTAACTGCTTAACTTGCCACTTAAGGGCAATTGGTGAAGCATTAGTCTTAGATCGATAAGAGTTAACAAGGAAGCAGGATATGCATATTGTGCTCCATGCATATTTTACAATTTTGCTCTCTCTGTCCTTTTGTTTAGTTTGCACCCTTTTATCTGTATAAATAAGACTGTTTGAATCTTGCATGGAGGCTCACATTATCTGATTGTATTAGCAGAGCGCTGTGCTAATAAAACAGAGTGGTCTGACAAACTATGAGTCCTGAGTCTAACTTTGACACTCTCTCCTGTCTGATCTTGTGGAGTACTCATGGCAGGAGTGGCAGATGGGAGAAGGCGTAGTTGATCTGGTCTGACCAGCAAATTATGAGAGCATCGCTTTGAGAGTGGGGATCAATATCCCCCCAGAGCAGTATGTGCTGCATTTGTTGCTGGTGAGGGAGGCGAAAAGGTCCCTGGTCAGAGTCCAACATTGGTTGAAGATGTCATGTACTACAGAGTTGTGGAGTTCCCACTCATGATTAATCACAATCTGTCTGCTGAGAGAATCTGCAATCACATTCTGAGTCCATGGGAGATAGGCTGCAGATAGCAGAATCTGGTGAATGATGCATCAATTGACTGCCTTCGTACACAGAGCAGTTGACTTTGTGCCCCCTTGTTTGTTGATGTAGTAAACAGTGGTAGTGTTGTCTGACATGATAAGAACATGATGGGAATGGATGGATG
Source organism: Terrapene triunguis (assembly GCF_002925995.2). Lineage (NCBI taxonomy): Eukaryota > Metazoa > Chordata > Testudines > Emydidae > Terrapene > Terrapene triunguis. The sequence goes on along the minus strand of NW_020664563.1, from coordinate 732,885 downwards.
GGAGAAATGCTTGGCATGTCTTCCTTACAGCCCGGAGTTCCAGAATGTTGATGTGCATCCTACATTCCCGAGAGCTCCATGTTCTCTGTGTTATGTGATCTCCCATGTAGTCAAAGAGGGATAGGCAAGTTCTGGCTTGGACAGAAGGACAGTTGACTATGTGGGCTATGAGTTCTTGCAGAGTCTGGAACCTGTCCCTTGGTAGGTAAGCTTGTGCTGTGACTGAGCTGATGGAGGCCCCTATGAAGTCTAGGGATTGTGTGGGGTCCAAAGTTAATTTTTTGATGCTGATGCTGACTCTGAGGGAGGAAAGGAGTCTGAGTAGCACAGAGGTTGAAATCTGGGCTTCGACTCTGGACCATACTGCTAGGAGCCAGTCATCGAGATGGGGGAATGGAAGGACCCCATAATGCCTGAGGTAGGCCACCATGATGGAGAAAACTTTGGTGAAGACCCTGGGAGCAGTGGTGAGTCCAAATGGCAGGACCCTGTATTGAAAATGCTGAGGGCCGACCATGAACCTCAGGAACCATCTGTGGGCCAGATGAATGTCTGTGAAAATAAGCCACCTGAATATCGACATCCATAAACAATATGCCTTCTTCTAACGTTGAGATGATTGCTGCTAAGGTGACTATACGAAACTTGGGCTTGTGGATGAAGCGATTGACATGGTGGAGGTCCAGAATTGGTCTCTATTTGCCCTTCTTTTTGGATACAGGATGGGTTGTGGAGGATTGCAAGGGTGAATAGGATTCAAGAGGACTTACAGCCAGAGAGAACAGGGGATAGACCGGAGAATCGCACCGTCACCAGGAAAAGGCAGGTCTACGTGATTGGGGACTCCTTACTGAGAAGAATAGACAGGTCTGTAACTAGAGCTGATCCAGAGAACAGAAGGGTGTGCTGTCTGCCGGGTGCTAAGATACAGGATGTGGACCTGAGGCTGAAGAGGATCCTAACGGGAGCGGGAAAGACTCCACTGATTGTCCTTCATGTGGGAATGAATGATACGGCTAGATTCTTGCTGGAACGTATCAAGGGATACTATGCCAGGCTGGGGAAGACGCTTAAGGAAATTGAGGTTCAGGTGATCTTCAGTGGGATTCTGCCTGTTCCTAGAGAAGGGCAACAAAGGTGTGACAAGATTATGACGATCAACAGATGGCTCAGGCAGTGGTGCTATATAAGGAGGGCTTTGGGATGTATGGCCACTGGGAGGCATTCATGGACAGAGGACTGTTCTCTCGGGATGGACTTCACCTGAGTAGGGAGGGAAATAGACTTCTAGGATGGAGGCTGGCACAACTGATTAAGAGAGCTTTAACCTAGGAATTGGGGGGAGATGGTTGGAAGATGTCCAGGTAATCTCCACGCCGGATTTTAACATTGAGAGGGAAGAAAACGAAGTAAGAAAGAATACAGCTGGGGGTAAGAGAATGGACATACAGAGGAAGGGTAGTGTAGATACCAGTCTAATAGGTGATACTGGTGGTAGAATGTCTGGTCCTAATCGGGTAAAGAATGTGAGTGAAGCCAAACAGCAAGAATTAAGATGTTTGTACACCAATGCGAGGAGCCTAGGTAACAAAATGGAGGAACTAGAGCTATTGGTGCAGGAAGTGAAACCAGATATTATAGGGACAAGAGAAACATGGTGGAATGTCATGACTGGAGTACAGGTATTGAAGGCTATGTGCTGTTTAGGAAAGATAGAAATAAAGGCAAAGGTGGTGGAGTACCATTGTATATCAATTATGAGGTAGACTGTAAAGAAATAAGAAGTGATGGAATGGATAAGACAGAGTCTGTCTGGGAAAAAATCACATTGGGGAAGAAAGCTACTAGAACCTCCCCTTGGATAGTACTTGGGATGTGCTATAGACCGTCGGGATCCGATTTGGATATGGAAAGAGACCTCTTTAATGTTTTTCATGAAGTAAATACTAATGGGAATTGTGTGATCATGGGAGACTTTAACATCCCAGATATAGATTGGAGGACAAGTGCTAGTAATAATAATAAATAATAATAATAAATAATAAATAAATAAATAATAATAAATAATAATAGGGCTCAGATTTTCCTAGATGTGATAGTTGACGGATTCCTTCACCAAGTAGTTGCTGAACCAACAAGAGGGGATGCCATTTTAGATTTGGTTTTGGTGAGTAGTGAGGACCTCATAGAAGAAATGGTTGTAGGGGACAACCTTGGTTCGAGCAATCATGAGCTAATTCAGTTTAAACTAAATGGATAAACAAAAATAGATCTGTGACTAGGGTTTTTTATTTCAAAAGGGCTAACTTTAAAAAATTAAGGAAATTAGTTAGGGAAGTGGATTGGACTGAAGAACTTGGGGATCTAAAGGTGGAGGAGGCCTGGAATTACTTCAAGTCAAAGTTGCAGAAACTATCAGAAGCCTGCATCCCAAGAAAGGGGAAAAAATTCATAGGCAGGAGTTGTAGAACAAGCTGGATGAGCAAGCATCTCAGAGAGGTGATTAAGAAAAAAGCAGAAAGCCTTCCCATCTTCCAAGGAGTGGAAGATGGGAGGGATCAGCAAGGAAAGCTACCTTATTGAGGTCAGAACATGTAGGGATAAAGTGAGAAAAGCCAAAAGCCATGTAGAGTTGGACCTTGCAAAGGGAATTAAAACCAATAGTAAAAGGTTCTATAGCCATATAAATAAGAAGAAAACAAAGAAAGAAGAAGTGGGACCGCTAAACACTGAGGATGGAGTGGAGGTTAAGGATAATCTAGGCATGGCCCAATATCTAAACAAATACTTTGCCTCAGTCTTTAATGAGGCTAATAAGGAGCTTAGGGATAATGGTAGGATGACAAATAGGAATGAGGATATGGAGGTAGATATTACCACATCCGAGGTAGAAGCCAAACTCGAACAATTTAATGGGACTAAATCGGGGGGCCCAGATAATCTTTATCCAAGAATATTAAAGGAACTGGCACATGAAATTGCAAGCCCATTAACAAGAATTTTTAATGAATCTGTAAACTCAGGGGTTGTACCATATGACTGGAGAATTGCTAACCCAGTTCCTATCTTTAAGAATGGAAAAAAACGTGATCCGGGCAACTACAGGCCTGTTAGTTTGACATCTGTAGTATGCAAGGTCTTGGAAAAATTTTTTGAAGGAGAAAGTAGTTAAGGACATTGAGGTCAATGGTAATTGGGACAAAATACAACATGGTTTTACAAAAGGTAGATCATGCCAAACCAACCTGATCTCCTTCTTTGAGAAGGTAACAGATTTTTTAGACAAAGGAAATGCAGTGGATCTAGTTTACCTTGATTTCAGTAAGGCATTTGATACGGTTCCACATGGGGAATTATTAGCTAAATTGGAAAAGATGGGGATCAATATGAAAATTGAAAGGTGGATAAGGAACTGGTTAAAGGGGAGACTACAACGGGTCATACTGAAAGGTGAACTGTCAGGCTGGAGGGAGGTTACTAGTGGAGTTCCTCAGGGATCGGTTTTGGGACCAATCTTATTTAATTTTTTTATTACTGACCTTGGCACAAAAAGTGGGAATGTGCTAATAAAGTTTGTGGATGACACAAAGCTGGGAGGTATTGTCAATACAGAGAAGAACCGGGATATCATAGAGGAAGATCTGGATGACCTTGTAAACTGGAGGAATAGTAATAGGATGAAATTTAATAGTGAAAAGTGCAAGGTCATGCATTTAGGGATTAATAACAAGAATTATTGTTATAAGCTGGGGACGCATCAGTTGGAAGTAACAGTGGAGGAGAAGGACCTTGGAGTATTGGTTGATCACAGGATGACTATGAGCTGCCAATGTGATATGGCCGTGAAAAAAGCTAATGCGGTCTTGGGATGCATTAGGAGAGGTATTTCCAGTAGAGATAAGGAGGTGTTAGTACCGTTATACAAGGCACGGGTGAGACCTCATCTGGAATACTGTGTGCAGTTCTGGTCTTCCATGTTTAAGAAGGATGAATTCAAACTGGAACAGGTACAGAGAAGGGCTACTAGGATGATCCGAGGAATAGAAAACCTGTCTTATGAAAGGAGACTCAAAGAGCTTGGCTTGTTTAGCCTAACCAAAAGAAGGCTGAGGGGAGATATGATTGCTCTCTATAAATATATCAGAGGAATAAATACCAGGGAGGGAGAGGAATTATTTAAGCTCAGTACCAATGTGGACACAAGAACAAATGGATATAAACTGGACATCAGGAAGTTTAGACTTGAAATTAGATGAAGGTTTCTAACCATCAGAGGAGTGAAGATCTGGAACAGCCTTCCAAGGGGAGTAGTGGAAGCAAATGACATATCTGGCTTCAAGACTAAGCTTGATAAGTTTATGGAGGGGATGGCAATTAATTGGTCTTTGACTATTAGCGGTAAATATGCTCAATGGCTTGTGATGGGATGTTAGATGGGGTGGGATCTGAGTTACTACAGAGAATTCTTTCCTGGGTGCCTTGCTGGTGAGTCTTGCCCACATGCTCAGGATTTAGCTGATCACCATATTTAGGGTCGGGAAGGAATTTTCCTCCAGGGTAGATTGGCAGAGGCCCTGGGGTTTTTTCGCCTTCCTCTGCAGCGTGGGGCACGGGTCACTTGCTGGAAGATTCTCTGCACCTTGAAGTCTTTAAACCATGATTTGAGGGCTTCAATGGCTCAGACATAGGTTTGATACAGGAGTGGGTGGGTGAGATTCTGTGGCCTGCGTTGTGCAGGAGGTCAGACTAGATGATCAATAATGGTCCCTTCTGACCTTAAAGTCTATGATTTTATGATTCTAAGTTGAATAGAACCCTATCCCTTGATTTGTCCGGAGGAACCTGCTCTATTGCCCCTCTGTGTAGTGAGTCCCCCTCTAGGGGGAGGATACTGTTGTGACAGTGATCCCTGGGGAGGGGTCAGAGAGGGGGCTATGGATGAGGTAATATGATGAACTCGATCATATAGCCATAGTGGATGACATTCAGAACCTACCTGTCTGTTTTTATTGCACTCCAAGCTGCTAAAAAGTGTACTAGACGACTCCTGAAGGGGGTGAGGTGGTTGTATGGCAGCAGGCAAGGTGGTTGATGGCTCTCTAGGGTGCCTCAGAAATACCTCTTCTGTGGGGGTTGCATCTGGGAGGAGGAAGGCTGCACATGACTTATGAGGAGAGGCTGAGGGAACTGAGCTTATTTAGTCTGCAGAAGAGAAGAGTGAGGGGGGATTTGATAGCAGCCTTCAACTACCTAAAGGGGGGGGGTTCCAAAGAGGATGGAGCTCGGCTGTTCTCAGTGGTGGCAGATGACTGAACAAGAAGCAATGGTCTCAAGTTGCAGTGGGGAGGTCTAGGCTGGATATTAGGAAAACCTGTTTCACTAGGAGGATGGTGAAGCACTGGAATGGGTTACTTAGGGAAGTAGTGGAATCTCCATCCTTAGAGGTTTCTAAGACTTGGCTTGACAAAGCCCTGGCTGGGATGATTTAGTTGGGGTTGGTCCTGCTTTGATCAGGGGTTTGGACTAGATGACCTCCTGAGGTCTCTTCCAACCCTAATCTTCTATGATTCTATGATCTTCGAGTCTTTTGATGCTTCCTTGGTGGTTCGTAAGGCCTCTGATGGCAAATCTGGGAGGTTGTGTAATGCTGTGTGGGCTGCAGGTGGTAGAATTAATGTTTCGGTGCAGGTGTGTAAATACCCAAGGAATGGAATGTAGCTCTCGAATCCTTGAGAGTGTGGAGGGAACCGTCCATTTTCTGGTTGAAGAGATGGGATTCATCGAAAGGGAGGTCTTCAATGGTATTTTGTACCTTCCTGGGAAAACCAGAGGCATGGAACCATGATTCCCTACTCATGACGATGCCCATGGCCATTGAGTGCAATGAGGTATCTGCCACGTCCACCGCTGTTGAGCGATGTCCTTGCTACTAGCTTTCCCTCCTCAATTATTGCTTGGAAGCAGGTCCAGTCCTGCTGTAGCAGTTTTTCCGAAAAGTCCTCCAATTTGCTGTAATTCAGGAAATCATATTTGGAAGGTTAACGCCTGATAATACAAAATCCTGAACTGAAGTTTGGTTACACAGAAGACTTTAGGGCCTAAAAGGTCGAACGGCTTGCCCTCCCTGTCAGATGGGTGGAGCATGGGTGCTGCTACCTACCCCTTCCGTTGCTGCCTGGCCCACAAGTGAATTGGGAGGCGGGGGTGAAAACAGAAACTCAGACCCCTTGGCTGGTACACAGTATAATTTTTCTGCCCCCTTGGGGTAGGCGTACATATGGCTTGGTGTATGCCAAACCATTCTAGCTAGCTCGAGGACAGCATCATCTATCTGGCACTGATGAGTGAAGTATGTCCAGCAGCTTATGCTGAGTGTCTTGGATCTCCTCCAGGGGAATATGCAGCTCTCTTGCCACTCTACGCAGGAGATCCTGGAATTGGCAGTACTCATCATAGGATGGAGGGATGCCAAAGTCACCGCTGCATCAGGTGAGGAAGATGGGAATCTCTCCTGATCCGGTGGTACCGCAGGAACCAGACTGAGTGGCTCCTCTTCCGTTATAGGTTCCAAGTGTCTACTCGAAGGCACTGGAGATGGTGAAATGGATGAAGTCTCCCTGACAGAACTGACGAGTTCCAAGGGTGGGTATTGGGGCTAGGATCCCCAATAGAGCCAGCATGACGGATCAGGAGGGAGTTGTGGAGGGCCCCACGGAGCACGGAACCAGTGACTCCAGGGTGACTCGAGTGGAGGATACTGCCACGATGTAGAAGGCCTCGCTGGTATTTGTAGTTGCGGGAAGGGATGGACAGTCCCTGTCCCTCATCCGATTCCTCCGAAGATGAAAATTTGGAGATCAGTTCTATCGTCGGTACCGTCAGAGCTGGCGGAAGCGTGTAAACTGCCGGAGTGAGGGGTGAGGAGTGCCTCAGATGTGGCATGTCCTGTGCTGAGATACAGTCTCTTTGGAAGTAGAGGGTCCCAGAAGGCGTGTTGATCTCAGCTCTCCCAGGGCAAACACTTCATGGGGCTCTGGTGCTTTTCCCAGCCTCCCTGGAGTCAAGGGTACTCTGTCAGTCTCCAAAACTGGTATGGGAGCAATGGTATTCCCCAGAGCTCTGTAGCTCTGAGGGATGCCGATGTTGACAGTGTGTGTGGAGCAGTACCCGGTACTGGCAGATCTGTTGATTTATGTGGACTCTTATCATGCTTATGCACTTTACAGCATGCTCCTTCCCTATGACTGGAACTCATGGAAGGAGTCTCTGCTTTCTTAGGTTTAGTGGAAGACTTACTGCCATGCTTATGTGCTTACTTCCTTACCTCTCAACTAGGCCCCGGCGCTGGTACCACTGCAGCTGGAGGCGAGCTCCTAGCAGCCTCTGGTCAATGCCCGGGGTGGGGTGGGGGTTGCCCGGCCATGTAGTGCTTCCAGAGGCGAAGAGCCCGGCCTTCTCGGGTCTGGCTGGGGAAGGATTAACAGATATTGCACCTGGATGAAATGTGGACAGGCAGTAGTGGCAGCATTGATGTTCATCACTGACTGAGAAGAAACGTGGGCAGGAAGCGTGGAGTTTAAAGCCTAGAGTCTTCGGCATAGTTCAGTACTCGCATATGGGTACGGGGCAGGGGATGGTGTGGTTCACGCAGAAACACCCCTCCCCCCCCAGAAAAGCCCCAACTCTATTCCCAAAACTAGCAAACTACTACAATTATTATATGAACAGTAAACACTGTAAAATACTCTAAAGCTAACTATGTACAACCACATATTTTTAAAGTGCTTACATAAGAAATAATTTACATAAGAATGGCCATACTGGGTCAGACCAAAGGTCTATCCAGCTCAGTATCCTGTCTACCGACAGTGACCAATGCCAGGTGTCCCAGAGGGAGTGAACCTAACAGGTAATGATCGAGTAATCTCTCTCCTGCCATCCATCTCCACCCTCTGACAAACAGAGGCTAGGGACACCATTCCTTACCCATCCTGGCTAATAGCCATTAATGGACTTAACCTCCATGAATTTATCTAGTTTTCTTTTAAATCCTGTTATAGTCCTAGCCTTCACAACCTCTTCAGGCAAGGAGTTCCACAGGTTAACTGTGCGCTGTGTGAAGAAGAACTTCCTTTTATTTCTTTTAAACCCGCTGCCCATTAATTTCATTTGGTGGCCCCTAGTTCTTACATTACGGGAACAAGTAAATAACTTTTCCTTATTCACTTTCTCCACACCACTCATGATTATATACCTCTATCATATCCCCCCTTAGGCTTGGTCTACACTTACCCCCCAAGTCGAAGTAAGGTACGCAAATTCAGCTACGTGAATAACGTAGCTGAATTCGACATACCTTACTTCGAACTTACCGCGGTTCAGACGCGGTCCACACGCGGCAGGCAGGCTCCCCGTCGACTCCGCGGTACTCCTCTCGTTGAGCTGGAGTACCGCAGTCGACGGGGATCACTTCCTGGTTCGATTTATCGCGTCCAGACCAGACGCGATAAATCGAACTCGGAACTTCGATCCCCAGCCGCCGAACTAGCGCGGCAGTGTAGACCAGACACCCGTCTCCTCTTTTCCAAGCTGAAAAGTCCTAGCCACCCTTCCCTTTATCACCTAAAACGAAACCATGAGGCAAGCCAAGGGTGCATGCGTGAACCAATGGCCACTAGTACTTTCAAAATCTCCGGCTCCGGATGCATTGCGAAACCCTCAGTTGAATACAGTAGGAACCATCACTTGAAGAAGAGTGTGCAAAACCTCACACACACGCCCAACAGAAACAGCACAAGTCATGCCAGGAGCTAGAAGCAGTGTGCATCCAGCAGGGCTTAGCACTGAGAGGGGTTTCAAACCTGCCTTTTCGCTACCTGAGTTTTCTGACAGTTTTGTTTCTAGTAGCTGACCTCCAAAATAGGATCAGCTGAACTTAACTGAGCAAAGGGTAACTAATCACCATGTCTCTCACTGCCAACCTGGACTAGAGAGTTCCTCAGCACTCATTTGACTGGTCTTTACGCAGCCAGTACTGAACATGATTGCTTCTGAGCTACCTGTGAAATTAACTTGATGTTGACAGCAGGAAAACATCATTCTTATGAAAACCCTCAACTTCACACATATGATAAAGATATGGTAATAAAGTCAGAGGTGGTTCATACTAGTGAGAAATGTAGTAATGAATGTTGCTTTGGCCAAACTTCTACTACTATCTAATGCAATGAGTTGCTTCAAACCAATGCTCACTATATGTTTTTTTTAGGGAGAGAATTGCCAGTGTTTTTAGTAAGAGAGTACTGTTTACCCCATGAAGGGTAACATAGAGTCTACACAGTATGAAACAACCCATGCACCAAAGTAGGAAAAATGGCTTGGCTGTCCAGCACAGTGTAGATCAGGGGTGGCCAACCCGTGGCTCTGGAGCCACATGCGGCACTTCAGAAGTTAATATGCGGCTCCTTGCATAGGCACCAACTCTGGGGCTGGAGCTACAGGCGCCAACTTTCTAATGTGTTGGGGGGTGCTCAATGCTCAACCCCTGGCTCTGCCAAAGACCCTGTCCCCACTCCACCCCTTCCTGCGCCCTCTCCTGAGTCTGCGTGCCCTCACTCCTTTCCCCTCCCCCCAGAGCCTCCTGCATGCCACAAAACAGCTAATCGGGAGGTGCAGGGAGGGAGGGGGAGGTGCTGATGGATGGGAGGCGCTGGGAGCAGCGGGCGGGGGGGGGGAGCTGATGGGGGGCGGCTGCTGACGTATTACTGTGGCTCTTTGGCAATGTACATTGGTAAATTCTGGCTCCTTCTCAGGCTCAGGTTGGCCACACCTGGTGTAGATGATAATTGTGATGTAAAGATGAATGTTAACAGCCCTATACAATCTTGACAGCAGTTAGGTAAACAGGAGACTAATGGCAGATGTTTTTATTTAAACTATAAGAACGGCACCTCCTGTGTGTCAATTCTGAATCACTGTCATACAGCCAGTGAGACTCTGAACTGCAAACAAAGGTTTTTTAGGAATGAAGTCAACTGAAATCTTAACTAGTCTCTGGTGGATAGTTAAATTTCTAAAATAATACTCATTGCATACCCATAACAAACATGATTTGCTTAAAAATAAAAGCTTGTGTTTAAATTTTAATTATAGTTGGCTTCCCTTCATATGAGAGCCCTCAACAGAGTGCTGGGCCCTGCAAGATCTCTCTACTGAGAATAAACATCTCACTAACATGAATGCCAAATGGTGCCTTCAGACAGAGATCAGCAAGACACTCCATTGTGATAGGACCTAGGATTGGCCATCTTCTGGATCAGCTGTCTCCCACACTCAGTAATCAGAATGAGGATAAGGACTTTCAGTTGAGATTTTCAAAAAGTCCAGAGGATTTAGCCATTCACCTTCCATTAGTCTGGATGGAAGACCTGTGGCTAAATCCCTAGATTACTTTGAACATCCCAGTTTACATTTGTGTAGCACTTTTCCTCCACAAAGGATGTCCAACACTTTATAAACTATGGGCTGGATTTTCCTCAGTTACACTGCTGTAAATTACAAGATGAAGCCCAGTCAAGAATAGATCTTCCTGGACAACAAAGTGACTAATAACATTCAGCATTCTCCTTAACCTTAGGACAATCATAGAATATGAGGGTTAGAAGGGACCTCAGGAGGTCATCTAGTCTAACCTGCTGCTCAAAGCAGGACCAATGCCCAATTTTTGCCTCAGATCCCTAAATGGCTCCCTCAAGGATTGAGCTCACAACCGTGGGTTTAGTAAGCTAATGCTCAAACCACTGAGCTATCCCTCCCCCAAAGGTCATTGAGTCCAGCTCCCTGCCTTGACTAGCAGGACCAAGTACTGATTTTGCCCTGATCCCTAAGTGGCCCCCTCAAGGATTGAGATTGCAACCCTGGGTTTAGTAGGCCAATGCTCAAACCACCTAGCTTCCCTCCCCCCTCAATCAGTTGATGCACCATGATTAATATCAGGGTTTCTAGCCTCTCAGAACCAAAGGATACCTCTACACTGCAAGCAAATAAACAAACAAATAAACCAAACCCCATGACAGTGAGTCTTAGACCATGACAACTGACTTGGGCTCATGCTATGAGGCTTAAAATAGCAGTGTAGCCCTTCGGGCTCAGGTGGAACCCAGGCTCTGAAACCTGGCAAGGAGGATGGGTCTCAGAGCCCTGGCTCCAGCCCAAGTGGTAACATCCACACTGCTATTTTTAGCCTTGTAGCATCAGCCCTGTGAGCCTGAGTTAGTTGACCAAGGCTCTGACACTTGCTACCACAAGATTTTTTTTTTGTTTGCAGTGCAGATGTACCCACACTGTGAAGTAAGTCTGCATGTGAGTGAAATTAACATTGGTGAAAGCTGCTGGACTGGCAGCCCAGGAGATAGAAGTCCTCTCTTTATCCAGAGAAGAGGTACATCACTAGCAGTTGTGGTGCAAGCTTCCCCATGTACTTCAGCCCTTATCTGAAGGAACCATTTTTGGGGATAGTGGGTAACTCAGTTTCCATGGCTGATCCAAGCCTTGCAGTCTCTGTGGAGACTCATAGCAAGAAGGACACTTAGGGCTTGTCTACACTACAAAATTAGGTCGACGTAAGTTAGGTCAACCTACAGTCACTGCAGCAATTAAATTGGCTGTTGGTATCCACATTGCCCTCCTTCTGCCAGTGGAGCGTGTCCTCACCAGGAGCACTTGCACTGACTGAAGTGGGGCATAGTGGGGCACTGAAAGGCAAATCTTTGAACGGTGGCTTCCTTCAGAAGCAGCAGCCACCTGGAGAAGCCTTTACTGTGGCTTCATTGCCTACTAACCTCCATATTCCTGGCAGCTACCCCTGGACATGCCCAGTCCCCACGCCAGACTCTGCAGTGTCTGCAGGAAGGAGGGACAGAACTGTGAAGGGGAGGAGCTCCTCCCCCACACAAGGCTCTCACGGGCATGATCTGCCCCAAAGTGAACTGGAATTAATAGGTTAAAAATGAAGCAGAGTCTCCCAGGGTCTCTTATAGATGCTCTGGTATTTCCTGCACCCACTGGCCAATTTGACTGACACAAGACAGAGTTTGCTGTATGTTTGTTCTGAAACTGCATTTATGTCTTATCGGTTTCAGTGCCTCTGCCCAAATCCCTGGGCCTCTGATATCCCCCAGGTAATGTTGGTGTTTCCATTTAAAACAACAATTTTACACTGTTTCCTCATTCTGAAGTCTATTTCTCACATTGTTTGAAAGCATTATTCAGTCCAGTTTCTTTTAAAAACTGCTCATATTGTGATCAGATAAAGTAACTTTTTCAAAGGAAATGTAATACTTTCCAAACCATTATCAGAAATATAACTCAGTCTCCAGATGATGAAATTATCTGTGTGTGTGACAATCCAGCTCAACCAGGGAAGGATTCTTGTAACATGGACACAAAAATGAATTTTCAGGCAGATAAGTACAAAAAATAATTATGAAACCTCTAATGAAAATGTTTCCTCTGCAATAAGGTTGACTATATATTACCACATTTGTCTTACCAAACTGCATGGGAAAATGGAACCAGCAAAAATGTTGGAAGCTTGAAGCTAATTCGTTCAGTTTATGGAAATTCTGCATCTGACAGCGTTTTCAGTGTGCTTAAATGTAACAAAAACATTTGGGTTTATGGTTCATTTGCACTGTAAAGTTCATAATAAGGCATGATTTTGTATAGATTGTCTGATGGAAAGTTTAACTAACCTGGTACAAAGTGTATTCCTGTTTAGACAGAGACTCTGTGTACCACGTGTGCCTTCGCTTGGCATACAGCTTCCTCCCTTTGGGAATTAACTACTGTACATGTTTATGTTGTATATATTCAGTCTTTTGGGTGCAACTCAAAATGAGACTCCTGATCACTGATAGTCACTAATGAGTCTGTGTATTTTAAGCAAAATTGGGTTGTTATCCCCAGAGAGCTGATCTAAGTCCAGTGTATTATTATTAAACATGCTAGTGCCCAAGGGCCCTGATTGGGAAAGGGCCCCAGGGTGCTGAGTGTTATGCACAGCACAGATAAGAGACAATCCCTGCTCCGGAGGACGTACAGCCTGAACCACACACACACTTGAAGGAGGGGAGGGGAGGGGAGGGAACGGGATGTCACATGCCATCAAATCCATGTGGTGTGGAATTGGCCCAGTGTTGTGAATTATGGGTTTGTTATTTGTTTTTCATCTGGGAGCAGATGAGGGGTGAGGCGTGGCAAGAATGGTGGCAGCAGAGGTGGGAGGGGATTAAAAGAATGGGAGTTAATAAAAACGAGAGAGTAGGAAAAGGACCAGTCACAGATCATCTGCCTGGTTGTGGTGAGCACCTGGGTGGGTGTGAACCTGAAGAAGGGTCTGGCTGTTGTTGAATGGCCTTATGGCAGAGGTGAGCCTGAAGAAGGGTCTGGCAGTAGCTGTAAGGCTTAGAGCAGGCAGATTTTTCCGTGCATAATGGTAGAAAGAGTGGAGGTGCATAAGGAAGAAGCTGATTGGTGGGAAGTAAAAAGGCTTGGAGCACTGGCACAAGCGAAGGCAGTAGCTGATGATATTATAGGTCACTAGAATTACCTATGCCAGCTAAAACCAGTTGTAAATGCAATATGAGAGAGTCCACAGAGGGGGCTGCACTGGTTTAAATTAAATGGGTTTTAAAAAAATATTTTACTTAAACTTGTGCAAATTGCTGTGTGTAGTGGAAGCCAACATCAGCTGGGTAGGGTGGGACTAAATTGTGAAGGGGCTTAAAGTTAAAGACACGAAGGCTGGGTTTGATGGGGGAGATGAAGGCAGGGCCCATGGAGTATTTCAATGCACCTTCTTAAATCCATTTTCAATTTCAACTGGAGAAGTGATTCTTCACTTCCACTTCTAAAAGCTGTGCTATACTGTTGCTAGTATGGACAAACTGGAGGAATGGTCTGAAGTAAACAGGATGGAATTGAATAAGGACAAAGGCAAAGTACTCCACTTAGGAAGGAACAATCAGTTGCACAAATACAAAATGGGAAATGACTGCCTAGGAAGGAATACTGCAGAAAGGGATCTGGGGGTCATAGTGGATCAGGAGCTAAATATGCATCAACAGTGTAACACTAGACACAATCAACTCAGGGTTAAACAGGGATTGGGAATGGCTGAGCCATTACAAACATTGAATCTATCTCCTCTTGTAAGTACTCTCACACTTGCTTCTTATCAAACTGTCTGTACTGGGCTATCTTGATTATCACTTCAAAAGTTTTTTTTCTCTTACTTAATTGGCCTCTCAGAGTTGGTAAGACAACTCCCACCTGTTCATGCTCTCTGTATGTCTGTATATATATCTCCTCAATGTTTCACTCTATATGCATCCGAAGAAGTGGGTTGTAGCCCACGAAAGCTTATGCTCTAATAAATTTGTTAGTCTCTAAGGTGCCACAAGTACTCCTGTTCTTTTTGCGGATACAGACTAACACGGCTGCTACTCTGAAACCTGTCAGTGTAACACTGTTGCAAAAAAAGCAAACATCATTCTGGGGATGTATTAGTAGAAGTGTTGTAAGCAAGACACAAGAAGTAATTCTTCTGGTCTACTCCACACTGATTAGGCCTTAGCTGGAGTACTGTGTCCAGTTCTGGGCACCCGCATTTCAGGAAAGATGTGGACAAATTGGAGAAAGCCCAAAGAAGAGCAACAAAAATCATTAAAGGTCTAGAAAACATGACTGAAATAAATGGGTTTGTTTAGTCTGGAGACGAGAAGACTGAGAGGGGACATGATAACAGTTTTCAGGTACATAAAAGGTTGTTACAAGGAGGAGGGAGAAAAAAGGATCTCCTTAAGAGAGGCTAGGACAAGAAGCAATGGGCTTAAATTGCCACAAGGGTGGTTTAGGTTGGACATTAGGAAAGCTTCCTAACAGTCAGGATGGTTAAGCATTGGAATAAATTGCCTAGGGATGGTTTGGAATCTCCATCGTTGGTGAGTTTTAAGAGCAGGTTAGATGAATGCCTAGATATCTAGATAATACTTAGTCCTGCCATGAGTGCAGGGGACTGGACTAGATGACCTCTCAAGGTCCCTTTCAATCCTACAATTCTATGATTGAATCTATGCAAAGGCTGAAGAGAAAACAATGGCTATTCCATTCCTAACCCTCACACCTCAAGCAGCCCTTGATATTCACACTGTAGGCCCTCATACAGCTCTGCCAATGTCTTTCAATCCTGATCCACAGTACCATCAGCTCAATTAAACCAAGACTGAGCTCCCTTCCCCTGACCTCTCAGTTCTGCACAAAACCTCACATCATTAGCCATTTCTGCTGGGACTGGAAAAATAGGGAGTAGGTAAGATTGAGGTGCACTGGCAAAGTGAGTTGGGAAGTGGACTAAGAGACAATGACAAGCATGCAATTCCTAAAAAAAGTTATTCCTGTCCAAAGCCTGTGTTGGGAATTATTAAGTTCTTCAGTTCCTTCAGCTTGGAAAAGAGGAGACTAAGGGGGGATATGATAGAGGTATATAAAATCATGAGTGGTGTGGAGAAAGTGAATAAGGGAAAGTTATTTACTTGTTCCCATAATACAAGAACTAGGGGCCACCAAATGAAATTAATGGGCAGCAGGTTTAAAAGAAATAAAAGGAAGTTCTTCTTCACACAGTGCACAATCAACCTGTGGAACTCCTTGCCTGAGGAGGTTGTGAAGGCTAGGACTATAACAGGGTTTAAAAGAGAACTAAATAAATTCATGGAGGTTAAGTCCATTAATGACTATTAGCCAGGATGGGTAAGGAATGGTGTCCCTAGCCTCTGTTTGTCAGAGGGTGGAGATGGATGGCAGGAGAGAGATCACTTGATCATTACCTGTTAGGTTCACTCCCTCTGGGACACCTGGCCTTGGTCACTGGGTAGACAGGATACTGGGCTGGATGGACCTTTGATCTGACCCAGTATGATCATTCTTATGTTCTTATAGGGTTACAGTGAGATATCCGGTGACCCTACAGTGCTAGAAACATGAACTTTACACCACCAGAAAGGGAAATTCCCAGCTTCCTAATGGAACACCACCTTTTCTTCCAATCATAGCAGGACTGAGATACTGGACTTTAAAATTATACCATTTAAAGCTGTTTTTAGAGGCATTAATGGACTCTACAGAGTTAGCTAGACCTGTGTGGAGGATGGAAGTTCCATTTTGTGAGGGATTTCGAGATTTCAAATCTGGCTATATGCCGAACTGGAACAAACACTGAATTTCTAAATTCTCAATGAAGAAAAATTCCATTTTGGGTCCATCACTTTATTTTGTTTCAACAAAATTGAAATGTTTTGTTTTTATTTCAATTTTTATTAAAAAAAATTTAGAAACAAAAAGTTATTTCAAAATGAAAACCAAAATGGTTCGTTCTGAGAACACTGAAACAAGCAGTTTTGACATTGTCCGAACTTTTCTCTGGTTTTCTTTTAAAATAAAATTCCGGTGACATCAACCTGAGTTCAGATGTGGTTAGATTTGGAGGAAGTTTCTCTGATCAATTTTAAAGTTAACTACAGCAGAGAGATATAGCCTGGAGTCATGGGTTGCAGGTGGAGGGAATGATTCACCATTGTGCTCCTCTTGTTTTGTACCAGGTTAGTCCATGGGTTTCAGTGAAGTGACATTGGTGTGAAACACAAATATTGCAGGGTGAATCAAACTCCGAATGTTGACACTAGTACGTTTGTAAAGCAGTTTTTCTTTAACATGTGGCACACAGAGGACGTCATAGTGCGGGTGGGAAGATTTTATTGCACTTGTCTGAGCTGTACCACTTGCAGAGCAGACTGTAGTTGATAAAACCTCTCATGAACACATATTCTATCCTAAGAACTATGGAACACACTAAAACTGGATTTTTTTCTGTTGAAAAATTGTTTATCAGACCGGAACAATAACCCCCACAGAGACAGCACTTTGAGTTCTGTGACCAGGAGAAAGCATGGAACAGGGAGTGGTTAGTGGAGGAGGGTTCTGTTGTACTTGGTTCTCAGATACTGGATCCAAAGCACATGTGTGCTTGTAATGGATAACTTCTTTGAAAAAGGCACTACTGGGATGAAAAGGGGACATTCTCCTCCACCCCTACAATATCTTCAAGGGGCCCCAAATTATTGTCAGAAAGGCCAAAATATATACAGTTATCCAGTGTTAAAGCAGCAAATTGGAGAGTCCTCATCCTTCATATAAGTTATAAATCATAGCAAAATATTGACATGGCAGACAAACTTTATTTTTTTAAACTCTTAAAATCTAAGATTTTCTAGGGGCCTAACTATCCTGGAATCATAGAATATCAGGATTGGAAGGGACCTCAGGAGGTCATCTAGTCTAACCCCCTGCTCAAAGCAGGCTCAATCCCCAGACAGATTTTTACCCCAGTTCCCTAAATGGTCCCCTCAAAAATTGAACTCACAATCCTGGGTTTAGCAGGCCAATGTTCAAACCACTGAGCTATCCGTCCCCCACCTCCTGGAAGGTTGTTTATTAACTAGTGACATCCAGGGTCTCCAAATAGCCATTTGTTCCCCCAATAATGGGACCTTAGAACCCTGTTTTGGCAGGCATGTGATTCCTACATTAGGAGTATGTAAAAATATGATATGGCTTCTGCACCAGGAAAGCAGTTTGATGTATTAAACTTACATTACATTTTGTCTTCCATGACCAATCCAGGCATATCTTTTTTAAAGTATTTGTCCTAAATCAAGGTTTGGACTTACCACTGATGTTTATTGCTGGCAACACGATAGACATCTTGGGCCGTCTGGTCTTATTATGGGTGGTGGCAGGCAACAACAAGTGATCCTGGAAAATATGAAAAGATGTGTTACATTTATATTGAAGCACCGAGTTGTAGAAATGCCTCTCCATTCTGTGCCACTTGCATTCCAGGTAAACCTATTTATGAAGGTTTGGTGATTTCATATTGGTAACAACAGTCACAGCCATTGCCCATATTGTGTAACCAGAAAAAATCTCTATCACATATGGCAACATCTGAAAGCACCTTAATCCTCATGTGGAAGGGGATGGAACTACTCTTAGGCCCCTGCTCAGTCAGTCAGATTTAAGCATGTGGTACTTTCAGGGCCGGTGCTACCATTAAGGCAAACTAGGCGGTTGCCTAGGGCGCCAAGATTTGGGGGCGCCAAAAAGC
>NW_020664563.1:680450-714262 GCF_002925995.2 Terrapene triunguis | reverse complement strand
GGGGGGGAGGGGCGCAAGGTGGAAGTTTTGCCTAGGACACGAAACTTCCTTGCACCGGCCCTGGGTACTTTACTGAACTGGAGCCTTCACTGCCCATGCTGTTTGGTTTATGTCATCCTGTTAAATCTGTCATCTAATTGAAAAGGGAAGTCTTTCTTCCCTCTTTTTGATGATGATGGATTTACTGCTTGGGAAAATGAAGACCTCTATTTATGCCCAGAACTGGTAATGCAAAGGAAGTGTCAGCCCAAGTATCTCCCCCACTGCCTCAGCACCCTGACCTACATGGGCCACCTCAAAGACTTAGAGAAGAATTAATTTTCCATTCCACTTCAAACCTCAGCTTCCCCACCAGCCAGGGTGTTAATGGTGATGTACACCAGCTCACTACACAGTTATTAAAGAGTCCTTAGAAACGGAATGGCTTTTGGTCACGATTAGTAACCTAGCTTCTGGTGTGAAACATAAAAAATAAAACTGACAATTAATAAACACCCACCAAAGCCTGCCCAGGCCCTCAAATACAAATCCAAACTCATGTTTTTCCAAACCAAAACATTTGCTAACTATCTTGGGCCAAAACCTCCAAGTCACACCCTGGCAACCTGCTGGTTTCAGTCAGACTGACCAGGGAATGCAGTGGGGAAGGGATTAGAACTTATGGATGAGTTGGAAAGCTTTAAATACAAAGGAGAAGGAGACATATAAAGCTGTGCACTGGTCTCTAAGACCAGATTAGTGCTGTGGCCTTTAACTTTGGAAGATCCAGCTTTAAATCTCAAACAGGTAAAAAGGGAAAGTGAGTCTGATGTTCTCATTCCATTTCAAATCCTACCACAATGTGAAACTCTCATGACATTAGAGACAACTGGGGAGTGGGCAGGCGGCTCTGAGGTTCATTGGCACAGCTCTGTAGGGGGTCAAGGACAGGAATAGCATGGACTGCTCTGGGTCAGGACTGAGGGACATGGGCAGGGAGGAATTTCAGAAGCCTGCACTATGCTTTGCTCAAGGCAGCCCTATCAGCCCCTCAATTTCATGAGAACAATATTCACTTAATTTTTGTTTTAAACAAATGCAAAATTGTTTGGTGTAAGTTTCAGGGTGCTCCTAAGGAGTTCTTCATACAAAGCTAAGTCTTAGATATATGTTACATTGGTGAAATATTTTGCAAGATACCACAAAGAAAAAGAAAAAGAGATTACTGTCCTTGCTAGTAAAAAAACCCCCAACTCAATAAAGAACTCTATTTAAAAACAACCATGGCTCTCAATCTACAACAGTCAACTCTTGCACTAAATTCTTAAAACCCCATAGTCAAGTATTGCTGAAATAGTGACAAAACTCAGCAAAGTCCAACAACTCCACAGTAAAGGCTATTGTGAAAATCAACACAGAATATGTCTCCTGGGAATGCCTTAATGATAAGGTCAGTGTTAGGTCTAAACTTCCTGGCAGTGTTTGTGTCATAATCTGAAGATTGCTTTTAAACACTAGTGCTTGAATTTTGTGCCCTTGATTTTTTTTCTTTTCAAAAGGAATTGTTCCTGGAAAGTTATAAAACTGAATATTATTTACTGAATACTGGAGCTGCTTCTTCGAGGACATAAGTCAAGTAATTGATTAGCAGATTTAACTCAGCGAATCCTAGTTATCTTTTTGCTAAAGAATTTCAAGGTTGATGAAACATTCACACTTTAATTTGGTTTTATTTTTGTCTGTATTATTGTAGCATCCTATGAGCCCCAGGCATGGACCAGTTGTCAATAGTACCTTTATTGATTTTGAATTATACAATGAGAGAAGACCCCCTATCTGATCATTCTAGGACTGCTGGATAAATATTTAGAAATAAACAGCAGCCCCATTGCAAATAATCATACAAAACGACCATTCAGCATAGAAGTAAAGCAAAACCCCATCTTTCCTTGTACATTGCCCACAACAGTATGTGCTTCCTCTGTTGTTCTGCTAAAGAGATCTCAGTGCTGGTGAAAGATGCTGGATTGAAAGGTTACAGCGAACACCTCTTTCAGTACCCTGAGCAGATATAGAACAGGCAATGCCAGTTTATGCTACAACCGCCCCTCATCAGCAACAGAAGCCAGTGCAAACATCTCACACGTGAGCTGCGCAAATTCCACTAGCTCCATTACTTCACAGCTGAGTTCTAAATCTCGACTCTAATACAAGTAGAATTGGAATCTAGCTAATTCAGAGAGGATTTACCTTCCATGATTCTCCAGGAAAGCTACATTACACAGCGCTGATGCAGCTGGACAGACCCTGGCTCCATCTATCAGCTGCAGAGAACACAAGTGGGACCCTGGCTAAGGAACTATTTGCCAGAAGAGAACAGATTATGTCCAAACCTGATGTTCAGTTCAAGGTGTAAAACACACCGCTTCTATAAAGCCTCTACCAGAAGCAAATCTCTTGCAAAAAAAATTATATAGAATCCTGCTCTTCTGTCCAAGAAGAACATAGAGGAAGAGAACAGAGTGCCCAGTGTCTAGTTGGGCACGAATACACCAAAACACATGCTTTGCTGTTTAGATCATTACAGTCCAAACAACATAGCAAAGAAAAAAAAAAAAGACTTTCAATGTAATGGCAGAGTGAGAAAAGTCATGTGACTTGCATGCTCACATCCAAACAGGCTTTGGAGTTTTCATACAACTCCACAGCACTCCCACGGGGACTTTGAAGAAGAAAGGTGTGTGAAAGACTAATATGCCCCAAGCCCAAAGTCTTGGCCAGTGCTAATTCTTAGGTTGAAAGTTGGGGACAGCCCAAATTCAGCCCAACTCAGGGATGTTTTGCAACTTGCCAGGAGCCAGTGATTTGTAAGCATCCTTATCTTTGACAAGGAGATGTGTTCCCTGTCAACATTGGATTTGCCATGGTCTATCTTGATCCAAAGAGAGAGCCCTGTATTGAAGGTGAGGGTAGCAACAAGTAGACCCTGTAGCCTATCTTTGGCCTTTGGTCTGTACTCTGGCTACCTATGCTGTTAGTCATCTGATTGGAAATCTGGAGTTGTAAAAAATGAAGAGGAAAACAGACTCCTCCCTTCTGAGGTATAATAGCAACTGATCAATTTTAATCTTCAAGCCACTTTGCCAGCATTAACTTTAATCAGTCCTCACAATGTTCCTGTAGGAGAGGTAAATATTATTTATTATCCCCATTGTGGAGATGGGGAATCTCAAGTTTGGGGTAAAGTTACTTGCCCCAGGCTACAGAGGGAGTTTGTGGCAGAGCTACGATTAAAATTTAGCTGCCCTGATTCTGAGTCCCATACTCTAGCCACTAAAGCAAACCCCATTTCTATGCTCTAGATGTCCTACAGTAAAATTAGGTCTATATTTTATATTTGGGGATGGGTAGATATCCTTATCTGCTCTTGTGCCTTGAGGACCCCAGTTTCCCTTGTTTTACATCCTGCCCCATCTTAGGGCTGTTAAACATTACGTGCCCAGATATTGCTGATGTTTTTCTGCAGTCTTGGACAAACTCACAAAGGTGTCAACACAGTCTCAAGAGCATCCCTGGAGAAGGATGGCATAGACAGCACTCTCTTTAGAGATGCTCCTCAACAGACAGGAAGACAATTTTCTCTGTTCAGCCTCTTACGTACAAAAAGCGGTTGGCTCTGTCTCCATAACCCTTGCTGCAGCCCTCAGCATCATTATTTGAAGTGTAAGACACAAACACCTATCCATGCAAAAAATCAATGTAAAGATGAGTGATTAGAAAGAAATAAGACATTTAGAAACATGAGAACGGCCATACTGGGTCAGACCAAAGGTCCATCCAGCCCAGTATCCTATCTACCGACAGTGACCAATGCCAGGTGTCAAACAGAGGCTAGGGACACCATTCTTTACCCATCCTGGCTAATAGCCATTAATGAACTTAACCTCCATGAATTTATCTAGGGGTATGTCTACACTACGAAATTAGGTCGAATTTATAGAAGCTGGTTTTATAGATATCGGTTTTATACAGTCGATTGTGTGTGTCCCCACATAAAATGCTCTAAGTGCATGAAGTCGGCGGACCACGTCCACAGTACCGAGGCTAGCGTCGACTTCCGGAGCGTTGCACTGTGGGTAGCTATCCCACAGTTCCCGCAGTCTCCGCCGCCCATTGGAATTCTGGGTTGAGATCCCAATGCCTGATGATGCAAAACAGTGTCGCGGGGGGTTCTGGGTACATGTCGTCAGGCCCCTCCCCCTCCGTCAGAGCAACGGCAGACAATTGATTCGCGCCTTTTTACCTGGGTTACCTGTGCAGACAACATACCACGGCAAGCATGGAGCCCGCTCAGCTCAGCGTCACCATATGTCATCTGGGTGCCGGCAGACGTGGTACTGCATTGCTACACAGCAGCAGCCCCTTGCCTTTTGGCAGTAGATGGTGTATTACGACTGGTATCCGTCATCGTCGTACTCCAGTTCAATCAGAGGCACCTGGGCAGACATGCTTTGTCTCCTGGAGACTCAGTCCTGCCGGCAGTCCTATTGAACTGTCTTGACGATGATGGCTAGCAGTCGTAGTACAGTATCTTCTGCCAAGCACCCAGAAGCTGCAGAGGGCTATCAGTCATGCTGCACCGTCTGCTGCCAGCTTAAGATGTAAAAAATAGATGGACCAGATTTGTTCTGTATTAATTTGCTTCCCCCTCCCTCCGTGAAATCAATGGCCTGCTAAACCCAGGGTTTTGAGTTCAATCTTTGGGGGGGCCATTCTGTATGACAGTTGTTTGTGTTTCTCCCTGATGCACAGCCACCTTTGTTGATTTTAATTCCCTGTACCTGTACGCCATGTCGTCAGTCGCCCCTCCCTCCCTCCGTCAGTTTTGCGCCTTTTTTCAGACCAGACGCCATAGCACTGGGATCATGGAGCCCACTCAGATCACCGCGGCAATTATGAGCACTATGAACACCACGTGCATTGTCCTGGAGTATATGCAGAGCCAGGACATGCCAAAGCAAAACCAGGATCAGCCGAGGAGGCGATTGCAGAGCGGCGACGAGAGTGATGAGGAAATTGACATGGACATAGACCTCTCATAAAGTACGGGCCCCAGCAATGTGCAAATCATGGTGTTACTGGGGCAGGTTCATGCCGTGGAATGCCGATTCTGGGCCCGGGAAACAAGCACAGACTGGTGGGACTGCATAGTGTTGCAGGTGTGGGACGATTCCCAGTGGCTGCGAAACTTTCGCATGCATAAGGGCACTTTCATGGAACTTTGTGACTTGCTTTCCCCTGCCCTGAAGCGCCAGAATACCAAAATGAGAGCAGCCCTCACAGTTGAGAAGCGAGTGGCGATAGCCCTGTGGAAGCTTGCAACGCCAGACAGCTACCGGTCAGTCGGGAATCAATTTGGAGTGGGCAAATCTACTGTGGGTGCTGCTGTGATCCAAGTTGCCAGGGCAATCAAAGACCTGGTGATATCAAGGGTAGTGACTCTGGGAAATGTGCAGGTCATAGTGGATGGCTTTGCTGCAATGGGATTCCCAAACTGTGGTGGGGCGATAGACGGAACCCATATCCCTATCTTGGCACCGGAGCACCAAGCCACCGAGTACATAAACCGCAAGGGGTACTTTTCAATGGTGCTGCAAGCCCTGATGGATCACAAGGGACGTTTCACCAATATCAACGTGGGATGGCCGGGAAAGGTACATGATGCTTGCGTCTTCAGGCACTCTGGTCTGTTTCGAAAGCTGGAGGAAGGGACTTTCTTCCCGGACCAGAAAATAACCGTTGGGGATGTTGAAATGCCTATCGTTATCCTTGGGGACCCAGCCTACCCCTTAATGCCATGGCTCATGAAGCCGTACACAGGCAGCCTGGACAGTAATCAGGACCTGTTCAACTATAGGCTGAGCAAGTGCCGAATGGTGGTGGAATGTGCATTTGGACATTTAAAAGCGCGCTGGCGCAGCTTACTGACTCAGATAGACCTCAGCGAAACCAATATCCCCATTGTTATTGCTGCTTGCTGTGCGCTCCACAATATCTGTGAGAGTAAGGGGGAGACATTTATGGAGGGGTGGGAGGTTGAGGCAAATCGCCTGGCCGCTGATTACGCGCAGCCAGACACCAGGGCAGTTAGAAGAGTACAGCAGGGCGCGGTGCGCATCAGAGAAGCTTTGAAAACTAGTTTTGTGACTGGCCAGGCTACGGTGTGAAACTTCTGTTTGTTTCTCCTTGATGGACCCTCCGCCCCCCTGCCCCCCGGTTCACTCTACTTCCCTGTAAACCAACCATCCCACCCTCCCCTCCCCCCTTCGAGCACCGCTTGCAGAGGCAATAAAGTCATTGTTACTTCTCATTCATGCATTCTTTATTAATTCATCACACAACTAGGGGTATAATTGCCAAGGTAGCCTGGGATGGGTGGGGGAGGAGGGAAGGAAAAGGACACACTGCAGTTTAAAACTTTAACACTTATTGAAGGCCAGCCTTCCGATGCTCGGGCAAGCATCTGGGGTGGAGTGACTGGGTGGCCGGAGGCCCCCCCACCGTGTTCTTGGGCGTCTGGGTGAGGAGGCAATGGGACTTGGGGAGGAGGGCTGTTGGTTACACAGGGGCTGTAGCGGCGGTCTCTGCTCCTGCTGCCTTTCCTGCAGCTCAACCATACGCTGGAGCATATCAGTTTGATGCTCCAGCAGCCGGAGCATCAACTCTTGTCTTCTGTCTGCAAGCTGACGCCACCTATCATTTTCAGCCCGCCACTTGCTCTGTTCATCCCGCGATTCATCCCGCCACCTCTCCTCTTGTTCATATTGTGCTTTTTTGCACTCTGACATTGACTGCCTCCACGCATTCTGCTGTGCTCTTTCAGCGTGGGAGGACATCTGGAGCTCCGTGAACATATCATCCCGAGTCCGCCGTTTTCTCCTTCTAATCTTCGCTAGCCTCTGCGAAGGAGAAACATTTGCAGCTGGTGGAGGAGAAGGGAGAGGTGGTTAAAAAGACACATTTTAGAGAACAATGGGTACACTCTTTCACGTTAAATTTTGCTGTTCACATTACACAGCACATGTGCTTTCGTTACAAGGTCGCATTTTTCCTCTTATATTGAGGGCCTGCCGGTTTGGTGTGAGAGATCACTCACGCAGTGCCAGGCAACAGAATTCGGCTTGCAGGCAGCCATGGTAAGCCACAGTCTTTTGGCTTTTTTAACCTTCATAACATGTGGGAATGGTTTCAAACAGCAGCGCCCTCATTTCCCATACCAAGCACCCATTGGGTTGGCCATTTAAAATGGGTTTGCAATGTAAAAGGAGGGGCTGGGGTTTCCGGGTTAACATGCAGCACAAACCCAACTACCCCCCGGCCCCCCCACACACACCCAATTCTCTGGGATGATCACTTCACCCCTCCCCCCACCGCGTGGCTAACAGCGGGGAACATTTCTGTTCAGCTGAGCAGGAACGGGCACCTCTGAATGTCCCCTTAATAAGATCATCCCATTTCAACCAGGTGACAGTGAATTATATCACTCTCCTGAGGATAACAAAGAGAGATAAGGAATGGATGTTGTCTGCATGCCAGCAAACACCGGGACCATATGTTGCCATGCTTTGTTATGCAATGATTCCAGACTACGTGCTACCGGCCTGGCGTGGTAAAGTGTCCTACCATGGCGGACGGGATAAGGCAGCCCTCCCCAGAAACCTTTTGCAAAGGCTTTGGGAGTACATGAAGGAGAGCTTTCTGGAGATGTCCCTGGAGGATTTCCACTCCATTCCCACACACGTTAACAGACTTTTCCAGTAGCTGTACTGGCCGCGATTGCCAGGGCAAATTAATCATTAATCATTAAACACGCTTGCTTTTAAACCATGTGTAATATTTACAAAGGTACACTCACCAGAGGTCCCTTGTGTGCCCTCAGGGTCTGGGAGCACGCCTTGGGTGAGTTCGGGGGTTACTGGTTCCAGGTCCAGGGTGATAAACATATCCTGGCTGTTGGGGAAACCGGTTTCTCTGCTTCCTTGCTGTGAGCTATCTTCATTGTCTTCATCATCATCATCATCTTCCACGTACCCCGAACCCGCTTCCCTGTTGCGTGTTTCTCCATTGTCGGAGTCAAAGCACACAGTTGGGGTAGTGGTGGCTGCACCCCCTAGAATGGCATGCAGCTCTGCGTAGAAGCGGCATGTTTGCGGCTCTGCCCCAGACCTTCCGTTTGCCTCTCTGGCTTTGTGGTAGGCTTGCCTTAGCTCCTTAATTTTCACGCGGCACTGCTGTGCATCCCTGTTATGGCCTCTGTCCTTCATGGCCTTTGAGAGTTTTTCTAATATTTTGCCATTTCAGTTTTTCTAATATTTTGCTACAGAGTTCAGCTAGCACTGAATCGTCTCCCCATATGGCGAGCAGATCCCGTACCTCCTGTTCTGTCCATGCTGGAGCTCTTTTGCGATCCTGGGACTCCATCATGGTTACCTGTGCTGATGAGCTCTGCATGGTCACCTGTGCTCTCCACGCTGGGCAAACAGGAAATGAAATTCAAAAGTTCGCGGGGCTTTTCCTGTCTACCTGGTCAGTGCATCTGAGTTGAGAGTGCTGTCCAGAGCGGTCACAATGAAGCACTGTGGGATAGCTCCCAGAGGCCAATAACGTTGAATTCCGTCCACACTACCCCAAATCCGACCCGCAAAGGCCGATTTTAGCGCTAATCCCCTCGTCGGAGGTGGAGTAAAGAAACCGGTTTAAAGTGCCCTTTAAGTCGAAAGAAAGGGCTTCGTCGTGTGGACGTGTCCAGGCTTAATTCGATTTAACGCTGCTAAAGTCGACCTAAACTCGTAGTGTAGACCAGGCCTAGTTCTCTTTTAAACGCTGTTATAGTCCTAGCCTTCACAACCTCCTCAGGCAAGGAATTCCACAGGTTGACTGTGCGCTGTGTGAAGAACTTCCTTTTATTTGTTTTAAATAAAACAATTCTGCTGCCCATCAATTTGTAAAAGTATCTCTGTGTAACATGTAATACATTGGGCAAAGACATTATTCTGCTAAACTCCTAAAGCATTTTTAATTTCACACCAGAAGGGAAAAAATAAGCTATTATTCACCTCTGACCTTAACTCTGTAGATACGTATATCTAAAATCAAAATGTTATTTGTAGGCTTGGCAATTTTTTTTTTTTTTTGGTAATTTCAATGGATAGTATCAATTTGCATTTTTTCTGAATTTTTTCAATTTGAATTTTCACAGTTGCAGGAAATTAAGGGTGTGTGTGTGACAGACAATAATTATTTAATGATGGTAGATGTTGACAGTGGGGCTGCAGGGAAGATCCCTGTGTCACTGAGGGGCCTCAGACATCTGGGCACAAGGTTCTGGAGAGGCTGCAGTCCTGCCCCACCAGAACAGAGACCCCAGCCAATGCCATCCCAGGAGGAGAACCCATGGGGGCAGGGAAGGCCTTCTCACTGCTGAGCAGCTCCAGTCCAGGGATGGCCCCAGCACTTGCAGCTGGTGAGAAAGTCAGCAGGGCTGTGACAGAGGGGCTGCCCGCAGAGGGCTCCCTGTGTGGCTCAGAGCCCAGGATAATGAATCTCTGTGGGTGCAAGGTGCTGGGGAGGCTGCCTCGCTGACTGCCATCAATGCTTTTTTCCCCCTGGTCAATTTCTGTCCCATGTGAAATTAATGTTTAGTGGACTAATGATTTAAATCAAATCCTTCCAAGCCTAGTTATTTGTGAAGTAATACATGAGATAAAACTGAAAAGTAGTAAAAGCAAATCCTAAAAGCCAACATCTGCGTCGTTCCTGCAAGTGTCAGCCAGACGCAGAATAAAGATATTAGCCTACAACAGATGGCTCTGGCTCAGGCCAAGATATACACGTGGATGAAATGACAATTTCAATAGACGATGCAAAGCTGACAGAGCTGGCATGGCCACCGGAAAAATAACAGCCTGGAAAGACAAGATCTCCTCTCCAGCCTGGTGATACAAAAGCCAGATGACCTAAATATTCAAAAATCCATCCACACCGACAATACCTTTCTTTAATAAGTTCGAAATACAGTAATTCAGGATTTTCTGGGGCTAAAGGATCCCTGTAATAATCATATTTATCAAGCCACTGACCTCACAAAACAGTCAGAATCACAGTTAGAATACGACACACATCATGAAACATTTATAAGCTATTTTCCCTATAAAATGGAATGTCTAATCAGATCCTGCTACTCTTTAAGCCACTCTAGTGTCTGCCACCTGCTTCCAGACACAACCCTAGGGGATATTGCAAGTGTTCAACAATTCAATCCCCGAGCACGGTGCAGGAAAGTGAATGTGGTCCTTAAAGAATCTAAGGATGTAAGATCAAAGGTAAACTGCTCCAATTCTGGTAGTTATACTCTGTATCTCTAAATATCCCCTGTAGTTTCAGAAGGAAATGGAACTCTTTTTCACTGTGCTAGGATATTCCAGTGTTGCCAGCTCCTGCTGTTGTAGTCTAAGTTTTGTGATATTTGGGGTGTTTCTTAAAGCTCCAGCTCCTGGAGTTATGCGAGAATATGTGATAATGTGTGAAAATCTCAGCTTTTGTTTTAAAAAAGTACATTTCTAGCCCTCATAGCTGCAGAGCAAAGCTTGAAAACGTGACCTGACTCTAGCCTCAGAGTCTGTCTACACAGTAATTAGACACTTGTGGCTGGCCCGTGCCAGCCAGCTTGCGCTCACAGGGCTCAGGCTGCGGGGCTGTTTCATTGCAGTGTAGATTTCTGGGCTCAGGCTGGAGCCCAAGCTCTGGGACCCTCCCTTCTTGCAGGGTCCTAGAGCCTGGGCTCCACCCAAGCCCAAATGTCTACACAGCAATGAAACAGCCCCGCAGCCCAAGCTCTGGGAGCCTGAGTCAGCTGGCAGGGGCTGTGGGTGTTCTAGTTGCTGTGTAGACATATTATAAGGGTCCAAAAAACAGAAAATAAATAAAAAGTTCCCAAAATATATTCTTCTTAAAATAATGATTTAGGGACCTGACTGATGGTGTTTGAATGCTTGGGGGTGGCATTCCTGCTATTCTCTGGTTTTGCTAAGCCTTGTTAAATAGCTATCATGTTTCACCGTGCCATAGATGCCTTTTAGTGGTGGATGAAATGCAATTTATTTATAGGCATTTCTATGATACTCATCATCAAAGCACTAGAATGCTGCAAAACACTGACTAGGTTATTGTTACTGCACCTGTGACACAGGGAAATATTATGATTCCTTTGGGGAAAACCAGCAAGAGAGAGTTTTGAAAAGTGCCTAAAGGACTGTCTATATTTGAAAATGAATTGGATGAAGGTAGGGTGTGAATTTTCAGCACAATAACTCTTTTTGAGTATCTCCCTATGTGGGCACTCTTATTCCAGAATAAGACTGCCTTGTTTCCTGTTTAGCTTAATCTACCTTCAAAGAATAGCTCTTCTGGAACAATTCCGAACAAGCCATCAGAGCCATATAGGCCTAAGGGACAGATTTTCAAAATTAGGTCATACACCTTAAGAACAAGGTCATCCTTCCTTTCCCCTATATACTCCTTACCTAACAAGACCATCCTCCCCTGTATTTTCCTTAACAGGGTAGTTGTCATATTTATGTATGGACAGTATGTTTGAAAGTTCTTTTAACAATCTTCTGAATAATGAAATTACAGAATGAAAAATAATTGTAACAGATTTAATGTATCATTATAATTAATAAAATATTTTAATAAATATTGGTTTCACTGGCTTAAATTTGTTTAAGTAAGGTTAGAGTGACAAAGTGGATAATATCTTTTATTGGACCAACTTCAAGCTTTCGAGCCACACAGAGCCACACAGAGCTCCTCCTCAGACCCAGTGATTCCAATCTTGAATTAAAGACTCCAAATAATGGACGGTCCACAACATCCTTAGCAAAATTCTATGGCTGATGTGAGAAGGTGCTTCCAGAAAAGTGATATGAAAGAGAGATAAATGAATATACAAAATGAACCAGGCTGGTTCTCTTGAAAAAAAAAAACTGGGGTTCTTTTCTCCTAATATGCTTTTGTGAAAGTAGAATCACAAAAGGCAGGTTATTCAGAACACTGTGTGCTTATTGTATGGCCAAAACCATGGCATGTAGGCAGCCTGGTTATTTTTCCGATCCCACCCAAAGGGGTAGAAATCTGCATATACAGTGGATTGGAATTGGCATGGCTCCTCCCCAAAATTGGGGGATAACAGCCAGAGCCATGCACAAAAATAAAATCTTTGAAGAACACTGGTGTGGACGAGAGCAGTTCTGGTTGGACAATTTTAGACAGGCATTAGAGTGCTGCAAAAATTCATTCATCTCTGTAAGTGGTCAAGATGCCTCTTGAGGCTTGTCACATACAAACAACAAAAATGCAAGGAAAAGGCAGTAAGATAACACAGGTAGTGGAGGGGAGGGCAGAGTTGTTCAAAGCCACTCAAACAACTGTAGTTGTTTGTCCTTGCAGAGGAATGAGTTGTGCACTAATACTATTTGCGGTCACTGAAGACAGACTTCACTTCTACTGGAGGAAACAGAGAAGAACACATTACACATACTCTTTCTCACAAGAAGCATGAGCCTATAGCAGGTCTAGACAGCAAGGCATTTTTCTAAAGTGAAGCAGTCACCATATGCATTCCTATGCTGACTTACAGCTATTGTACCTAGCATGTACTTTATTTGGAATGAAATATTCTCACCTAGGCCTGCCTGTGAGCCAGAGGCTGGACAGCAATAGTACTATAGATAAATGGCTCAGTCACAATAGATTTTAAGCCCAGAAGGGACCCTTCTGACCATCTAGGGTCTGACCTCCTGCATAGCACAGGGCAGAGAGTCCCACCCAGTGATTCTTGTATCAAGCGCATAATTTGTGTTTCTACTAGGGCACACCTAGAAAGAAACACCCATTCTTGATTTAGAGACTTCAAGTGATGGAGAATCCATCATGTCATCTGGGAAGCCGTTCCAATGGCTAATTATTCTCACTGTTAAAAATTTGCACCTTATTCCCAATCTGAATTTGACTAGCTACAGCTTCCAGCCATTGGATTTTGTTCTGCCTTTGCTGTTAGTTTAAAGAGCCCTCTGCTACCAGAAATCTTCCACCTGTGTAAGTACTTGTAGACCATGATCAAGTCATAAGGACATAGGGATGGCCATACTGGGTCATAGAATCATAGGGTAACCCCCTGTCAAGATGCAGGATTTGTTGTGTCTAAACCATCTGTGACTCTGTGTTAAGGCTGTTATAGGGTTTGAGAAGTTCACACTTGATACGTGGTGAAATCTAATTATAGAACACATAACCAGACTGGGGTTTGTGCCCTGCTTCTTAACAGTCTGCCTGAGGCTGGCACCCATGTTCATGAACGACTCGAAACAGAGTACTGGGGGTATGTTCACTTGCTTTCTACCATGACCTCTAAGTCTGTTCCCAAGTTGCTGCTTTGCAGGATACAGTCCCCCTTCCTCTTAGCGTGACTTATGTTCTTTGTTCCTTGAAGTATGACTTTGCCTTTGATCATATTAAAACACGTTTTTGAATGCATGCAGCTTAGCAAGTGATTTAGATCACTCTGTATCAACAACCTTTCCTCATAATTATTTATCAGCCAACCAACCTTTGTGTCAGCTGTAAACTTAACATCAATGGTTTTATATTTTATTCCAGATCATTGATATAACTACTGAATAGTATTAGGTCAAGAACCAAGATCCTGCACTCTTGTGTGCTAACCCCTAGGCAGTGCTGCTTTCCAGTATAAATCAAGATTTAAATGATAAATCATCTGAAATTTACTGACTCATGTACTATAGTAAAGTACAATAAGATATTTGAAATCTGGCAGGCTGGAAATACAGTAGAACCACAAATTTACGAATACCTTGGGAATGGAAGTTGTTCGTAACTCTGAAATGTTCTTAACTCTGAACAAAACGTTATGGTGGTTCTTTCAAAAGTTTCCAACTGAAAATTGACTTAATACAGCTTTGAAACTTTACTATGCAGAAAAAAATGCTGCTTTCCCTTTTCTTTTTTTAAAGTAGTTTATGTTTAACACTGTACTGTACTGTATTTGCTTGCTTTTTTTTTTTTTTTGTCTCTGCTGCTGCCTGATTCCGGTTCCAAATGAGGTGTGTGGTTGACTGGTCAGTTTGTGACTCTGGGGTTCATAACTCTGAGGATTTACTATACTAGTTTAGGGAAAATTCAGTGTTTGTATGGTGTTCAAATAAAAATCCAACATCATCACCACAAGTCCATTTTGTTTCACATTTGGGTTTATTCACCTTACCAGTATGTGCTAACTCACCTTTGGGAAAGGTTAGTGGCCACCACATGAAGATAACACACACCAGAGCTGAGGGGGAAGGCAATACGCCTCCTTCCTGAAGTCTCTGAAGATGGCCAGAACAATGAGGTGCACAAGAAACATGGTCTTGGCACACTAACTAGTGTGAGCAGATGGAATTTCCAGCACTTGTTTCACACCTCTGGTGCACCCTGAGATCACTGGTCTTGGCTGTGTGTCCAATATACAGATGTTTGAGTCTTCAGCCCATGCTGCACATCACAGTGACTATCACAGTTAAAAGAAACACTGCCACAAGCAGCTTTTAGGAGCACAAACCCTTTGATAGGACATGGAGTGTCCCTTCTTCTGTACCAGTGGTTCTCAGAGAAAGCTCAGTGGAGCCCTCTGTGATGCTTCCCAAGGGCACACAGGGCTATGAGGCACCTCACTACCACCTGCCTTTAGCATGAGGGATGTGATGGGTTTGGTCACAGAGACCCCCTTGGGACTGTCACCTGACATGCTGACATTGCCTCTGAGCCCGTTTTCCCTGATGGCTTGGGACTCCAGAACCCTGCCTTGTTGAGCCAGACATGCTAGTCTGCTGCAACACAGACCCAGGTCTGGTCCACACCCCCAAAGCTGCAGACTTTAACCAAAAACTGCTCAGCAGGTTTCCTATCTCCAGCACCCGAACACCCAGCTCCCAGTGGGATCCAAACCCCATATAAATCCATTTTACTCTCTATAAAGCTTATATAGGGTAAACTCATAAATTGTCCGCCCTCTATAACACTGATAGAGATATATGCACAGCTGTTTGCTCCCCCAGGTATTAATCACTTACTCTGGGTTCAATAATAAACAAAAGTGATTTTATTAAGTATAAAAAGTAGGATTTAAGTGGTTCCAAGTAATAACAGAGAGAACAAAGTAAGTTACCAAGCAAAATAAAACAAAACACGCAAGTCTAAGCCTAATGCATTAAGGAACTGCTTACAGGTAAATCTCACTCTTAGAGATGTTCCAATAAGCTTCTTTCACAGACTAGACTCCTTCCTAGTCCAGGCCCAATCCTTTCCCCTGGTACAGTTCTTGTTAGTTTCAGCAGGCATCTTAGGTGAAAAGCAGGGACTCTCTCATGACTGGGATCCTTTTTGTTCTGTTCCACCTCCTTTTATAGCTTTGGCACACGGCGGAGATCTTTTGTCTCTCTGGGTCCCCACCCCTCCTTCTAAATGGAAAAGCACCAGGTTTAAGATGGATTCCAGTTCAGGTGACATGATTACATGTCACTGTAAGACCTCCTTCTTCATTACTTAGGAGCTGACCAACACATACGAAGGAAGGCTTGCAGGTAAACAAACCCATTCAAGTTCATTGATTCTGAAGCACCCTTAATGGCTTCCACTTAATGTGTTTACATCAGTAATACAAGTTTATATCTTATTCTCCTAACTTCAGACATAAAAATAACACATGCAAACAAATAGGATGAACACACTCAGTAGATTATAACCTTTGTAATGATACCTTACAAAAGATCTTTTGCATTTAGCATATTCCAGTTACATCATATTTACACTCATAGGCATATTTCCATAAAACATTAGAATATTAGGGTTGGAAGGGACCTCAGGAGGTCATCTAGTCCAACCCCCTACTCAAAGCAGGACCAATCCCCACGCAGATTTTTGCCCCAGATCCCTAAATAGCCCCCTCAAGGATTGAGCTCACAACCCTAATTTTAGCAGGCTAATGCTCACACCACTGAGCTATCTTTCCCCCATTATGGAGTGCAATGTCACAAGGGACTCTTGTCAGTCCCTGCTGTGGATCAGATCCCTGAAACTGCCAGCCCATGGCAACACAAGCACTGCCTGCCAGGTCTCTCTCTCTCTGTACAGATTATTAACAGGCACACTCACCCACCTCCAAGTCCTCTGAGTGTCCTTCTTGAGTGCTCAGTCCCTGTTCTACTGAACACTCACAGAACTCTTAGTGTACTAGTAGGATTTTATGTTGTATTTTATATAATTTAGAATGAAGGATAAAAAATAATAATATAGTATGTATTAAATGTATTGGTGTATAATTTGATCATATTCTGCCAGCCACCCTTTTGAATAGCAGAAAGGAATGGCCGAATGGGCCATCAGCCAGAATCTGTGTCTGGACTGATTTCAAGGCAGTAACAGATCCTTTGAGGGTCACCAAGTTGTTGTAGATTTAGCATTTTAAAATAAGTAAAGGAATGCCATAATTGTTGGGGTTTTTTTGCATTACAATTTGATGTTCCAGTTCAAAATGTTCTGTGTAAATTAATTCTGTTTTGTGTGTGAATGAAGAATGTATGGGTTAAGAGATAAGTGTGAAGGCCACTGCTGAACCAGATGGTCTAGGGAGGAGCTGGAGACAGACGCAAGGGCACCAGAAGGCTGCAACACGCCCCTATTGAAATGCCAGAGGAGGGCAGATTGACGACTCTAAACAAGATGATAGGCACCTATCAATGGGGACAAGATAACGGTGATCAAAACCAGCATGGAATAACTTCCTGAGGAACTTGATGTAAAGAATGAGAAGGACAATTTAAGAAAACAAGCACTCATCAAACAACAATTGATTACAGCATGAAGGTGCAAAGCTCATTGGCTCACCAGCTTGTAAGACTCAACTCAGGATCACTATTTTACCTAACACACATCACTTCGCTATATAGGGAAAATAAGAATAAGTATATCAAAGAACAGAGATTCAAGTGATGGAAAGTAAGTATATTGGAATCAAATGGTTACATATAAAACAAATTCACAGAATCACAGAAATTTAGGACTGGAAGGGACCTCAATAGGTCATCTAGTCCAGTTCCCTGCACTGAGGCAGGACTAAGTATCATCTAGATTATCCCAAACAGGTGTTTGTCTAGTCTGTTCTCAAAACCTCCAGTGATGGAGATTCCACAACCTCCCTAAGTAATTTGTTCCAGTGCTTAACTACCCTGACAGTTAGGAAGTTTTTCCTAATGTCCAACCTAAATCTCCATTGCTGCAATTTAAGCCCATTTTGTCTTTGCCTGTCCTCCGTTGATAAGGAGGACAATTTATCACCCTCCTCTTTATAACAACCTTTTACATACTTGAAGATTGTTATCATGTCCCGCCTCAGTCTTCTCTTCTCTAGACTAAACAAACCCAATTTTTGAATCTTTCCTCATAGTTCACATTTTCTAGACTTTTATTTTTGTTGCTCTCCTCTGGACTTTCTCCAATTTGTCCACATCTTTCTCCAAGTGTGGTGCCTAGAACTGCACACAGTACTCCCGCTGAGGTCTTACAAATGCTGCGAAGAGTGGAAGAATTACTTCTCTTCTCTTGCTTACAAAAGTATTGCTAATACATCACAGAATGATGTTTGCTTTTTTTGTAACAGTGTTACATTGCTGACTCACATTTAGTTTGTGATCCACTATGACCCCCAGGCCCCTTCCCGCAATACTCCTTCCTAGGCAGCCATTTCCCATTTTGTATGTGTACAACTGAATGTTCCTTCCTAAATGGAGTATTTTGCATTTGTCCTTATAGAATTTCATCCTATTTAATTCAGACCATTTCTCTAATTTGTCAAGATCATTTTGAATTCTAATCCTGTCCTCCAAAGTGCTTGCAACCTCTCCCAGCTTGATATTGTCTACAAACTTTATAAGTGCACTCTCTATACCCTTATTCAAATAATTGATGAAGGTATTGAAAAGAACTGGACCCAGGACAGATCCCTCCAGTACACCACTTGATATGCCCTTCCAGCTTGCCTGTGAAACACTAATAACCACTCTCTGAGTACAGATTTCCAACCAGCTGTGCACCCACCTTATAGTAGGGTCATCTAGGTTATATTTGCCGAGTTTGCTTAAGGGAAGATCATGTGAGACAGTAACAAAAGTCTTACTAAAGTCGAGATATATCACATCTACTGCTCCCCCTAAGGCCTGTTTCCCTGTCAATAGAGGATACAGTACCAGGTTGGTTTGACATGACTTCTTCTTCACAAATCCATGTTGACGGTTACCTTATTATCTTCCTGGCACTTACAAACTGATTGTTTGATTATTTGCTCCATTATCTTTCTGGGGATCAAAGTCAAGCTGAGTGTCTATGATTTCCTGGGTTATCCTTATTACTAGGGCTGTCAGTTAATCACAGTTTACTCACGTGATTAACTCAAAAAAATTAATCGCCGTTTTAATCACACTGTTAAGCAATATAATACCAATTGAAATTTATTAAATATTTGTGGATGTTTTTCTACATTTTCAAATATATTGATTTCAATTACAACACAAAATACAAAGTGTACAGTGCTGACTTTATATTATTATTTTGATTACAAATATTTAAACATGCCCTGTCCAGTGATTTCTTCTAGGTATGGAAGATGAATTTTTATACCTGGTTCAAGCCTTATACAGCATTCGTGCTTATAGCATTGCTGCTCCGTGTCTCCTTCTCCGGAGAACAACAGACAAAGGGAAAGTTTCTTTCCCAATTTTAAAAAGTTCTACCTTCCCATTGGCAATTTTGGTCACGTGCCCATTTTTTTTTCTTTACCTGGGAGACTTTTTAACCCTTTACAGGTAAAGCAAGTAGAGAACAGCTACCAAGAGGTATTTTACAGCTAACTGGCTGACTGGGTGTCCATCAAAGGGAGTTATCCTCCCCCCACTTCATTCATCACAGTGATTAAAAAAATTAATTGTGATTGATCACAGTTTTAATTGCACTGTTAAACAATAGACAACCAATTGAGATTTATTAAATATTTTGGATGTTTTTCTATATTTTCATATATATTGTATTCTGTGTTGTAAATGAAATCAAAGTGTATATTATTTTTGATAACAAATATTTGCACTGTAAAAATGATAAACAAAAGAAATAGTATTTTTCAATTCAACTCATACAAGTACCATAATCAATCTCTTTGTTGTGAATGTGCAACTTACAAATGTAGATTTTTTTTGTTAAATAATATTGTTTGTTTGAGCGATTGGCTGAACAAGAGATAGGAATGAGTGGACTTGTAGGTTCTGAAGTTTTACATTGTTTTATTCTTGAATAAAATTAAGCTATTTTTTTGCATCTAATCCTACATTTGTAAGTTCAACTTTTACAATAAAGAGATTGCACTACAGTACTTGTATTAGGTGAATTGAAAAATACTATTTCTTATGTTTTTTACAGTGCAAATATTTGTAATAAAAATAAATATAAAGTGAGCACTGTACATTTTGTATTCTATATACATTTTCAAATATATTGAAATCGATATATTTGAAAATGTAGAAAACATCCAAAAATATTTTAATAAATGGTATTTTATTATTGTTTAACAGCACGATTAATCACGATTAATTTTTTAATCGCTTGACAGCCCTACTTATTACTCTTTTCATAGACTTCTATCTTGTCTAAGTGAGGGTTTATCTACACTTAAAATGCGGCAGCTGTGCTTCTGTAGCGCTTCACTGAAGATGAACAAACACCAATGGAAGTGCTTCTCCTGGTGGAATAGGTAATCCACGTCTTCAAGAAGCGGCAGCTAGGTCAATCAGAGAATTCTCCCATTGATCAAGTGCTGTCTACACCAGGGGGCTAGGTCAGTTCAACTGCATTGCTCTGGGGTGTGGATTTTAATTAGTTATAACAACCTAATTTCCTAGCGTTTACAAACTGTATTTTTTAACTTGTTCTTTACCTATTTTAGCCTCAGATCCTACCTCATTTACACCATGTTCACTATGTTAGCTGAAACCAAAAAAGACATTTAACACTTAGG
Organism: Terrapene triunguis; assembly: GCF_002925995.2. Lineage (NCBI taxonomy): Eukaryota > Metazoa > Chordata > Testudines > Emydidae > Terrapene > Terrapene triunguis. Next base: position 694,107 of record NW_020664563.1, on the reverse strand, counting down.
CCATTGCTGCATTTTCTGTTATTGCCTTTCCCTCCTCATTGAGTAATGAGCATAGCCTGTCCTTGGTCTTACTCTTGCTTCTAATGTATTTGTAAAATGTTTTTGTTACCCTTTATATCCCTAGCTAGCTAATCTCGTTTTGTGCCTTGGCCTTTTAATTTTGTCCCTATATGCTTGTGGGTCTTTTTTATATTCAATCTTTGTAATTTGAGCTAGTTTCCACTTTTTGTATGACTCTTTTTTTGAGTTTTATGTTGTTGAAGATCTCCTGATTAAGCTAGGGTGGATTCTTACCATACTTCCTATCTATCCTGTGCACAGGGATAGTCTGCTCTTGTGCCCTTAATGCAGGGGTCGACAACCTTCAGCATGCATCCCATCAGGGTAATCCGCTGGCGGGCCATGAGACATTTTGTTTACATTGACCGTCAGCAGGAACGGCCCTCCGCAGCTTCCACTGGCCGCAGTTCACTGTTCCCGGCCACTGGGAGCTGCGGGGGACCATGCCTGTGGACAGTCAACGTAAACAAAATGTCTTGCGGCCCGTCAGCGGATTTCCCTGATGGGCTGCGTGCCGAAGGTTGCCAACCCCTACCTTAATGTCTCTTTAAAAAAACTGCCAACTCCCCTGAACTCTTTTTTCCCTTAGAATTGTTTTCCAAGGGATCTTACCTACCAAGTCTCTGAGTTTGTTAAAGTCTGCCTTCTTGAAGTCGTTGTCTTTATTCTGCTGTTTTCCCTCCTGCCATTCCTTAGAATCACAAACTCTATCACTTCACGATCACTTTCACCCAAGCTGTCTTCCACCTTCAAATTCTCAACCAGTTCCTCCCCATTTGTCAAAATCAAATCTAGAACAGCTTCTCCCCTAGTCACTTTCTTTACCTTCTGTACTATAAATTTGTCTACAATGCATTCCAAAAACTTGTTGGATAATCTGTGCCCTGCTGTATTATTCTCCCAACAGATGTCTGGGTAGCTGAAGTCCCCCATCAGTACCAAGTCCTTTGGATGATATTTTTAGTTTTTAAAAGCCTCATCTACCTCTTCTTCCTGGTTAGGTGGTCTAGTAGACCCCTACCATGACATTAATCTTATTTTTTACCCATTTTATCTTTACCCTGGGACTTTCAAGATGTCTGCCTCCTACTTCTATCTTGACCAAAGAGTATAATAAGGCAACACTTCCTCCCTTTCTTCTATGCCTGTCCTTCCTGAACAAGCTGTACCCTTCTATATCAATATTCCAGTCATGAAATATCCCACCAAGTCTCTGTGATGCCAATTATGTCGTAATTCTGATTATTCACTAGTATTTCTAGTTCTTCCTGTTTATTCCCCATATTTGCATTAGGATACAGATATCTAAGATGTTCATTAGATTTCCCCTCTATATTCCCTCATCTCTCCTTTGTCCCTGCTATGATTTCCCATGTTCCCCCCAGATTCCGCCCCTTCACCCAGGTCTCAATGTTCTGGACTTTCTATAGGCTTTTGTCTCCTGCCCCAGTCGAACCGAATATAAAGCCTGCCTCACTAGGTTAGCCAGTCTGTATCTGAAGATACTCTTCCCCTTCCTTGCTGGTAAACCTCATCTCTGGTCAGCAGTCCTTCTTGGAACAGCATCCACAGTTGAGGATGCTGAAGCCCTCCTAGCGACACCATCCGTGCAACCATGTATTCACCTCCAGGATATGTCTGTCTGCTTTGGCCCCTACCCTTGACTAGAAGGATTGATAAGAACACCTCATGTGCCCCCAACTCCTTCCCCCCTCACACTGAGAGCCCTGTAGTCACTTCTGATCTGCTCAGGGTCATACCTTGCAGTGTCCACACAGATGAGCAGCATGGGGCAGTAGTCAGTGATGATGCTCAGCAGTCCTTCTCTGATGTCTCGGATATGGGCCCAAGGTAGGCAGCACACCTCTCGGGATGCCAGGTCAAGCTAGCATATGGATGCCTCCATCCCCCTCACAAGGGAGTCACCAACCACCACTGCCCTACATTTCCTCTTGGAAGTGGTGGCCGTGACCCTCCCAGCCTTGGGGGTACATGGCTTCTTTTCCTCCATCTTTGGGGGTGATTCCTCATCCCTCGTTATCAGGGCAGCATACTGTATTTTTTACTTCTAAGGATGGTGGGTTTGGAGCAGGGGTGGACCACTATCTGCTTCTAGAAGTAACCACCTGCCAGCTTCCTCCCTATAAAGGAGCCATTTCCTCCTCCTCTGGTGGTGTTACTGCAGTCCTCCCCCACTGGATTGCTTCCTCAACTTTGGAGGTCTCCATATGCATATTTTCAATGAATTCCTCATATGCACAGATGCTCCTCAGCCTAACATGATTCCTAGAGCCGAAGCTTAACTCACAAGGCATTCCCCTATCTTCTACAAGACAACTTATCCCAAATCCTTTTCCTAGCATTTTCAACCAGTTTGGCTGAGATCCTTTCTCATAAGATCAAGCCTGCAAGTGGCAATTTATCCTCAAAGACTGAAGGAAAAACCAGGGGTTCAGCTGTACCCCCAGATGTCATTTCAAAAGTTCATTGTCTTATTCCTGAGCCACATAACCCCTGCTTGTTTTGTTTTTTCCTCTAGCCCCTGCAGTCTATTGATTAGCATTTTGCCCAGACTGTAAATGGATGTCCATTCTGAAGGACACAATATTTAATTTGCACATGACCAGCCACATACTCCCTACCTGCCAGGAGTATGTGGATCACCTTTTGGTGACCAGTCTTAACTCACAGATCTAGAGATTCTTTGGCGCACTGGTATGCAGATATCAGACCCAGGGATCCCTGTAACCCTTATGTATGCCTGTGCCCTCTGCCAGTTGGCATCATAGAATCACAGAATATCAGGGTTGGAAGGGACCTCAGGAGGTCATCTAGTCCAACCCTCTGCTCAAAGCAGGACCAATTCCCAACTAAATCATCCCAGCCAGGGCTTTATCAAGCCTGACCTTAAAAACCTCTAAGGAAGGAGATTCCACCACCTCCCTAGGTAACCCATTCCAGTGCTTCACCACCCTCCTAGTGAAAAAGTTTTTCCTAATATCCAACCTAAACCTCCCCCACTGCAACTTGAGACCATTACTCCTTGTTCTGTCATTGGCTACCACTGAGAACAGTCTAGATCCATCCTCTTTGGAACCCCCTTTCAGGTAGTTGAAAGCAGCTATCAAATCCCCCCTCATTCTTCTCTTCTGCAGACTAAATAATCCCAGTTCCCTCAGCCTCTCCTCATATGTCATGTGTTCCAGCTCTCTAATCATTTTTGTTGCCCTCCGCTGGACTCTTTCCAACTTTTCCACATCCTTCTTGTAGTGTGGGGCCCAAAACTGGACACAGTACTCCAGATGAGGCCTCACCAATGTCGAATAGAGGGGAATGATCACCTCCCTCGATCTGCTGGCAATGCCCCTACTTATACAGCCCAAAATGCTGTTAGCCTTCTTGGCAACAAGGGCACACTGTCGACTCATATCCAGCTTCTCGTCCACTGTAATCTCTAGGTCCTTTTCTGCAGAACTGCTTCCTAGCCATTCGGTCCCTAGTCTGTAGCAGTGCATGGGATTCTTCCGTCCTAAGTGCAGAGTCCTTGTTGAACCTCATGAGGTTTCTTTTGGCCCAATCCTCTAATTTGTCTAGGTCCCTCTGTATCCTATCCCTACCCTCCAGCGTATCTACCACTCCTCCCAGTTGAGTGTCATCTGCAAACTTGCTGAGAGTGCAGTCCACGCCATCCTCCAGATCATTAATGATCATTAATGATCAAAAGGTCCTTGTGTCACACCCTCCCAGTGTCATGCAGAATCATGTCTCCTGGGAATCAGGAAAGGAGAGCCTGAGGGACTAGACAGGCACATGAACAATGGCTAAGTAGGAAGACCTCCCTACCCCATGGTAGCTGCTGCTTGGGCTGTGATCTGACAGTCTGTCCGCTCTCTCCCATCCCATAGCTACCTCTCCTGTTGGGGCCTGGGCTCCCTTCTACATTTCTCATGCTCCCACCCCTTAAGGCTGCTTCCCCTATCACTAGGACCAGACCCCATTGCCCAATTGCTGTTCCTTTAGCTGGGGATGGGGTTCTCCTGTGTAGCTTACCCGTATTCCCTCCAGTCTATTGTGCCTTTCCCTGAGCCTTGACCTCCTCTCAGTGTTCTTTTGCTCTCTGCTCCCAGGACTCTTTCTCTAGTGCAACCTTTTGCACCAGCTGCACAAACCTGTGACACCGGACCGAAGAGGCAGAAGTTACCTCCCGCCAGTGCACAGATGTGACCATGAGGAGGTAGGGAGGAAATAAGGGATGACTGTTTGGCAGTCAGAGACCAAAAAGACTATTGGTTTGAGTGAGCCAGCTGAGGCAATTATTGTTCCTCACATTCAGCTGGTTTTCTAGTACTGTAATGTGATAACCTCAATGAGAAACTTGGGAGCCATTGGACCTTTTCCACTAGCATTTTTACTGTTTCAGTCACTTGCTGAGCTGCCCCAAATCTCCACTTAGCACCAGGGCCCTTCTTTTGGCTTTTCTTCTTTTTTCGTTTTCTTCTCTTTTTTGGTGCTAATCTCATTCCTGACTTTTCCTTCTCTTTCTCTCTTTTCAGGCTGGGTTTCGGACCACATGAAGCATGGGTCTATGGAAAGAAAGATCTATCTTTTCAGAGAACAGGAAACTTGCATGCAGCTTCAGAAACAGCAGTCTGCAAACTCTCTAAGGAGCTGAACATTTTTAAATTCAGAGCAGATAAAGAGGTTGCTGGGAGACACCAATTTGTGACCAGCCAAATGAGTTAGCTTTGCTTTCATCTACCACGAGTTTAATATTCTTTGAAGCTTTCAGATTAATTGATTCAGGCTGCTTGGCTGTTGTCAGAGATGTGAAGTTTATGTGCTGATCTATTAAATATGATGATGACTCTTACTTGAGCTATGCTATAATCTTCTCTATAGAATCATAAAAGTGTAGGACTGAAAGGGATCTCATCTAGTCCAGTCCCCTGCATTCAAGGCAGGACTAAGTAATAACTAGACCATTCTTGACAAGTGTTCGTCTAACCTGTTTTTAAAAACCTCCAATAATGGAGATTCCATAAACCACCCTAGGCAATTTATTCCAGTGCTTAACTACCCTGACAGATTGGAAGTTTTTCCTAATGTCCAACCTAAACTTTCCTTGTTGCTTGTTGCTTTTTGTCCTATCCTCAGAGGTTAAGGAGAACAATTTTTCTCCCTCCTACTTAGAACAACCTTTTATGTATTTGAAAACTGTTTTCATGTACCATCCCAGTCTTCTCTTCTCCTGACTAAATAAACCAGTTTTTTCAATCTTCCCTCATAGGTAATGTTCTCTAGACATTTAGTCATTTTTGTTGCTCTCCTCTGGACTTTCTCCAATATGTCCACATCTTTCCCCAAGCGTGTTACCCAAAACTGGACAAAATACTCCAGTTGAGTCCTTATCAGCGGGGAGTAGAGTGGCAGAACTACTTCTTGTGTCTTGTTTACTATACTCCTGCTGATACATCTCAGAATGATATTTGCTTTTTTGCAACAGTGACTCATATTTATGTTGTGATCCACTAATATACTAAGAACAAATTATGCCAAAACAGCCTGATTTTCTTCTTTGACAGGGTAACTAGTTTGGTGTCAGCAGAAGTTATGTCTCTCGGTGTGTGTGTGTGTGTGTGTGTGTGTGTGTGTGTGTGTAATTCACATTCCTGAGCGACATAAGATATGTTGACTTAAGCTGTAGTGTAGCCATAGATTTGGCTTAATCACAAGCAACTGACACGATTTTAAAGATGACAGGCTTTGTCTATGCTAAATGCTAATTGCATTCAATATTCTGTTATCTAACACATGTTATTTAACACAGGCTATTTTCCCAGTGTAGATAGAACTTCAGGAGCTCAAAAATCAGAACTCAACCCCCCAAACCATGGGATTTATTTAGTTAAAATAAGTCATGTTTTAAGCCAGAATCAGGAGTTGGGGTCTATCCCCTAATTTTAAAGCTCCTAGGGAAGACAATAGTTTAGTTAACATGTGGGGGCAGAGTTCATGCTTTAGTAATCTGTCTATATTTTTGTCAAAAAGGCTTTCACTAACATTGATGCAGTTCCATTTCCAATCTTCCTATGCACAGATTGTTTTTATAGCCTGTACCTTCAGTGGACTGATGAGGCAGTGAGAGAGGCTTTTTATTTAAGCACTCTACCAGAAATAGTCCAATCCCAAAATTTATAAAATATTGTATAGTGTCAGATTACCCCTTTCTGACTTTCCCAGAGAAGATTTTATAAAGAAGAGCTAACCACTACTCCAGAGCAGCCTCTGGCCACTTTATCATGGCAGAATGGAGTTTTGTTATCCGCTTTAGTTCCCGTATGCACCTCACTTTATAGAAAAGTCTTTAATGCCAATTATCATCAGCTGCACTACCCCCCGATGTCATCCAGCCAGAGCTCACAAGTTAAACAGGTCAGGCTTTGTCACTATTGCATAGATGGCACTCGTGAAAAACTCAGGGAGTAGGAGATGAGGTGGGCAATTCAATAGGTGGAACTCTCTCTTCTGAACAATTTCTGCCATTGGTTTCTATGGCAGTTTTGCTGCATGTGCCTGAGAGCAGACTTTGCCCTACAGAATAATACTAAACTAATCCCCAGGGCAAGAGGCCCAGTCCTGGGAGGAGACCAGAGCTTGCTGGACAGATGTCACTCCAGATGAGGACGTGAGTGGAGACTCTTGTTGTGACTGAGGTCTAGCAAGCCTATCCCAAAAGTGAGCTCAACTATTGGAAACTGGATGGAAGCTCACGAACTATTACAATAACTTGTAAAAATGAATGTTGATAGAAGGGGTATGAAAAGGAAGAAGAAAACGGGATTAGTCCAAACAGAAAGGTCTACCGACACCACCTAGCCTCTGTGCTAAGATTGCGAATGGAAGAGAATGGAATTGGAAATTGGTGAACCAAAATTGGGGTGTCAGAAATTAGGTCTAATAAGGAGTCAAAATAATGAGGGAATGGGTTATGCTGCCCACTATTCCCTTCTGGGGTTCTTAGAAAAGGTACTTTGGAGGGAGAATTAAAATAGCTAGAGAATGGGTGGACTGAAAGGAGTGAGCACTAATATCATGGCTGCTGCTGTCACACCCACCATCTCCTGAAACCGCAGGATCCATCGTGATGCCATTGAGCCTTCATGGTCCTGATTCTTAGAGACATCCTGACCAGACCAGGCCAGAGATAGATGTAAATGACATCACCTCCTGCACTGGCTCCAGCTAAATCCCAAATACTACCTGGAGTGTGAGACTTGGGTTCCTGCTCTTATCCCTTCCTTCTTGTGTCATTTTCCTTCCTCACATTATTTCTTCTCTCTCCTCTTTCTCTCCTTTTGCCTTCAGTCTAAAGAAGTCTGGCTTAGCTAGTCAACACTGCTGTAAGCCTGTGATCACAGGGGCAGCTAAAAGCCATGCCCTGAACAGCTCGATGGTGGTACAAGTTTGCCAACTCTCAGAGTTACAGATAAGAGCATATGCTGATCCCATGTTTCTTCGGCAGTGAGGCTGCAAGTGAGAGTCAGCACCAGAGAAGCAGCTGCATTTTCTGCCTTTGCTGTTCTTTTCTCTCCCATTTGGTGTGTGTTTTTCTTATTTGATTTTAAAGGAAATGGAATTGGACTTCAACAATAGTAACAGCAGCAGCTCCAGCCCATCTCAACCACCTTTGTCTCTTTTCCCCAAAAAGGACAGTTATTATCTTCTTTAATACCATCTATGAGACTGTCAGACAGGTGGGTTTCCTTATAAAAACTTTCAACAGCTAAAGGGAAAGAGAATAAGGAATTCTGTATTAATAAAATGAAAAAAAAAATCTATTTCTTGAAATTTCAAACGCTTTCCTTCTTTTCTATATCTTTAATAAAATGTTACAAAGATTTTTAATGGTGTGTTTGCCATAAGACTAAGCAGGCCAAGGTCTCTGCAGTCAAACCTCCAACCTTTGTTTATTGTTGTACAGTGACTGGGTCATGTTAACACCTTTGACTGTCTGGGTTCATTTATTCCTTCAAATTTAACTCAACAGGATCCAGAGGCTACAGCAGACAGGACTATATGGTGCTGACCTGTCTGTGTGCTGTAGCCACAGCAGCTCATGATAGATAAGCAAGCATCAGTGAGATAGGAGCTCTTTCCATTTTATTCCTTCTCTTCTCCTTTTGTGTGTGTTTGTTATGTTTGCTTAAAAGAGCAATACCAATTTTAACAGTAACTGCTCAACCAAAATCCAACACTGGATTGACTACTTTTCCACAAAACAGAATTTTGCTACGAGCAACATTTTAATCAACATTTTCCCTCTGAAAGGCTGTACAGAATGTAAAAGGAAAGTGGAACCTAAATAAAATGTTAATGTTTGAATTTCCAGTATTTCAAAGTTCCTGTTTTGTTTTTCTTTCATGTTTATTACAATGTTTGAAAGGTTTTCTATAGTGTGGTTGCTACAGTAAAAACAGGCTTGAGTCATCACAACCTAATGGGTTGTGCGGGTTCAGAGAAGAGCCAGGAGAATGAGTAAAGGATTAGAAAACAAGCCTTACAGTGATAGTAAGTGAGTTACAGATTGCCACTAGACACAAAAATGCATGTTCACCTAAATGCCACAAGAAAGCTGGAAGGTGTCTGTGCAAACTTAATTCCCTGCTCTCTTTGATAAGCTGGCCTTTGATCCATACCCAGAATATATCTTGGAAAGATCACTATACATCATTTAAGAAAAAAAAAAAAGTTAACTGTGCAGACGCTGGAGGGAATTAAGCAGTTGAATGTTCTAAAAATGTTAGAGGCGAAGAAACAATCTGATTTAAATCATTTGACCATGAACAATTTAATCAAATTTACTAAAGAACATAAGGGTTTTCTATTGGAATTTAACTGCCCCCAAATGTATAAAAAGGAATGTAATCTATGTACAGCTGTGTAAAAATTAAAGCAGTGCAAGGGATGTTAAAAAAAAAAGTATATATTGTGACAAAGTTCCTCCTCTATCTTGGTGGGTCCTGCGCTTATTGGCGGATTTTCTTGCCTCAGAGATTCACCATGTGGGTTGGGGAACAGCCCAGAGACCTTCCCCTCTGGAAGAACCCACAGTCCAGGTCAATTGGGAGGTTTGGGGGGAACCCGGGCCCGCCCTCTACTCCGGGTTCCAGCCCAGAGCCCTGTGGACTGCAGCTGTCTATAGTGCTCCCTGTAACAGCTGCATTACAGCTACAACTCCCTGGGCTACTTCCCCATGGCCTCCTCCAAACACCTTCCTTATTCTCACCACAGGACCTTCCTCCTGGTGTCTGATAACGCTTGTGCTCCTCAGTCCTCCAGCAGCACACCCTCTCCCTCTCACCTCCTTGCGCCTCTTGCTCCCAGCTCCTCACACTCGCACCACAAACTGAAGTGAGCTCCTTTTAAAACCCAGGTGCCCTGATTAGCCTGCCTTAATTGATTCTAGCAGCTTCTTCTTAATTGGCTCCAGTTGTCCTACTTAGCCTGCCTGCCTTAACTGGTTCTAGCAGGTTCCGGATTACTCTAGTGCAGCCCCTTCTCTGGTCACTCAGGGAACAGAAAACTACTCATCCAGTGACCAGTATATTTGCCCTCTACCAGACTCCTGTACCCCACTCGTCTGGGTCTGTCACATATCCCTCCCCCCCGCTCAACGCCAAGGGGTTGGGCAGCTTGGGACGCCAGACAGTGCACACGTGACAAGCCATCGGCGTTGCCATGACGGCTCCCTGCTCTGTGTTGCACACGGAACTGGAAAGGTTGGAGGGATAAGAACCATCTGGTCACCCTTGTGTTCTTCTCCTTGTTCCGCTGCATCCATTGAAGAGGGGCACGGTCGGTCACGAGGACAAATCTGCGCCCGAGCAGGTAGTAGCGCAATGTTTCCATGGCCCATTTTACAGTGAGGCATTCTCTCTCCACCACTGCATATTTTTGTTCCCTTGGAAGGAGTTTCCGACTGAGGTATAGAATTGGGTGTTCCTCCTTCCCGACCATCTGTGATAGAACGGCCCCCAACCCTACTTCTGATGCATCCGTCTGCAGGATAAACTCCTTGGTGAAATCGGGGGCTATCAGTACGGGGTTACTGCAGAGGGCAGTCCGTAGGTCTGTGAATGCTTCCTCTGCTGCGTCATGAAACCTTTTCCCACAATGTAGCCAAGATATTTGGCCTCTGTAAACCCTACAGTGCACTTGGCAGGGTTTGCTGTAAGGCCAGCTCGCCTCAAGGTATCGAGGACTGCCTCCACCTTCTCCAGGTGGGTTTCCCAGTCTGGGGTATGAATGACCACATCGTCCAAGTAGGCAGCAGCATAACTGTTATGCGGGTGTAATAGCTTGGCCATGAGGCGCTGGAAGGTAGCTGGGGCCCCATGTAGTCCAAAAGGGAGGACAGTATATTGAAAAAGACCCTCTGGTGTAGAGAACGCAGTCTTTTCCTTTGTGTCTTCTGCAAGGGGAATCTGCCAGTACCCCTTTATCAAGTCTAGGGTAGTCAAGTACCGGGCATTACCCAGACGGTCCACTAGCTCATCTATGCGAGGTATGGGGTACGCGTCGAACTGAGATACTTCGTTTAGTCGCTGGAAGTCGTTGCAAAATCTTGTGGTGCCATCAGGTTTGGGCACCAGCACGATTGGGCTGGACCACTGTGGGATTCTTCGATGATCCCCAGCTCCAGCATTTTTTTTACTTCTGCTTTTATTTCCTCCCTTTTTGCCGCTGGCACCCGATAGGGCCTCATTGTTACTCTGGCCCCAGGGTTCGTAACGATGTGGTGATATGTCTCGGTTGTTCGACCCGGTTTTGTCGAGAACACATCTTGGTTCCGGAAAATCATCTCAGACACCTCATTCTTCTGGTCTGGTGTTAAATCGGGAGACACTCTCACCTGTTTGGAAGGCTTGTTTTCCTGGGTTAGGTCTTTTTAGACCGTTGTGCATGCCTCTTGTGCATGCCAGGGTTTCAGAAGGTTAACCTGATAAATCTGTTCTGTTTTCTGCATCCTGGCTGCCGCACCTTGTAGGTTACTTCCCCAACGGGTTCAACCACCTCATAGGGCCCCTGCCATTGGGCCAGAAGCTTGCTTTCTGCCGTGGGTACCAACACCATAACCCGATCCCCTGGTTGGAACTGTCGCACTTTTGCCTGGCGATTGTAATGGGTTCGCTGGGCCTCCTGTGCCTTCTCCAAATGTTCCCATACAATAGGGGTAACCCAGGCTATCTGGTCTCACATCTGCATTACATGCTCTATTATATTTCTCCCCTCATTGGGTTCCTCTTCCCAGATCTCTTTGGCGATATCTAGTATGCCACGGGGGTGACGCCCGTATAATAACTCGAAGGGGGAAAACCCAGTTGAGGCCTGAGGTACCTCCTGCATAGCGAACATAAGGTAGGGTAGTAGGGTGTCCCAATCCTTCCCGTCCCGACTTACCACCTTCCTTATCATAGCCTTGAGGGTTCGGTTAAACCTTTCTACCAACCCATCAGTCTGCGGCTGGTAGACCGAAGTTCTCAGGGTATGTATATGGAGCAGTGTACAGAGGTCCTTCATTAGCTTCGACATAAATGGGGTTCCTTGGTCGGTTAATATCTCCTTCGGTAGCCCCATTCGGGCAAAGATCCCCACCAGCTCTTTGGCTATAGTTTTAGAGGCCGTGTTCCGCAGAGGGACGGCTTCTGGGTAGCGAGTAGCATAGTCCAAAACAACAAGTATATATTGGTGGCCCCGAGCCGTCTTCGCCAGGGGTCCCACTAGGTCCATGGCTATTCGCTCGAAGGGGACCTCTATGATGGGAAGGGGTACTAAAGGTGCCCTCAAGTGGGGACGGGGACTGTGCAGCTGACACTCCGGGCAGGAGGCACAGTACCTCCACACTTCTTCATGTACTCCGGGCCAGAAGAACCGTCGTAGGACTCATGCCAGGATCTTCTCTACCCCCAAATGCCCCCCAAAAAGATGACTCTGAGCAAGACTTAATACAGCGTTCTGGTGTTTTTGAGGTACTAGGATCTGCTGTACCTTCTGCCCCTGTACTGGTGCAACCCGGTATAAGAGATCCTTCTTCATTATGAAGTAGGGTCCTGGTCCCTGGGTTTTCCCTTCCACGGGGACCCCATCTATTTCAGTCACCTCCTTCCTAATGTTGTCATACCTTGGGTCTTCTGCCTGGTCCCGTCCAAAATTTCCTCTCCCGGGGCTAATCTGCCCAAGATCTAGGGGCCCAGTCTCTGTTGCCTCTACTGGTTCAGAAGCATTAGGGTGGGGGTCAGACTCAGGTGCTTCTCCCTCCTGCGTGGCCTGCGCGGGTCCGCCTACCTACAAGAGCGACCCTCTGGCTTTGGGTCAGTATTCGGGTTCCCAAGGCCTTAGCTGCCCTTCTTTCCCTTTTTGTCTTTCTACACTGTCTGGGAGTGGAGAACAAATCTGGGGATATTTCAGAGAAGACTGGGGGTTGATAGTCTGCTGTGGATGCCTCACCAATTTTAGGGTCCCCATCTTTCTCCAATCCCCCCACTGGGAGTAAGTTTCCAAACCCTGGGAAGTCCCTCCCTATGAACACCGGGTATGGGAGTTTAGGGACTACACCTGCTGCTACCTCAGTAGTGTTCCCTTGGATCTCGATTTTTACTGGGATGGTGGGGTAGTAACTAACTGTCCCATGGACACATGTTATCCCCGTACGTTTAGCCTGTAGCAGCTGACTACGCTTCACGAGCTTCCCTGAGATAAGCATGATAGCACTCCCTGAATCAACCAGTGCCGTGGTCCCTATCCCATTTAGTTTCACTGGTCTGGTATACATATGTGGGGTTAGTGAGACCCCCACAAGGTGGATTAGGGAGCATGGATCTGCCCAGTTCCCCAGGTTACACTGCATAGGCTCCTCAGCATTGGGACACTGTGCAGCTATGTGTCCCCACTCCCCGCAGGCATAACATCTGTATGGAGCCCTAGGCGTTCCCCGGTCTCTTGGTTTGGGCAGTCTAACATCACGATCCTCTTCTCCCTCAGTGCTCCGACTCTTTGTGGCCTCTGATGGGCCTTCAGCCTCTCTCTTTTTCCACCTGGGCCCTCCTGGCCCTGAACTTTAGGGCTTGGTGCTGCTAGTTTAACCCGGGGTGCCTCTTCCTTAACTGGTCGGGTCAGCTCCCTCGCTGTCCTTCGCCTCTCTACCAGGGCGACAACCTCGTCATAGGTGGAGGGTTTGTTCTGGCTTACCCAGGCACGAAGGTTTGGTGGTAGTCCCCTCACGTACTGGTCGATGACCAGAATCGCTAGTATCTCTTCCAGACTCCAGGACTCTGTTTGCAACCACTTTCGTGCGAGATGGATGAGGTCATACAATTGGGACCACGGGGTTTTGTCTTCCTGGTACCTCCAATCATGATGCTGCTGGGCCCACACTGCTGTCGTTACCCCAGATCTGGCCAGGATCTCTGCTTTCAGCTGGGGGTAGTCTGCCGCAGCCTCTTCAGGCAGATCATGGTAGGCCTTCTGGGCCTCCCCACACAGGAATGGGTCAAGGATGCCAGACCACTGATCTCGAGGCCAGGCCTCCCGTAGGGCT
>NW_020664563.1:652559-665450 GCF_002925995.2 Terrapene triunguis | reverse complement strand
CCCACAGTAGATTTGCCCACTCCAAATTGATTCCCGACTGACCGGTAGCTGTCTGGCGTTGCAAGCTTCCACAGGGCTATCGCCACTCGCTTCTCAACTGTGAGGGCTGCTCTCATCTTGGTATTCTGGCGCTTTAGGGCAGGGGAAAGCAAGTCACAAAGTTCCATGAAAGTGCCCTTACGCATGCGAAAGTTTCGCAGCCACTGGGAATCGTCCCACACCTGCAACACTATGAGGTCCCACCAGTTTGTGCTTGTTTCCCGGGCCCAGAATCGGCATTCCACGGCTATAACCTGCCCCATTAACAGCATGATCTCCAAAGCGCCAGGGCCCACGGTTTGATAGAATTCTGTGTCCATGTCCTCATCACTCTCGTCGCCGCGCTGCCGTAGCTGACTCCTCCTCGCCTGGTTTTTCAGGTTCTGGTTCAGCATAAACTGCACGATAACATGCGAGGTGTTTACAACGTTCATGACTGCTGTCTTGAGCTGAGCAGGCTCCATGCTTGCCGTGGTATGGCGTCTGCACTGTTCACCCAGGAAAAAAGGCGCGAAACGGTTGTCTGCCGTTGCTTTCCCAGAGGGAGGGGGAGGATGTATCCAGAACCACCTGCGACAATGTTTTTGGCCCCATCGGGCATTGGGATCTCAACCCAGAATTCCAATGGGCGGAGGAGACTGCGGGAACTATGGGATAGCTATGGGATAGCTACCCACAGTGCAACACTCCGGAAGTCGACGCTAGCCTCGGTACATGGACGCACACCGCCGAATTAATGTGCTTAGTGTGGCCGCATACACTCAACTTTATACAATCGGTTGCCAAAAATCGAATTCTGTAAATTCGGATTAATCCCATAGTGTAGACATACCCAAGGAGTCGCGAGGCACCAACTTTCCCCCGGATGGCAGATTGACGACCCTGAAGCAAAGGCATAAACCCCAAGGACAAGATAAAGAGTGGAGCCAGAGGTACGAGATAAGAAACAGCTGTGGATAACTCCCAGTAACAACCCAAATAATGCTAATTGGAGCAACCTTGACTAACTCGTGATTAACAGCTCCAGTGTGACACAGGGAGGTCCAGAGACTTGTATGGGAACTTATTACTATAAAAGAAGGGTGTATTGCCATGGGACTTTGGGTTCGTTCTGCATCAACATCGGAGCTTCGAACATGTTCGACGGAGGCCCAGCTCCACTCCCTCATGTGCAGTTTCAGCTGGCCACTGGAACTGACCGAGCAACACTAAGGACTGATAAGGTTCTGCAGCTGGATTTTATAGTTTTGGTGTATGTGTGTGTGTGTGAATGGAAGCATGCTGGTTTTAATGCTTAAATTGTACTCTCAATAAACGTGGTGTATTGCCTTATCCCCTTTAAAAGATTCCGTGTGCTTCTTATAAGCATAATAAGCTTACACTATACAGTTTTCTGTGCAGCGCAAGACAATACAATTTTGGGTTTACACTCCAGAGGTCTCTTCCAACCCTAATATTCTATGATTCTATGAATTCCTATGGCACAAAGATCTCTTAGTCAGATCTACCTGACTCTCCCATCCTCGGCACCGAGACGACCCCATCACGTTCAGCACTTGCAACTCCACCGCACTCTGCTCCACCCTTTTTGAGCGATGATGAGGACAGTGAGGAAGGGCAAATAGATTCTCCTCTACAAGCTCCTGCCCACCATGAGCTGCCCAAATCAGGATCCCCTCAGGGGTTACAAGTTATCAATTTTAAACACATTGCATTCAAATCTGACCCCCTTAAAAGCATTTATTGCCGTTATATAGCTCCATCCTCACAACACTCTAATGAAGTATGAAGGAAAGTACCACTGTAGGGCAAACTGTAGTCAAACAGGTTAAATTACTTACTTGTTCAAGGCTTCAGAGTCAGACAGTGGTAGAACTAGGAGAATTCAAAAGTTCCGATTCCCACTCCCTACTGTAAGCCACTAGACCACACAGTTCTTGGATGCAATACACACTACATTAAAGCTTATTTTCCGTTCAAATTTCTTTTTAGAAGTAAAAAATTAGGTAATGGATTAGTGTAAACACAGCTCAAGTAGCTATACAATCCTCAGAGAATTCTAACTTCCTCAAAGGAAGCTGAACTTTTCATAGGTTGATGGGCATGCCAGCTTTCCGCCTCCCAGAGATGTGTCTTCTAACCCTGTTAATAAAAAGATCAACTGCTCCTGAATAGCTTCAGGCTGCCTGGATATGATAAGCTATTCCTAGTCTTACAGGTCCTCTGTAACTCTGCCATTAGCACAGGTCAAATACGCTTCACTTCCATCTGTGACCCTTTTGTATCCCATCTTTGACTTACAAAGCACCCTAACTCAGGAACATTATATATCACTGGCATTCCTCTGAATGCAGTACAGTTGCTCCAGGTACAGTGCAAAGCTAAACAAATCACAGGAATATGATGAGACATCAGAAATTCAGCCTTGCTGCAATGGAGGGGATTGATAGGTGGTAGGATTTTTTTTTAATTTAAAAACCAAAGTAATAGCTTGTGAGGAACAAAATTCAAGGTTTAAGTAAATAATTTTGGTTAAAATCACATAGGAGTTTTAAAGCTTTTAAAGAGCTTTGATAATCATTTCCATGATTTGCGGAACTTGATGTGAAGTGAAAAAAAAAAAAAATCTCCTGAATGTGTGCACACTGCAGTTCTGTGCTACCATGAAGAAAAGACTAGCCAGTTTTGGCTGCGGAGTTCCTGTGATGTTTGGTAATGAGATTGGACATCAGGTTAGGGATCAACTTTCCTTCTATCAGCTCCTTCAATAAAACTAACAAAAGTCAGATGTTTTAAAAATACTATTTGATCTAAGTTACTGAGAAACCCCTTTGTGTCCACCTGCCTATCATTTGCATATATACAGACATACCCATGCTCTTCGTCTATAACCTGCTATTTTCCATTTGAGCCCCCCTTCACCTCCACCTCAGCAAAGTTCTGTTCCGTATTACAGCTGGAGACTATTAGTTTTGTGACTGTAAACTGTAATTGCAATAACATGTAATTTATGGAAGGCACGTGAGTGAGATCCAGGAAAATCGAAAAGGATATAATCCAGATTCTCTACTTCTCTGACAAAATGCTAACCCAGAGTTCCTAAAAGCCTGCTTCCAAGAGATCAGGCCATCTACACTGGACACACAAGCAAATGCTGATGACTCCTCAGCACTACTACACCACTAGAGAGGGAGCCCAACAAAAACAGGCAGAGTGCAAACTGTAGCAAAGAACGTTATTTATTAGTCACCATTCTTCAAATATATTGCCTTTACAAAATCACCCTGTATGAGTGGCATCCTTGCCCTCCGAGCCAGAGAACCAGCCATAACAGTAAAGCTGTTAAGTGGCATATGCGCATGCTCCTTGGATCCTTCTAACCAATGCAAAAATTCAGTTACATTTAGAGTATTTCGAACTTGTAAGGATCTATCACAAATAAACAGTTTAATAAGGTCAGGAAGTGTGAGGTTCTGTAGGATGGCCTCTGCTGGGAAGTCATAGAATCATAGAATATTAGGGTTGGAAGAGACCTCAGGAGGTCATCTAGTCCAATCCCCTGCTCAAAGCAGGACCAACACCAACTAAATCATCCCAGCCAAGACTTTGTCAAGCCGGGTCTTAAAAACCTCTAAGGATGGAGATTCCACCACCTCCCTAGGTAACCCATTCCAGTGCTTCACCACGGTCCTAGTGAAATAGTGTTTCCTAATATCCAACCTAAACCTCCTCCACTGCAACTTGAGACCTTTGCTTCTGAGACCATTGTTCTGTCATCTGCCACCACTGACAACAGCCAAGCTCCTCCTCTTTGGAACCCCCCTTCGGGTAACTGCTGTTATCAAATCCCCCCTCACTCTTCTCTTCTCCAGACTAAATAATCCCAGTTCCCTTAGCCTCTCCTCGTAAGTCATGTGCCCCAGCCCCCTAATCATTTTTGTTGCCCTACGCTGCACTCTCTCCAATTTGTCCACATCCCTTCTGTAGTGGGGGGACCAAAACTGGATGCAATACTCCAAGTGTGGCCTCACCAGTGCCGAATAGAGGGGAATAATCACTTCCCTCGATCTCCTGGCAATGCTCCTACTAATACAGCCCAATATGCCGTTGGCCTTCTTGGCAACGAGGGCACACTGCTAACTCATATCCAGCTTTTCGTCCACTGTAATCCCCAGTTCCTTTTCTGCAGAACTGCTGCTTAGCCAGTCGGTCCCCAGCCTGTAGCGGTGCATGGGATTCTTCCTTCCTAAGTGCAGGACTCTGCACTTGTCCTTGTTGAACCTCATCAGATTTCTTTTGGCCCAATCCTCCAATTTGTCTAGGTCACTCTGGACCCTATCCCTACCCTCCAGCATATCTACCTCTTCGCCCAGTGTAGTGTCATCTGTGAACTTGCTGAGGGTGCAATGAATCCCATCATCGAGATCATTAATAAAGATGTTGAACAAAACTGGCCCCAGGACCGACCCCTGGGGCAGTCCGCTTGATACCGGCTGCCAACTAGACATTGAGCCGTTGATCACTACCAGTTGAGCCCGACAATCTAGCCATCTTTCTATCCATTCATCCAATCTATACTTCTTTAATTTGCTGGCAAATTAATCGTTGTGGTGTCTGCAGGATCTGCACCGTAGGCTGTGTGATCCGCGGTACTGGGAGCCGCAACATATATGTCGGCACTGTAGGCTGTGCCGGTGTGTGCATTGAGCATGCATTGGGGTTCCAGGAGTGAGCCACAGTCTGCACTGGTGCTGTGCCGCTGTGTGTTGATTGCGGCTTTGGCTGAGTTGGTGCCGAGGAATGGGGTTTTGATTTCCCCTTAGTGTCTGTGTCCGAGCTGGCTCTTTTAGAGTCCTTAGTTGGATGGTCCCACTATATCGGCTCCAGGCACTGACAGTGAGGTCGGTGCTAATGCTGTTTGCCTGTTCACGGAATGGCACTTCTTGGAGGATTCCTACGTTGGGGATGTAGTTACCCGCTTTTTAGACACTTTTTTAGCAGGTTGATCAGAAGTCTGGGTGGAGGAGGGACCCTTGTCAGAAACTGTGGTTGGCGAGGCTTGTCCAGGTGGGGTCCGCGCTTCAGGCTCAGATGCAGGTCTGAGAGACTTCTCCATGAGAAGGAGTTTGAGTTGCAAGTCGCTAGCCTTTTTTGTTTCAGCAGTTAACTTGAGGCAATGAAGCCACTTCTGTGTTATGTGTTTTTTGCCTAGGCAGTGAACACTCTGAGCGTGCCCGTTCGAAACAGGTATCAAAAGCCTGCAGGTGAGGCAACATTTAAAGTCCAGAGAACCAGGCATTCCTGTCCATGGAGGCGTTTGCCCTCAGAGAGGCTGACTATCTTAAAGGGCCAACTGAAACCTAACTTTAAACAATAATATATATATATATATATATTAGAAGAGGTGATGGGGACAAAGAAAAAACAAAACAAGTAAACTATCTAAACTAATAATGGTAGTAAATAGGCTAAAAGAACTAAGTAGAAAGGCACTGCTAAGTGCTCTGACTTGTAGCCAAGTGCGGTAGAGAAGGAACTGGGGCATGGGAGGGCCAGTTAACCGCCCAAGGGGGTGCGAGACGGGGACCGCGAGACAGGGACCACGCATGTGCGACCCAACCGGGCACTGCTACCAAAAATCTCTGATTACGAGCGCAGGGGCGCACGAACACCTAAAGTGGAGCACACACAGGGACAGCAGTCAAAGAAGTGTTTGTTCCTGGGGTAACACCCACCAGGTAAAATCTACATTGAAGCCAAACAGCTTTGTGTTGGTGGCCCCTTAAAGACAATTAACTCTCACAATGGGCCATAGAAGAAACTTATCCTGTCCAGCAAGTCTTCCTGTGGATGCCTTAGCCTCCAAGTGGCCAATGGCTGCCCCTGTGAGTTAGCAACCCATGTAAGGGCAGGTGACATGCTCATATGACCCTGGACTCCCTTGAATCATCTCCATGTTGCCTCTTTCCTGCCCTGACACTCTGGAATTGTGGATTTATAACTGAAAAGAGCATATTGACTATGGACTGTGGACCTTCCATTTTTTTGGAAGTTACCAGAGACTTTACAAGCCAGCAGTTTGTAACATCACTGCTACAAACCTGATATAAGAACTTTGCAATGATTGTATGTATATGATCTATTAACCATTTTAACTCTCTTCTTCTTTTCTCTTATAAATAAACCTTTAGATTTTAGCTACTAAAGAATTAGCAACAGCATGATTATTCGGTAAGATTTGAGTTATATGTTCACCAGATGATGTGGCTGATCTCTTGAGATCAGAAGAACCCTTGTTTGATTAAAATGGTTTTCAGTAACCACTCATCATAAAGTCTAGTGTCTGGGTGGAGAAATAAAGGCTGGGATGCCTAAGGACACTGCATTTCTGACTTCTTGTTAACCAGTGTGGTGAGACAGAAGTTTACTTTTGTTACTGACTTGATATATCTAATGATAGAATAACCATAAGTCTGGGGTGAGTCTGCCCTATTTCTCAGCAGTTTGTCCTGAATCTGGCATCCTCAGCTGTAACCCACTGAAGCACGGTGACACTCACCTGTGTGTCAGTATTGTTCAGATAGATATTAGAGTAGTAAGAATGTGTTTGGTTTTTTGACCTTATGTATAGCTTGGAGGATGTTGCATGTATTAGTTTCACTTATCTGTATCCCAAGTTACAAAACAATAGCAAATATTTGCATTGCAAACCATTATAACTGTGTAACTCATCAAACAGGAAAGAAACTTTCCTTAATGCAAATACTGGCTTCCAACATAAGACGTTAGGCAATGCACATAGCAGCATGCCAGTCTTTCCTGTGCAGAAGTTATGCAGCTAACAAGAGCAACACTGGAATGCCACACAAGGAAAAAGGAAAGTGTTTTTCCTCTTTCGTCTATGATCTGTGACTTATTCAAGCAAAGGAGGCAGAGGACATGCCTGCATGAGGGTGCACGTGCTGGTGAAAGCTGAACAATGGCTAATTAAACTAGCCTGTCTTTGCTTGGAGAGAATTCAAGAGTTTTCCCTGTACAGTTTATTCAAAATGGTATAAAAGACTTTGTTTTTCTACAGTAAAAACAGAACTCCAGTGATTCCATTGCAACGTTTCATCCAGCCACAGTTACAAATTATTCTAAAGCATGTATACTAATCCCCTCATATTATATAAAGAGGCCAACAAAATCATTCAACCCAACAAATACCCACTGGCAGCATCACATCTCTTGCACCATCTACCTAACATGGAACCTGTCTTAGGATACATTCTATGCAGCAAACAGAGTATATCCTTTGCAGCTTGTTTGTGAACAGTATAGGAGAGCCAGAATTGGTTTTGAATCTGATTTCTGAGAAATACACTCAAACAGCATTAGCTCAATGCTCACACAGCATCCAGCTGTTTAAAGTCCCTTCTCTTTCTCCTCTTCCATTAACAACCTCATTTGATGGCAGGTTTTGGACTGCTGCCAATTGGCTAGCAAAATACAGATAAGGATAGGTTAGCACATGTATGTAGAGACATGGGGGAGGCAAGAGGAAGAGTGGAAGAAAACAGGTGGTGGTGACAAAAGCAGCAAGGTGGTAATGAGGAAAAGAGAAGGAGATAAAACAAAGGATCTGAGAAGGGAGAATGGGGGGGGGGGTAGGGGGTGGTGGAAGAAGAGTGTGAATGAAAGGAATACAGGAACAGGCTGTCTCTTGGCCGAAATCATTGTTATTTGGGTGCACTGTATAGATCACCAGTAAGCACTTCAATTCTGCACACTACACTTGTATTCTGAGGAGGTGTCAACCTACAATGAATCCCAAACCCCAGGAATGCACTCAAAGCTCCTTGCTGGGAAAGTCCTGGAGGAGACTGTTTTGTGTGTGTGTGTTTTAATCTGCTTACAGAGAAATATGCCTGCTGAGCTAGTGGCACAGGGAAATGAGAAAACTAACAGCAATGACTTCACTCAGTTGCAGAAGATAATTCAGCCATACAAATATTGCAGAGATTTGAACTTATCTAGGTAAGAAGTATTTCTTACCCTTAAACTTTTTGGTTAAAATGATGGACTTGAGGGTTAAGAACACTATTCCTGTCCTTGCCAATGTTTCACTATGTCCCTTCACCTCTTTATGCTTCCATTTCCACCTCTGTAGAATGGGGATATTACTTCCCTGGCAGGGGTCCTGGCAGCAATGCTTGGGAAATGCTTTGAGGTCCTTAGAGGAAAGGTGTTGTTGTACATATATACACAGTTACAACTTTGAGCAAAATGCCTTTTGAACTGGGTTTGAGTATTAAGGGTCTTGTTTTCATCTACACTGATCCCCTTTCCCTCACTCTGGGTAATTTATGTCTGCTATAAGGTCCTTGTACGTTGCCAGAGTGGTGCAAAGGGGACTTAGTGTCAAGAAGAATTAGAGCCTAAATATTTAGCTTCTGGAAGGGGTGCTCTGCGTTCCATACTGTGGGAGGTGAAAGGTGTGAGCAGAGACAGGGAGAGGAGATGCTCTGTCACTTCCGCCCAGTGCTCTGACCAGAGTTGATTCAATACATTTCTTTATTTATATATTTTAACTCAAATATCTGCATGCACTCTACCTCCCCATCAGTGTAAACCCCACCAACAGGACTGCAAAAATGTGACAAAATGAGTGCTGCATAAAAAACTCCATACCTATGTAACAGAACAATAGGAAACAAATGCTGTTCCCAATCAGCAGCCAGACTGGGTTTTAGCATCAAACCCCCAGATCTAACCAGTGACTTTAATTCAGGGCTGGGTGGGTCTCTGTACATCTTGGCAGCAAGGCCAGGCAAAGCTCCTACGCAGCCTAACATCTACGTGGTGGTCTGGCAGCCGTGAGTGGGGCCAACATTCAACCCCCCCTTTTTTTCTTCCCAAAATGTTAGTTCAAAAAAACCAAAGCTTTAATTCAAGTTACAGTGGGCCAAATCCATCCCTGATGGACATGCTTTGAGCTGTGCAATGTGCACTGCATTACAAGTGCTCATTGGGAGAATGCAGGTCCTGGAGGACATTCAAAAGGCTAAAAAAATTATTACTGTCTCTTCTCATTAAAAAAGCAGCCAAAGGAATAATGGTAAAACAAATCTTTACCTATGTTACCAGTAACAACTTTCATGATTAAAACAGGAGGATTTTGAAAAGCACGTTTCATTTAATCATTTGTGATGTTTGCTTCCTTTTCTTCATTTCTCCCAGACCAGACTGTTTCTAGCTAAGTCTCATGTCTATCCAGTTTTTTTTTAACAAAAGGTCTGTTCCATATGGATTTCCAACGCTGCAGAGGAGGGGATAAATCACTCCAAGAAATGGACTGCAATTCATTGGTTGTTTCACCAATAAAACAGATAAGGGAGATTTTCACAGGCACAAATGTCAGGTAGGTGCCTAACTCCATTGAGTAGCACTGGGAGCTGGATGCCTAACTGCCTCTGAGATTTCTTCCCCTAATTGTTTAGCTTAAACTACCTGCCCATATCCCTTTATCTTCAGGGATAACAATGCATGCAATAGTCCAGTACGCTGGCACATGGTCCTCTCTAGGGCTACGTCTTCACTACGGGGGGGTGGGGTGGGGGGGTCGATTTAAGATACGCAAATTCAGCTACGCGAATAGCTTAGCTGAATTCGACGTATCCGAGCCGACTTACTCCACTGTGAGGATGGCGGCAAATCGACCTCCGCGGCTCCCCCGTCGACGGCGCTTACTCCTACCTGTGCTGGTGGAGTACAAGCGTCGATTCGGGGATCGATTGTCGGGTCCCGACGAGATGCGATAATTCGATCCCTGAGAGATCGATTTCTACCCTCCGATTCAGGCGGGTAGTGAAGACGTAGCCTAGAAGACTTAGAATTTGAAAACAGCTCACAGTAACCAGGGAGGAGAAACAAGTCAGAGGGTAATTTTTTGGGTAAGGGGTGAGGAAAATCATTCATGCAGGCAATCAAAAGTGGAGATTCAACTCTAACTATAGTGTCAGAAACGGAGGCAAATAAATGAGCATTGTACATGTTTCATCACTAATGCTGGATGTTTCCTTAGCAAAAGGCATTCCCAGGTGCCAGCAACAATTTATTTGGACCCCAGTTTGCAGCGTGACAGGGGTAAAAGGAACAGGTAAAGGTTGATGGACACGGTCTATGGAGAACAGTTCATTCTACAACGATAAGAAGGTGGCCCCTGATAACTGGGTCCATAATCAGGGCCGGCTCCAGGGTTTTTGCCGCCCCAAGCGGTGCAAAAAAAAAAAAAAAAAAAAAAAGCCACAATCGCGATCTGCAGCGGCAATTCAGCGGGAGGTCCTTCGCTCCGAGCGGGAGTGAGGGACCGTCCGCTGAATTGCCACCGAATAGCTGGACGTGCCGCCCCTCTCCGGAGTGGCCGCCCCAAGCACCTGCGTGGCAAGCTGGTGCCTGGAGCCGGCCCTGTCCATAATGGGGCTTTGGAGCCTTCCATAATTTGTCCATGGCCAGTTGCCTGCCAATTCCATGAATCTAAGCAGCAGGCTCAATACTCTCCCAGATCATAAACACCAAATTACATTGAAAAAAGCAAGAAGGAAGCTCTTTAAAGGCATAAGTGTACAGAGACTCACTCACGTCCTTGTCATTGACAGAAACATCAGCCCACAGCTTTTCAAGCTAGACCCACAGCTCTCATTTTTATTGTTCCTACTGAAAAGCTGTACATTTGTTCCACCTTCCCAGGCCAGTTTTTAGGCACATGTTTTAAACACAAAGGTTCACATGAAGAGAAGCCTTTTATCTCCTCATATCCAGTCAGGCACAGCTGGAGAGCACTCAGAATGCCACGTCTCTGGTCTGTTTGTGTTCTCATATTGCACACATCACTGTGGTACCTAAGCATTCCCCTCTGTGCTGGCCCAGGCTGGATGGAACAGATTACATTCCTCTTACGCACAAAGGACCTCCCCAGGAGAGAATGACTCTCTCTAAGGTATGACGTCTCCAGAGTTTCTTCTGGGGCAGTGCAGCTCCACACTGCCCCCTATGTCTTAAAAGCCATAGCCCAATGGGATCTGGAGGGGGTTCCTTTTACATCCCAGGGAAAGAAAATACCAGAGTTTCAGCATCTCTTATGATTTTTTTTTTTTAATAAATAAGGGACCTGGTGCCAGGGACACGTTGCTGAAGTCATTCACTGAAATTCTTTAGCTTGTGTTATGCAGCAGGTCACACCGAGACTATGGCCCCTTCTGGCCTTAAAATCTGTAAATCTGCCTCGTGCTTTTCCATTATGAATTTTCAAGGCCAGTTATGCACACATTATCATGGATTCAAAAGTATCAAACCAATCTGAACTATTTCTGTAAACTTCCTGCGGAATGTGATGCAATCATGTCAAGCAGCCACAGAAGCCATTTACAAAGATGTGGTTTACAAAAATAAAATACTGTATTCATAGCACTTTGCAAATTTGCTGGGATTTCCAACTTTCAATAATGCTTAAAAACACAAGATACTATCACAGCTCTACTTTGGTTCTAATCAGAAATGGGAGAAGAGAAGAACTCCATGAAGTTTATTAGGGACCTTTCTACGTGGATTTAATTTACCTGGGAACCCTTAAGATGCTGTGATGATGTATGCTAGATACAGCAAACTGACAGATTCGGAAGGTATGTAAGGGGTACTAGCGAAGACATTTCCAAGGTGACAGATCCATTTGTTTTATTTATTGTCTGGATCATACTTCTCCATGACACCATTCGTGACATTCTAGCATATAGAGCCTCATCTGGTAGGTGATAAGCACCTTTTGCTCACACTGATTCCAATGACATTGTGGGATGCTCAGTACAAGAGGGCCAAGCATAGAATCATAGAAGATTAGGGTTGGAAGAAACCTCAGGAGGTAATCTATCTAGTCCAAACCCCTGCTCAAAGCAGGACCAATCCCAACTAAATCATCCCAGCCAGGGCTTTGTCAAGCCGGGCCTTAAAAACCTCTAAGGATGGAGATTCCACCACCTCCCTAGGTAACCCATTCCAGTGCTTCACCACCCGCCTAGTGAAATAGGTTTTCCTAATATCCAACCTAGACCTCCCCCACTGCAACTTGAGACCATTGCTCCTTGTTCTGTCATCTGCCACCACTGAGAACAGCCGAGCTCCATCCTCTTTGGAACCCCCCTTCAGGTAGTTGAAGGCTGCTATCAAATCCCCCCTCATTCTTCTCTTCTGGAGACTAAACAATCCCAGTTCCCTCAGCCTCTCCTCATATGTCATGTGCTCCAGACCCCTAATCATTTTTGTTGCCCTCCGCTGGACTCTTTCCAATTTTTCCACATCCTTTTTGTAGTGTGGGGCCCAAAACTGGACACAGTATTCCAGATGAGGCCTCACCAATGTCAAATAAAGGGGAACGATCACGTTCCTCGATCTGCTGGCAATGCCCCTACTTATACAGCCCAAAATGCCGTTAGCCTTCTTGGCAACAAGAGCACACTGTTGACTCATATCCAGCTTCTCGTCCACTGTGACCCCTAGGTCCTTTTCTGCAGAACTGCTACCTAGCCATTCGGTCCCTAGTCTGTAGCAGTGCATGGGATTCTTCCGTCCTAAGTGCAGGACTCTGCACTTATCCTTGTTGAACCTCATCAGGTTTTTTTTGGCCCAATCCTCTAATTTGTCTAGGTCCCTCTGTATCCGATCCCTACCCTCTAGTGTATCTACCACGCCTCCTAGTTTAGTGTCATCTGCAAACTTGCTGAGAGTGCAGTCCACACCATCCTCCAGATCATTAATAAAGATATTAAACAACTCTACTTCCCTGCAAACCAACCACCCCACCCTCCCCTACTACCC
>NW_020664563.1:617978-652159 GCF_002925995.2 Terrapene triunguis | reverse complement strand
CGCTTCCAGCAGCTCCCATTGGCCTGGAGCAGCGAACCGCGGCCAGTGGGAGCTGCGATCAGCCGGACCTGCAGACGCGGAAGGTAAATAAACCGGCCTGGCCTGCCAGGGGCTTTCCCTACACAAGCGGCGTCCCAAGTTTGGGAAACACTGCCCTACATCACTAATCACCTCCCTCTGTTGAAATACTTTACACTTGAACCCTAGCTCAAAGGTTGCTTCAGCCCACACAGGAACCCAAAGGCAACTTTTATTTTTGAACACATGGGCTGTTTCTTGGAGACTTTGCTAAATGCTCTCCTAAAGCACTGGCCAGGTGATTCGATATGTGATGTGATGAGACATTTTTAGCGTAGGGCTGGCAGGGTTTATTTCTCTTACAGGATCACTTTCCTGGTGCAGTACATATGCTATTGAAATTGTTTACATGTCCCTCTTGCTTAGCCCTGGTCTACACTACAGGGTTAGGTTGAATTTAGCGACGTTACATTGATTTTAAAATGACCACACAACCAACCCCGTTCTGTCGACCTAAAAGGCTCTTAAAATCTACTTCTGTACTCCTCCCCGATGAGGGGAGTAGCGCCTAAAATCGACCTTGCTGGGTTGAATTTGGGGTAGTGCGGACACAAATCGACGGTATTGGCCTCCAGGAGCTAACCTAGGGTGCTCCATTGTGACTGCTCTGGACAGCACTTTGAACTCCGATGCACTAGCCAGGTACACAGGAAAAGCCCCAGGAACTTTTGAATTTCATTTCCTGTTTGGTCAGCGTGGTGAACTCATCAGCACAGGTGACCATGCAGTCCCCCCAGAATTGTAGCGCGTAGAATGTTTCTACACTCCCCCTATCATCTCCATCTCTGAGGTTATCGCAGATTAGAAGGCGAAAAAACGCACTCGCGATGACATGTTTTCCGAGCTCATGCAGTCCTCCCGCACTGATAGGGCACAGCTTAATGCATGGAGTCAAGTATCCGGGGGTAGCCGTGTTAGTCTGTATCTACAAAAACAACAAGGAGTCTGGTGGCACCTTAAAGACTAACAGATTTATTTGGGCATAAGCTTTCGTGGGTAAAGTTTTTACCCACGAAAGCTTATGCCCAAATAAATCTGTTAGTCTTTAAGGTGCCACCAGACTTCTTAATGCATGGAGGCATTCAGTAGCAGAGGCCAGGAAAGAATTAAGTGAGTGCGAAGAGCGGAGGCAGGACGCGATGCTGAGGCTAATGGGGTAGCAAACGGACATGATGAGGTGTCTGTTGGGGGAGCAAACGGACATGATGAAACATCTGTTGGGGGAGCAAACGGATATGATGAGGTGTCTGTTGGGGGACCAAACGGACATGTTGGGTCTGCAGTAAAGCCAACAAGAGCACAGACCCCTGCTGCATCCACTGTATAATCGCCTACCGTCCTCCCCATGTTCCATAGCCTCCTCACCCAGACGCCCAAGAATGCGGGCGGGCGGGGGGGGAAGGGGGAGGCGGCTCCGGGCACCTAGCCACTCCACTCCAGAGGATGGCCCAAGCAACAGAAGGCTGTCATTCAAATAGTCTGATTTTTAGTGTGGCTACAATAAGCAATGTGGCCTTGTCCTTCCCTCCTCCCCCACCCCACCCAGGCTACCTTGTCTGTTATCTCATTTTTTTTAATTAATAAAGAAAGAATGCATGGTTTCAAAACAATAGTTACTTTATTTCGAAGGGGGGAGGG
Source organism: Terrapene triunguis (assembly GCF_002925995.2). Lineage (NCBI taxonomy): Eukaryota > Metazoa > Chordata > Testudines > Emydidae > Terrapene > Terrapene triunguis. Next base: position 650,443 of record NW_020664563.1, on the reverse strand, counting down.
TGGTTGGCTTACAGGGAATTAAAATTAACAAAGGGGGCAGGTTTGCATCAAGGAGAAACACACACAACTGTCACACTGAAGCCTGGCCAGTCACGAAACTGGCTTTCAAAGCCTCTCTGATGCACAGCACGCCTTGCTGTGCTCTTTTAATCGCCCTGGTGTCTGGCTGCTCAAAATTGGATGCCAGGTGATTTGCCTCAACCTCCCATCCCACCATAAACGTCTCCTCCTTACTCTCACAGATATTATGGAGCACACAGCAAGCAGCAATAATAATGGGAATGTTGGTTGCGCTGAGGTCTGACCAATAGCGCCAGCAAGCTTTTAAACGTCCAAAGGCACATTCTACCACCATTCTGCACTTGCTTGGTCTATAGTTTAAACTGCTCCTTACTACTGTCCAGGCTTCATGAACGGATCCCCCGACTCGTCACTGGGGAGCAGGAGAGCATAGTTGCAGGGGAAGTGATGCAGCCATACACCATGCCCTGGAGGTTGCTAGGAGCTGGGCAGAGAAGACGTTCCCAGAACCCCCGGCCAAGCTACATGTCCGACGAGGACGGTTACCAGTCCTACTGCAACGTCTGCTGCCAGCAGCACCCAGGAGGACCAGTACGGATCCCCTGAGCTCATCGCTGGAGAGCAGGAGAGCAGAGTTGCAGGGGGAGCGGTGGATAACGATGGTTAGCAGTCCTACTGCACCGTCTGCTGCGAAGGCAAGGAGCTGCTGCTGTGTAGCAATGCCAGCTATTGCAGGTGTTTCTGTGTCGAATGCTTGGAGGTCCGGGTAGGGCAAGGTACCTCGGCCAAGGAAAAAGAGCAAGAGCCCTGGAGCTGTTACATGTGTCAACCACAGAAGTGCTATAGGGTGTTACAGCGCCGACCGGACTGGAATGTACGGCTGCAAGACTTCTTCAACAGCGACAAAGGACAGGAATATGATGCACCTAAAATCTAAAAAGGCCCACACATTTCCCAGAGTCACTACCCTTGATAACAGAATGTCAATGATTGCATTGGCTACTTGCATCACAGCAGCCCCCACAGTAGACTTGCCCACAACAGCAGCGGTGACGGTGAGCTGAGCGGGCTCCATGCTTGCCGTGATATGGCGTCTGCACGGGTAACCGAGGAAAAAAGGTGCAAAACGATTGTCTGCCGTTGCTTTCACGGAGAGAGGGGCGACTGATGACATGTACCCAAAACCACCCGCGACAATGTTTTTGCCCCATCAGGCATTAGGAGCTTAACCCAGAATTCCAATGGGCGGCGAAGACTGCAGGAACTGTGGGATAGCTACCCACAGTGCACCGCTCCGTAAGTCAATGCTAGCCACGGTAGTGACTTAATGCGCTTCGTGTGGACATACGCAATCGACTGTATAAAATCGATTTCTAAAAATCAACTTCTATAAAATTGACCTAAGTTCGTAGTGTAGACATACCCATAGTTCTGTCTTCTGTTGCTGTGAAGTGTTTTCTATTACGAAAATTTATAGGCACTGCTTGTCACAGGACCAGTGAACCAAAGAGGCTTTGCTAAAGAGCAGTCGCCACAAGCAGTGGGCAAAAGTGCACATTTTCTTTTGGCTGTGGTGACATTGCTCAAATTCCATCAGCACTCTGACAAAATCTTCCTAAGCTGCTTGGATCATACTGCCTAGGTATGTCGGCGATGAGCAAACCATACATAATACTTGGGAGAGAAACTGTCCTGAAATAGGTCTATCTTCTTGAAATAACTTCATGTACAGCAGTTTGTCCTATTAGCAACTCCTATGGTGGTAGCGTGTAGTTGCCTAGAGAGTTCTACTTGATGGAAAAACACTGCTGACAATAAAAGACAGAAGGGTATTTATACAGGAATCCCTACAAGAATTTTTATTCATACCATATGACTTTTGGATTTAAGACCATTTAGACAAAATGCAAAGGAGAAAAGAGACTGCAGTATGGAGAACTGGATCTTTTGCTTTTCAGTATTTTTCAGTATTTAAATTAAATAAATTCATTAAAGCATATATTTGAGCTAATAAATATTTTGTTTTAAAGCCCTACATACTGGCCATTTATGTATTTTTGTGCTCCATGGTGTCATGTTAATCACCCTAGCATCAGACTGGCTAGAAGCAGCCCAAAACAATGGCAGAAAATGGAAATAGTTTGTAATTTCTCAGCTTAAACACATATTTAACAAGTCTCTACATTAGTTTCAGCGTATTTCTATTCCTGGAAATTCTCTGGTTTAAATATAAAGACTGGAAGCCCGAAATATAAATGTTTGGGCTGCTTTCTCTTCTGTCCATTGGGCAGTGATGATAGCCTGCACACAGTCATCTGCTCATAACAGCACCTGGACTCGTATTTATAAAATATTAGGCTTTAGCTTTTGGCAGTTAAAAACCTGGCAAAAGAGTGAATTCACCCAGAAATCAGATGGCTTCATCTGACCAGAATTAAGTGTTAAAATGGGTTTAATCTATTAAAAGCCAAATTTATTTTTCCTGCACATTCAAAAATTTTAAAATTTATAATCAAGAATAATTACTAATTTGGTAGCTGGTGGAATTTCTATTGTATATGATAAATCTCCCATACCAAACTGCTTACAAAAGCCAAGAGCGCCTAGGCTCCATACAATGAATCTTTTAGTTATATAATAACAAACCACATGCAGGGCTGCCAGATATAATGCAGTTGGAAATGGGCAAAGAGAAAGCTGTGCCTGGAAACAGTGAAAGCAGAAAGTTAATCTACACTACCGCGGTAAATCGATCTATTTTCCGTAACTTCAGTGAATAACGTAACTGAAGTCGACGTAGTTAGATCCAGAGTAGCAGCCGTGTTAGTCTGTATCCGCAAAAAGAACAGGAGTACTTGTGGCACCTTAGAGACTAACATCACTCCATACGGCTAAATGCAGTGCCTTGCATAATGACAGGTTTCAGAGTAGCAGCCGTGTTAGTCTGTATCCGCAAAAAGAACAGGAGTACTTGTGGCACCTTAGAGACTAAGTACTCCTGTTCTTTTTGTAGTTAGATCCACTTACTGTGGTGGCTATACTGCGCTGTGTCGATGGGAGAGCGTCTCCTGTCGACTTGCCTTACACTTCTCGGGGAGGTGGAATACACAAATCGATGGGAGAGTGCTCTTCCATCAACTTAGTGTGTCTTCACCAGACCCGCTAAATCGGCACTCGCTGCTGTGCCAATCTACCGGCAAGTATAGACATGTCCTAAGGGTGTCAGTGTATGCACGCTAATGTGTTCTAGGAGAATGCTGACTATTGTCAAATACAAGTATACTCAAAATGTTCCTTTTTCATGCAGGGGCGGTTCTCTTACAGGCAATGGTTAGAATGCAGCCAAGAAGAACTAAGGAGGACTTTGTCCGTGAGGTTATGATGCATTCCGCAGCCGAGAAACAGGAATTGAAGGAGTGGCGGAACAGCGAGAAGAGGGATCAAAAGGAGAACGTGGCACACCAGAAGGAAGCCATGGAGCGCCAAGTGGACACACTCCAGGCAATACTAGCTCTTCAAACTGAGCAGCTCCGTGCCCGCCCTCCCCTGTAGCCGCTGTCGCAAAACTCTTTCCCATGCACCCCTCCCCCTACACCGCCAACATTTATCAACCTCCTGGCTCCACTCTCTACCCTCAGCATTCCACTCCTCCCTCCCCACAGTCCAGCAATGTGGACTCCCACTATCCACTGCACTCAACACCCATCCCTCTGCAGTTTGGCCCTGCTGAAGTACAGCACCCACTGCATTGTACTCCAAAGGAGACGGTTGGGTATGATCCAACCGTATGGGGGGGAGGGATAGCTCAGTGGTTTGAGCATTGGCCTGCTAAACCCAGGGTTGTGAGTTCAATCCTTGAGGGGGCCACTTGGGGATCTGGGGCAAAATCAGTACTTGGTCCTGCTAGTGAAGGCAGGGGGCTGGACTTGATGACCTTTCAAGGTCCCTTCCAGTTCTAGGAGATGGGATATCTCCATTAATTATCATTATTATCATTATCCCTGGACATACACAAATCTGTAGTCGTCCCAGGACCCCTCCTCCTCTCGAGACCTTCCCTTTCCTCATCCCCCCCTCACCCTCCCTGCTGATGAATTTTTTTGTTTGACTCTCTCCTCCATTTGTTGTCTTTTAATAAGAGAATTGTGTTGGTTTGAAAGCAATCTTTATTCTATTAAGTGAAAGCAAAAAGAGCACTGCAAAGCAACATACAATTATGTTAAGCCCCCTTCTTGCATCATGTGCACCAATCACCTCCTAGCATTACAAGCACTGCAATCCTGAGCATAGCAACAAATATTAGTGGCTTTCAGCTTCAAATTGCTGCCTCAAGGCACCCCTGATCCTTATGGCCCCATGCTGTGCCCCCCTAATAGCCCTGGTCTCTGGCTGTTCAAACTCAGCCTCCAGGCGCTGAGCCTCTGCGGTCCAGCCCTGCGTGAAGCTTTCACCCTTCCCTTCACAAATATTATGGAGCATTCAGCATGCAGCTATAAGCATAGGAATATTGTCATCGGCCATGTCCAGCTTCCCATACAGGCCTCACCAGAGGGCTTTTAAACGGCCATATGCACACTCAACAGCCATTCTGCACTCGCTCAGCCTGTTGTTGAACTGCTCCTTGCTGCTGTCAAGTTGTCCCGTGTATGGCTTCATAAGCCACGGCATTAAGGGGTAGGCGGGGTCTCCCAGGATCATAATGGGCATTTCGAGTTCCCCTACGGTGATCTTCTGGTCTGGGAAGGAAGTCCCTGCTTGCAGCTTCTTGAACAGGCCAGTGTTCTGAAAGATGCGTGCGTCATGCACATTTCCAGACCAGCCTGCGTTAATGTCTGTGAAATACCCACCGTGATCCACAAGTGCCTGGAGAACTATTGAGAAATACCCCTTGTGATTAATGTACTCTGTGGCCAGGTCGTCTGGTGCCAGAATTAGAATGTGTGCGCCATCTATCACCCCTCTGCAGTTAGGGAAGCCCATTTGTGCAAAGCCACCAAAATGTCACACACGTTACCCAGAGTCACAGTCTTTCGGCGCACGATGAGATTAATGGCCCTGCACACTTCCGTCAACACGACTCCAACGGTCGACTTTCCCACTCTGAGCTGGTTAGCGACCAATCGGTAGCAGTGTGGAGTAGCCAGCTTCCACAGTGCAATCGCCACGCGCTTCTCCAGCGCAGGGCAGCTCTCATTCTCATGTCCTTGCACCACAGGGCTGGGGCGAGCTCATCACAGTCCCACGAATGTGGCTTTCCTCATGCGAAAGTTCTGCAGTCACTGCTCGTCATCCCAGACATGCATCACGATGTGATCCCACCACTCAGTGTTTGTTTCCTGAGCCCAAAAGCGGCGTTCCACAAGCAATCTCGTGTCGCAGCTACTGCACGTGGAGAGATAAATGTTTCACTCCTCTTGCCTTTGTAGTTTAAGGAATAACTCCACTGCCACGCATGACATGTTGGTCAGAGCGAGCAGCATACTGGTCAGCAGTTCGGGATCCATTCCTGAGGCCCGAAAGAGTCAGGGCATGCAGTACACAAACCGTTGAAAGATGGTGCCAAATGCGGACGGAAGCACAGGGATTGCTGGAATGCCCCGCGACTCCCTCCGCCTTCCCACAAGTCTTAGCGGCAAAAGAGAAAGAGGTGTTCTGTGGGATAGCTGCCCAGAGTGCACCGCTCCAAATAGCGCTGCAAGTGCCACTAGTGTGAACAGACTATTGCTCAGGCAGCTGTCAGTGTGAACACACAACAGTGGTTTTCCTTCTGTGCTCTCTGAGCGGCGCTTTAACTGCCAGTGATGTAACTTTGCCAGTGTAGACGTGCCCTGAGTCTGCTTCATTGCAGGACCTGCCTCAGGTGTCTGTTATGCCATTCACTCAACTTTATCTGTCTGTCTGTAAAGCGGTAACTTTTGAACTCCACATCTGAGCAATTCCAAAATTCCAGGAGATGTTCTACGCAACAATGGGCAGAACCCTACAGAACTTGGGGAAAATCAGAAAATGAAAAGGAAGAAAATATGGGACACTTTGAGACTCTGACATCTGTTTTGCACAGCCACAGTTCAAGCACCTTTGCAGTTGTCTACAGAAAACAACTGGTTCATTGCACCCATTAACACGTTCAAGCATAACACCACCCCCAACTCATTTCTGCTCATCCTCCCAACAGAGTTTAACATGTTGACATTCTGACGCTGTAAATGACTTACCTCCCAAACAAATAATGGTGCTGGGGGAGAGGGAGAATGGGGGAGTGCACACAACTCCGACATGGCAATGGGAAAATGGGAGATTTTGGTATGGGAGGAGAGAGCCACATGAACTCCCTGGTGGTGGTGGGAAACCGGGGGACCCTGGTATAGTGGGCACACAGAGCCTCTAGCATGGAGGGAAAGGTGGGAATGGGGCAAACAGAGCCTCTGGCATGAAGGAAAGAGGGGTGAAAATGGAGGACCCTTGTGTGGGGAGGAGGGGCACACAGAACCCCTGAAAGTAGGGAAATTGGGACGGGGTGAAAACAGAGCCACTGGCATGGGGAGGATAAATGGGGGGCCCTGGTATGGGAGTAGGGAGGAATGAGGGACACACACAGTCCATGGCAAGGCAGGGAGGTGGGAACGGGGAGCCCACAGAGCCCCCTGCAGGAAAGAGATTGGAGGAGCTACAAGGAGTCCCTGAAATAGAAGGAGATGGAAGATTGGCACTCAGGGAGCTTGTAGGATGGAATGGAGGGGTTCAAAGAGTTCAGCTCCGAAGTACAGATTATAAAGTGTGCAACCTTCTAGTGTACAGAACTGATTCTGGCATGACTCCACATTGGAGTGCTCTTGAGGATGATGAGCAAGAGCTCGTCATCGCTGTCTGGGACCTGCTTGGGCAGAGTGACGGAAGACAATTTCATGCTGCTATTCACTCCTGCTGTGCCTAGCATATAGGGCAGTAGCTCCACCTGGGTGTGGTGAAAGTTGCCCTACATTCACATTCTCACCATTTATGGATTAGATTGGGTAGTGTAAGCTGAACGGATGGTCTCCGGGGCCCAAACGCACACATCTGTTAGACCCCACTTGTAAAAGCTGGGATTCTTTCCCCCATTCTCCAGAAAAGAGAGGTACAAGGAGCCATCCTAAGTTTGATGAATGCTATTCCAAAGGCAAAAATGTACCATATCTAGCATCCCGCTGATGGGTTAAGGCTTGGGTTATCACTTTCACGGGTATGAGAAAAAGGAGTTCTTTTGCAGTCATATTTCCTTTATCTGCTTGCATTTAAAGTACTTTGGCTTATTATTTGCTTAAGGATAAATACATGTGCCTGCCTGTCTGAGTACAACAATCTTTCTATTGTGGAAAACAGCACAAATTGTTTGGTACATGACACTTCTCTAGTTGTGAAATTCAGTTTTTATTCTCTCTGCTGAGGCCTCATTTACCTTCTGATCACATCCAAACTCTTTCTCCCTCTCTCACTTCCTGGTTATTGTTCCCTGCCAGTACCATGAAGAGTAGATCTTTCATGGAAACTCTGCAAAACCATACTGTCTCAATCTATTTCTTGCCCACAATTCTTTGTCTGCCAAATCTGCAGCACACATTTTATATACATATATATTACTGGTCACATCTGTCTGCAACCACGCTGTTTTTTTGTTCTGGTGATATCTTTTGTAAGCTGTTCTATATTCATCATAATTATCTACAGTGTATGTTGTCCTTCCAAATGCTAGTTAAAAAATAACGCAGTATTGGTTAGGTCTGAGAACTGGGACATTTGATGCTGAAGGAAGCTCAGTCATAGGATTAATTTCTGACATGAAGTTCCAGTAAACTGTACAGAAGACAACAGAATCAGGAGTAAGTAATAAAGAAAATGGACTGCAATCTGTCTCCCACACTACAGGCCTTCAAGTAACTTCTGCTCTTCTTACTTTACACGAATACACTTCACACAGACACAGCAAGCTTCAGTGCAGTACTTCATTCCTGGTTTTATTCAGGGACCTTTTTAAACAGCAGTTCTGCTTCCAAGGAGCTAAGTCTTAGAGAGTATTTTCTTCATTTGAATTATCCAGACTTTGTATTTTCAAACATCTTCCTGAAGCCACCTATGGGACTCTAGAGTTTATACAAATATGACAATTAACACTGGATGTGATACAACTGCAACAGGCACAACAACAAAGCAGCTTCTTTACCAGGAGCATTTCGTGGATGACACTCCAGTCCTGGCTAACTGCCCTTTAAGTCTGGCTGAGCCAAGCACCTGAAGCCCGGAAGTGGGATTTTGCAGCTGGCAGCTGTTCCTCTATCACTTTTAGTGCGTAAGGATCAGCGATGTCTCTTCCCTTCTTTACTGCTGAGGAGAAGGCATATGCTCCGCTGGGACACAGCTTTCAAAGATTGTATCAAAAGTAGGGGAAGAAGGGAGAACTTGCAATTCAGCTGGAAAGTGCCACAGTGCATACACTGCCCTGGTCTTTCTGAAATTGTGTTCTTTTGGGGTTGTTGTAACCTAATATTTGAATGTCTTAGTTCCCTTGTATTTTGATAACTCCCAGGCCATTAGTACCCCAGTCCCCAGTAGGTGCTTTCAGCCTTAACTCCAGGTTAACAAAGATTCTCTGGAGATTTCTGGATTTTTTTTTAATGGCCCTAAGGCCCTCGAGCAAGCAGCCCTACTCCTGCAGACATTGCTCCAGAAGAGAGAGCTCCAGGGCAGGAGACCCAGGAAGTGAAGAGTCCCGTTTGGACACCAGTTACTTCCTCCTGATTTATGAGCTCTGTGGAGGAGAACCAGGGAGTGAAGATTTCCTCCCCTGCTCCCCTTCACAAGAGACACTCTGCAGCCACTAGGGCGGACTGTGGCTTTTGAATGTGGTATAAGGGCTGGAACTAAATTGTGTTATGTTGTGTCATGGTGCAGAGTGAGACTTTTTGTTGTGGAGGGAGGAGAGTCTGCACTGGTAGAAGGGAAAAGGAAAATTGTCATAAGCACTGCAGGAGCGTGGGGTTCTTTTGTTGACAGTGGGCGTGTGTGTGTGGGGGGGGAGGAGTGTTGGGGGATGGTGGCAGGGGATTTTCCATGAAGGGTCCTTTACCTTGGAACTCAATCCCTGGCTTGGTCTGAAAGAGCCCAGACTCCCAGGTTTTTCCTGAAGTAGCAGGTAGAGGGGCTTGGGAGGATAGATCGGTGAAAGGGTGACCTCTGTTTTGAAAGCCTGGACTGGTCTTGATGAGAGCAGCTACATCTTTTTATTGTGGATAAACAGCCTCTGGACTGGCCACTTGAGTCACTTCTAAGCCTATGGTTCTATGAATAGTTTAGTCTTGGTACAAGCTCCTACTGTCTTGGATAGCAACTTTCAAAACAAAATAAACAGCTAGAATTTTGAAGATAAATTTCACTATGGGAGCAATATCATGGGAAGAACATGTTTGCAAATGATAATGTGGGCCATGTCTGGTTTTAACTCAATTCATCTTGGGTAGTCTGTGATTATTTCTTTCCTTACTAGGGATCTTGATGCTGCCTGACCACTGCAAGCTTCATCCTGGCATCATCTGGGCAGCTTGTGAGCAAATCCTCTTAACATAGCTACCTTGCATCCAATCCCTTCAGCATACATTGCATCCAGAAGCTGTATATAACCCTAGTACATAGGGATCCCAAGATAAAGGCATGCTCTCCTCCCCCATGCATGGGCCAGTTTCACTGAGGACAAGGGGTGTGCGTAGAAGCATTTGAAAATCTACATTTAACTACCAGTAACTGTAAAACCATATCAGCTACTACAGCCATATACACAGTTAGCTACCATGTCTTCCACCTTAACACAACACCAGCCAGCAACACTGTGCTATATCTGAGTGAGTGGTCAAATTATATGTCCCAGCCCACAGAAAACGCGGGCAAAGTCCATGGAAGGAAATGCCAAGTTTAATAACGAAATAACCAGTGTAAAGCATATCAAAATGAGAGAAAAGTATATGTTCAGGGTTTGACTTTCCTGCTATGGAACATTTGAAGCAACTTTCACAGCGCAGTTTGGGTTACATGACATACAAGGCACAGAGGGTTCAATGTAATGACAAAGCTGTATTACATAACCTGTATTACAACCATTCACTCTCTTTCAAAATAAACTCATGAGTAATTGCTGCCACTGCACGAGTGACATTAAATGCAAGAAGTCTGAAGCTACCAGCCAAGTCACACCTCTCAGCAAATGAAAGGTCAAAAATGTTGCAGCATTGTCTCCCCGAACAGCAAAGGAACCAGGAAGTGGGAATAGTGGAGAACTGGGGTTAGGTAGGCAGACTGATAAGATCTGTTTTCTGCAACTGCCTGGGGCAGCCACTGTTTGACTGTGGCACTTCCCACCGACTTCCATGTGGACAGTTTAGAAATGTTTTCTAACTGGGCACAGCAAGTGGCATCTATCCATAGTCGCTGAGCTCCAGTGGCACTTCCTTTGGCCATCAAAAGCAACACAAATAATCTATTGGAAATATTTACATTTAAATACAAAGGTGTAACTCCTCTAAACACAAATGCATACATTCAGCTTCTTCCCTCTCCTTGTACTAGACAAAGCCCCGCCTTATTCCCCAACAGCAATCCCTGGAACACCCCATCCACATGGGCCAACAGCTTCTCCTTACCAACCTGCTCTGACGCTCCACTGCTGTCTGTGCCTTTTGAGCTCAGACCTGAACTCCCACTGCCATTGATCTCCCTCTGCTGGTGCCAGGATTAAAGATCAGATCACAAGCAGAAGCAGGTAGAGGAAGGTCCTACAGCAAGGGAGAGGCAGTACGGTCTAATAGCAAAGGCACTGGCCTAGGACCTGGGAGACCTAGGTTCTATTCCCAGCTCTACTACTAGGTGACCTTGGGCAAGTTACTGCACCTCAGTTTCCTCTTCAGTAAAATGGGGCTAATGATATGGTACCTCCATTATGAAGAGCTAGGGGTTACTATTAAAGAGCCCCTGCCACAAGGAGCATAGGACATCTCTTCCCAAGAGTCATCCTAAAGTCTTTACAGGGGAAAGGAGCTCTAGCCCAGTGCTGCCTAATAGGCACTGCATCATTCTAGAGATGTGACTGTTGATACAACTGATCGGTTTTTACCAATTTAAATTCTTCTATGATTCTAAACAAAACTGAAATAGGACATTTTCATTCCCAAGTGCAAGTGTCCACACCAGACTTCCACTGAAAAAGGGTGTGAATTAAATCTGGTTTACTTATTTCAGTACAAGTTGTTGAGACGGTACCAAATTATTATGAATTGCTGTGATTGATATGAATAAATGTGGCAAGCATGAGTTTGGTATGGCTTGGTATGTCTGAACTTGCTAGAGGATTCTGGGAGCAGGATTCTCTTAGCATTAGATAAATGAAGTGGAAAATTACTGGAGGTGCTGAAACTGCACTGGAATGGTTAATAACAGCTCGATGGGTGTGTATGTTTCAACTCTGAACTTTGGAATATCAGCAGAGACCAGCTCACAAAGTAAAGAAAGCGTAGTATCATGCAATCGGTGGGCTTGGCGCAAGCTGACCTGGGTCAAAATGACCAGTTCAGATGGCATCACACTGAGAGCTTAAGTGAATGATTTATGAGAGGGTAAACGATGATTGAGCTTTGATCTGTTTGTGTTTGCTTTGCAATCCCTTCCAAAGTATTAATTAGAGTATATCAGTAATAAACGTCCACAAGGCATATTTCTGGGACATGCGACTCCTTTGAGAACAAAAGGTATAAATGCTAAGCAAAGTAAATTAGTCAGACTAATTTCCCCAATTAATATCTGAAGAGGATTGTGCTGCTGTGAGACAGAGGGCTTGGAGTGACCTAGGCTCTGCCCCAAGGGACCTTTGTGGGATCCTAGAACCAGAGGGCTCAGAGTAACCAAGACTCTGCTTTGGGTGACCATTGACAGTCTAAATACCTGAGAACGGAAAGAAGAGAAGAGAAGAAGTCTTCATCTAGAATTGGTAGATATGCCTGCTTTGTTTGCCAATCAGGATACTGTGTAGAGCCAACATAGTTACTAAGGGTTTAGGCTTGAGGAGCTAAGGCTTATAGGAAAAGATGTGTACCATGTAACCTTAATTGCTTGTGTGATTCTCTCTCAAATAAATTACTGTGCATTAAGTATATTGGTTTCCGAATTCTCACTGGTACCGGTAATCTCTGCCTAGTTATGGGCCATAAAAGGTCTGTTTCAACACAAGTTTGTGTCTAGACCATGGAAAACCCCTCAGCCTCCTGTTGCAGAATGCTGGATCTGAGGGATAAAAACGCATACACTTAATGATTCACTACTGTACCATGTTCCAATGGCTCATTACATGACACCACAGGGGGGCTGCAGAGACTGGATGAAACCCTGGCTGCATTGAAATCAATGGTAGCTTGGCCTCTGACTTCAGTGGGGCCAGGATTTTATCCATTGTCAAGATGGGAGAGTAACCAGAGCCAAACTTGCATAGGTTTAATCAATATATATTTGATACTGTCCCTAAAATGCATTCTAAGACATTGCACAGATCACAGTATTAAATGCAGTTAGTTGGCCAAATCCTAAACTGTGATATTGGGAAGTTTCTGTTGCACTCCTGTGCTGAAATGTGTGGGAAATGTCAATGTGAGCTGTGTGCCTAACTCCCCTAGGCGCTCTGAAAATCCCAGATTTTTAATGAAAATGATTAATACAATGATTCTAGCATTTCCAGTGTTAAATTCATTTTACTGAATGCTGGAACAACATTTCCAGTGGGGGTTTAGCACTGTACTGATTAAGCAGACTTGGCAGCATAGAAAGCTATCAAAAAGGTTGGAGGTTTTGATAGCTGTGCGGACATGCTCTGGAATAAGTGGGAGGCAGTTTGGCACCCATGGGAGATTCTGACACACACACACCAGACAGAATGAATGTCTTCTTTGCCTCCCCTTGTGAATAGGAGGGGAAGTGACTTTACATTTTGGGTGGGGGAGTTTGAAAAATGGTTACTCACCTCTCGTAGCTGTTGCTCTTCAAGATGTGTTGCTCATGTCCATTCCAATTAGGTGTGCGCGTGCTGCATGCACAGTTGTCAGAAAGTTTTTCCCCTAGCAGCACCCGTCGGGTCAGCTGTGGAGACCCCTGGAGTGGCGCCTTCATGGCACTCAATATATGACCCTGCTGACCAGGCGCCTCCTCAGTTCCTTCTTGCCGGTTGACAGAGGTGAAGGCAGGCGGGTTTGGAATAGATATGAGCAACACATCTTGAAGAACAACAGTTACGAGAGGTGAGTAACTGTTTTTTCTTCTTCGAGTGATTGCTCATATCGATTCTAATTAGGTGACTCCCAAGCCATACCTAGGCGGTGGGGTTGGAGTTAAGGAAACGCTGATTGTAGCACCGCTCTGCCAAAAGCCGAATCATCTCTGGCATGCCCGACGATGGCGTAGTGAGAGGTGAAGGTATGTACTGAGAACCAAGTTGCTGGCCTGCAGATTTCTTGGATCAGGACCTGGGCCAAGAACGTTGCTGATGAGGCCTGATGAGCCTGACGAGCCTCTGCTCCCGGTTACTGGCACGAGGCTTAGGGGAAAAGACAGGCAGGAAAATATCCTGACTGGTATGGAAGCGTGACACCACCTTGGGAAGAAAGGCCGGGTGAGGCCTGAGTTGCATCTTATCCCTGTGGAAAACTGTGTAAGGTGGGTCAGAGGTGAGGGCCTTTAGCTCAGACACCCTCCTCGCCAAAGTAATGGCGACCAGGAAGGCTACCTTCCATGACAGATACAGGAGGAAGCAAGTCGCCAGTGGTTCGAAGGGGTGCCCCATGAGTCTGGAGAGGATCAGGTTAAGGTCCAACGCGGGGACAGGCTGCCTGATCTGGGGATGTAGACCCTTGAGGAAGCGACCAACCATATGGTTGGGAAAGATGGATCAACCGGACGCTCCTGGGTGGAAGGCCAAGATAGCAGCGAGGTGTACCCTTATGGAGGACACCGCCAGGCCTTGCTGTTTCAGGTGTAGGAGGTACTCCAAGATGAGAGGTACAGGAACCTGGAGAGGGGGGTGTATGACACTGGTCACACCAACACGAGAAACTCTTCCACTTCACCAGATATGTGGCTCTAGAGGAGGGCTTCTTGCTGCCGAGGAGGACCTCCCTTACTTGTTCTGAGCACAGAAGTTCCATGGGGTTCAGCCATGAAGCTTCTAAGCCATGAGGTGGAGGGACCGCAGGTTGGGGTGATGGAGGCGACCGTGGTCCTGAGTGAGTAAGTCAGGGAGGAGAGATAATGTGACCAGGGCATCCACCGACAGCTCCAGGAGCATAGTGTACCAGTGTTGTTGAGGCCATGCTGGAGCTACCAAAATTATCTCTGCCCCGTCCCTGCGGACCTTGAGCAGGACCTTGTGCACGAAAGGGAATGGGGGAAAGGTGACCTGTCCAGCGTAGCAGGAATGCGTCCGTGAGTGACCCTGGGCTGTGACCCTGGAAGGAGCAGAACATTGGGCACTTCCTGTTGCGGCGGGCGGCAAACAGGTCGACCTGGGGAAACCCCCACCTTTGGAAAACGAGGTGTATGACATCCCGCCAGATGGACCACTCGTGTGTGCGGAAGGACCTGCTGAGGTGGTCCGCCAGCATGTTCTGAACTCCTGGTAGAAAGGATGCTTCCAGGTGAACGGAGTGGGCTATGCAGAACTCCCACAGCCGGATGGCCACCTGGCATAGGGGAGAGGAACGGGCCCCACCCTGCTTGTTGATGTAAAACATGGCGGTGGTGTTGTCCGTTAGAACTGCTAAGCACTGGCCTTGTAGTCGGGCCTGAAAGCTCCTTGATGTTGATATGTAGGGAGAGCTCACCCTAAGACCAGAGGCCCTGTGTCTGGAGGTCTCCCAGATGCGCACCCCATCCCAGAGCTGACGGGTACATAACCAGGGACAAAGAAGGCTGAGGGTTGTGGAAGTGGACTCCTTCGCAAACTGCTTGAGGGTTGAGCCACCAGTGGAGGGACAGGAGGACCTGCCTTGGCACTGTGACCCCTGAATTCAAGCTGTTGCGCCCCGGGTGGTAGACCGAGGAGAGCCATACCTGCAAAAGCCAGAGCTGCAGCCTGGCGTGCTGGGTCACATAAGTGCAAGCAGCCATGTAGCCGAGGAGACTCAGGCATCCCCTTGCTGTTGTGGTTGGGAATTGCCAGAGGCTTTGAATTATGTCTGTGATGGCTCGGAATTGGGTCTCTGGCAGAAGTGCTCGCACCTGAACCGAGTCTAACTGAGTCTGCTCCGTGAACAGGCCCGCCCCATTAAAAGACAGGTCCTACATCATCTGTTGAACCTCAGGCAGAAGGCCCGAGGCCTGCAACCATGAGCTACGCCTCATGGCGATACCGGAGGACAAAGCGTGAGTCACCGTGTCCGCAGCGTCCAGTGAGGCCTATAAAGAGGTCTGTGCCACCACCTTGCCCTCCTCCACTATCGCTCCAAACTCCTCCCTGGACTCTGTTGGCACCAGCTTCTTGAACTGGAGCATCGAGTTCCAACAATTGAAACTGTACCGGCTCAGAATTGCCTGCTGATTGGCAATCCTGAGTTACAGCCCCCCCGTTGAGTACACCTTGCACCCAAACAAGTCCAGGCACTTGGCATCCTTGGACTTAGGCGCTGGGGTTTGTTGCCTCTGCCTCTCCTTCTCGTTCACTGCCACAACCACTAACGAACAAAGATGAGGGTGTGTGAAGAGGTATTCGTATCCCTTTGATGGGACAAAGTATTTCCTCTCAACGTCCTTGGCGGTGGGAGGGATGGAGGCTGGGGTCTGCCAGATGGTCTTGACATTGGCCTGTATGGTCTTGATGAAGGGCAGAGCCACCTTCTAAGGACCTTCTGGGACCAAGATGTCGACCATTGGGTCCTCCAACTCCACCACCTCCTCGGCCTGCAGAACCATGTTGCGTGCCACCCTGCAAAGGAGGTCCTGGTGGGGGCGGCTGTGTATGGCGGGCGGTCCAGAGACAGAAGTGCCTGCAACGGCCTCGTCTGGGGAGGAGGATGAGGAGGCTAATGGGGGAACAGAGTCCTCCTGTCCCTCTGCTCTTCCGGGACCTCCTGTCCTGTCTCGCTGGCTGGACCAGGTAGACCAGGGTCCTGCTCAGGAACTGGAGTTGGTTCCATGGAGGGGCGTGGGCACGGCACCTCCTCAACACCCCTAGGGGTGAGGCGACTGGCGGAAGCCTCCGGCACGCGCAGTTCAGAGGTGGCCGATCGGGAGCCTTTAGACTGGGTGCCCTGTGCTTGGTGGTACGCCCACAGGGTCCAGAATGGCCACTGCGCTGGTCCCTGCTCCCATCTCAGAGCGTCCACGGCCTGACCGGTGCTGACCCCACTCGGAGTATCTAGATTCCGTCTCCGAGTCCGAAGATCGGGATCAGGACTGCGATGGCGAGAGTGGTGCCAAGCGGAGCTGATCCGACGAGCAGCACCACACTGGGGAGCGGTTTCATGATGCCGGAGAGTGGTGCCGCAAGGCTAGAGAGCGGTGCCGCGACTTGGATAGGTGCCGCGATCTGGAGCTGTGTGGGGTCGCTGAGCAGTACTGGGACCGGTGCCGGGAGTAGGACCTGCTGCGCGACGGGGATTGACGCATGGGATTGGTGTCACGAGCGGGAGCGCTGGCTTGACCTGGAGCGGTGCCGCAAGTCCGACAGGTGCTGCGATTGCGAGCGGCGCCGGGACTCCGAGCAGTGCCGTGATTCTATCAGCGGTGGAGAGGGACGGAACATTGCCGGTTTGCCTTGAGACGGTGCCACTCAATGCGGTACTGGAGGCTTGGCACAAAGGGTGGGTGACCTTGGTGCTGTCATGGTGATGAGGTCCTTCGTGGCCTCAAAGGTGTCCGGGGTGGATGGCAGTTCCACCTCCTCGATGACCTGGGGCAGGGAGTCCAACAGCACCAGACTTGATGGTCCCCCTTGCGGGGCTAAAGTCGATGCTGCCGTCTCCACAGACTTCAGCGCTGGGTGCTCCTCTCGAGGACGCACTCCATTGGCCAGTTCCAGAGGGATTGGCCTCTGGGACGGAGAGCTGCTCTTCCCTTGCTTCCGGTGCCGCTTCTTCGCCGGGGAGTGGGAGCAGTGGCAGGTTGATCCCGCCAGTTTTGGCGCCAGAGAGTGGCAGTGACACGAGTCTCTGCCACTTCCACCACTGTCACCGGTGCCGGGTCTTGCCATGCCACTGGAGGCTGTGGTGAAGTGCCGCCTCCATAAGGAGCTACTTGAGGTGAAAGTCTTGCTCCTTTTTAGTTCTGGGGCGAAACCCCTCATAAATCCTGTACCTGTTGGCTTGGTGAGCCTCCCCCAGACACTTTAGACAAGCGTCGTGGGGGTCACCTGTTGGCATGGGCTTGCTGCAGGACTTGCAGGGCTTGAACCCCTGGGACTTGGGCATGTAAGCCCTCCCAAGGAAAACCGGTCGGGACAGAGGGTAAACCCCACAGCCCAACTGCTAACTACTAAATAACTAATAAGTACAGAGCACAATAAACAAACAAAGCTAGGTAAGAAGGAACTGAGGAGACGCCGGGTCAGCAGGGCTCCACAGCCGACCCGACGGGTGTTGCTAGGGGAAAAACTTTAGAACGACAGTGCACAGGGCACACGCACACCTAATTGGAATCGGTATGAGCAATCACTCGAAGAAGAACTCCTACTTCTCCACCCCAGGAGCTGGCTCTCTGCTATTGCATCCCACTACGAGTACTTTAAAGGTGTTGCTTAGAACCAGATTACCCAAGCAAGGCCACTCTCCCCATACCAACCTGCTATGGCCACAGCCAGCAGCACACCTCAAGCTGGCACTCCCTTGGTAGAGAAACATGGCAGCTGTTGGCAAAGCACTCTGCAAGGAGCTCTTGGCTCTGAACTTGCTCCCCAACTTGCTCCACAGTAGCTGAACTCTTCTGAGCTTTCAAGCATGCTGCAAAGACCTAGACTATGTGAGCATCTGGGGAGATGACAGCATGGGTTTGAGTGTAAAGGGCACTGGGGTGAGCCCACTGTGTGTAGGCTTTGTTATGTTGCTGGATGGTTATTCCCGTCAGGATTATTATATGAGATACCCACAGCTGTGAATAGGAGTCTCAAAAATTTAATTCAAAATAGAATAAAATGAATGAGTTAATGGAGTATTTCTTAAGAAACGATCAGCAATGATATTGACATCAGCATTGTTGGGCTTCACGGTTCAAACCTCAGCCATCATTTCAGGGCATTTGTAGATGCAGAAATAAGCAGCACTGCACTGATTCCTATTTATTACATATTCAAAGGAGTTCTTTGCATGACAAGCTACAAATACTAACCATGATGTACCCCAGACAGCAGTGACGTGTGAACTGAACGTAAATGAGCACCAATAAAAAATATGAGCAAGACTGGACTGGGAGTCAGGGCTTCTGGGGTCTAGTCCCAGCTCTATCACTGACTTGGGCATGTTACATTGTCTCTTGATTCCTTTGTTTCTCCTTCCATGCTTTGTCTGCCTTACTATTTCAAAGGTAAGCTCCTTGGCATAGGGACAGTCTTATACTCTGTGCAGTGCTTGGAACAATGGGGCCTGGATCTCAGTTGGGACCTCAAGCGGCTTGTCTACATGGGTACTGAACACTTGTGGCTGGCCGATGTGAGCTGACTCTGGCTTGTGGGGCTCAGGCTGTACAACTATGCTGTAGATGTTTGGGCTCGGGCTGGATCCTGAGATGGGAGGGTGCCAGAGCTTGGGCTGCAGCCTGAGCCCAAACATCTACACTGCAATTAAACAGCCCCACGAGCCTGAGTCAGCTGACTCCGGCCTGCTGGGGGTATTTAATTGCTAGGTAGACATACCCTAGGTTGTTCTGTAATACTCTACTAATACTGTACTATACTAATAGTGCCTTTTTCCATTGGCCACTGTCACTACGAAACAGCCTAGACTGAAGCAAACACTTCTCTGGGCCCTGGCACATTGTAATGCTCAGTGGCTGATGCCGACTAGGAGGCAGCCTAGAGTCCACATGTGCATGTGTGGTCAGGTAGCGGGGGGTGGGTGGGGTGGGGTTCAATTGATATCAGAAGCCTCCAGGACAATGGTCTGAGCCATCTTTTGTCCTACACCAATGTAGGGCCCTCCTGCTGGTGATGGTCAACATGATGTTTGTATGCCATCTTGGCCCCATCTAGGTTTTGTCTGAACAGTTCCTTTGTTTGATGGATTTGATGAAGCAGGTCTGAGACTGTAGGAGCTGTGGGTGTTGTAGGCAGTTTGGGGTGGAACTAGCCATGGAAGCCAGAATTTGTAAAGAAAAACAGGCTTATGTTGGTTGAGGCATGGTCTTGTTGTAGGTGAATTCCACATGCGGAATCAGTGAGGCCTAGTCATTTTGGTGATAGTTTGTGAAGCATCAAAGGTATTGTTCTAATACCTGGTTTACACTTTCTGATTTATGTCAGTTTGTGGATGGGAAGTAGCTGATGCATGGAGACACACCTATAGTAGGCGGAACACCTCCTGTCAAAACCAAGACATGAACTGGGAACCCCGCTGTAAGGTGATGTGGTCTGGGAGGCCATGGAGGCAGAAAATGTGTGTGATGAGGAGACAAGCACTATCCTTGGTAGCAGGAAGATGTGCACAAGGAATGAAGTGCACCATCTTTGTCAGTTGATCCACTACTGTCAGTATGGTATGGAATCCCTCAGACTCTGGCCGCATTTAATGCACGGAAGTCTATTGTCATTCTGCAAGTAACCCCATCCGCCTTAAGGACTGACCATACAGGTGAATTTGCAGATACTTTGCATAGGCACAAGCACCTCTTGTTCAAGAGAGTCTATAGTATTTTTAATGCCTTCCTCTGCTGCAACTGGGTATTTATATTGCCTTTGAGGATGGGGATCTTTTCCCTCTATCAAAACTTCAGCATCTATTTTTCCCACCGACACGCACTCCCTAGGAGCTCTCTTGGGAACTTTTAATTTCTCCAGAGAGTTCATTGAAATGTTCTCTGACAAAGCCAAGCCTCTGTACCAATTATTAAAGAAAAACAGGATTTGGGAATGGGGACCAGACCAACAGACTGCCCTGGCTTATCCTGACCCTGCCCTTTGTGATTTAATTGGCCTCCTCAGAGACAAGCGTCTGAGTTACTCTTAACCAAAGGCATTGCGACAACCTCAGAGCCCTGCTGCCTGTGGTGGCTTGGAGCTCCGGGGCCCCGGCTGACTGACAGCTCCAGTCCTGCCACCCCAGGGAAGGGAAAATGTCACTGAGGTCTCTGAAAGTCACGGAATCTGTGACTTCTATGACAAAAATCTTATCCTTACTGATGACTTATCTGAAGAGAAGTGTATTGACCCTCCAGAGGGAATAGTTTCAGAAAAAATATTTTTCCAATACCTATTACACAATGAAATGTGAAACCTCAGTGAGAAGGAGTTTGGGACAGTGATTCCTAATGAAGAAAGGAAACTTCCCAGGCTGAGTTCCTGGTAACTACACCCCAGGGCATGTGTAGGAATTTTTCCTTTTCACTTACAAAGGGATCTAAATAGTTCATCTAAGTGGCAAAGAGTTTGCCTCTGAGGAAATAATTTCATCAGTTCAGGTTTACCTTGATAAAGTAATAAATGGGAGATGCACAAAACAGCTACATTAGCAAGCTTACAGCGGCACAGCTGTACCAATGCAGATGCGCCGCTATAAGGTCACTCATGTAGCCACTATATGCTGACGGGAGAGAGCTTTCCTGTCGACATAATTAAAGCAACTTCAATGAGGTGATAGCTATGTCGGTGGGAGAGCATCTCCCGCCGACATAGCGCTGTCCACACCAGTGTTTCTGTCGGTGCAACTTCTGTCGTTCAGGGATATGTTCTTTTTCACACCCCTGAGCAACATAAGTTATACCAACAAAAGTATAGTGAAGACATAGACTAAAACATTTCATTCACAAAATAGACATACTACCTGCTTAACCCTAACCCTAAGAGACTTTATGTTTGGTAAAAGAAAAATCGCTTGTTTGGCTCTGATGTATTACAAGCAGGAGTTTCATCAAATACAAAAAAAATTAAGCATTTAAAGCATGGCTTTGCAAGTCAGAATGGAAGTCAGTGCCTCTTTCTAATCATTATCTGCCAGTGTGTACAATCTAAACAGAATACATGAACTGGCTAGTGTATTCAGGTAGGCCCATGACAAGCAACTGCAGAAGATGAACAGCCTGACAAATACAATTTTGCTCTTTGTTATGAAGTTGCTTCAAAAAGTTTCATAATTAACCATCCCACCCAAAGCTATTTCAAGTCTCATTCTAACTATATTTCTGCTGTTAGGGACTGCTGAAAGAACAGATGCACTTGCCAAGCATTTAATAACAAAATTCCAACCTTGTGACACAAGCCTGGAAACTAAGCCTTATTCAACACAAAACCCTCAATTCCAGTAAGAATGTCACTATTTGATTGTGTCTGAGATTTTTACAGACATAAACCTCACACGATAACCGAAAGTTCTGTAGAGAGGCCCAGTGAAGTATGGGATGTATTCAGAGATCAAACACACATTCTCATGGACATACAGTGAAGAAGAATTATTGAGGCTGGGAAAAATAAGATTTTAAAAATAATCAGTTTCCTAACATGCCTTTTGATAATGTATCTCAGGGGTAGGCAACCTATGGCACGCGTGCCGAGCTGATTTTCAGTAGGTATCTCTTTAAAGAGCCTTTTTAGGAAAGGCTGAATATTAAGTGTCAGGACCAGAGTGCTCAATGGCTTACAGTAGCGAGTCCTTACGGATCCTCTAGTCAGTTGCTTGTTCACACTATTCCAAAGCACTTGTAAGGTTTAGTGCAATGAGGTGCATGGACAATACAGACACTCCTGGATGGCTTTAATAATAGCATTGGTACAGATGTGTGCTACATATGCTTTCAGGATACTTCTAGCACATGTCTTCTTGTTTAATATTACCTGTGTTTGGCTATATGGGTCCTACCCTCTGAATGGCCCTCTCTGCTCTTCCCTTTGCAATCAGCAGAAGCAGCAGTACAACATCTGGAAAAGTGAACAGGATGACAGCCCTTGGAAGAAGAGCACAGCTATCCCCCAGAAAGCCTGTGAAGTAGCAAAGGTCACATTCAGCCCGATGAGAACTGTATGAACAGCTTTTACTGAAACCTGGTAAATACTAAGGACTGCCACTGGTGCTTTACCTACTCCTTGAGGGGTATGGATCTCTAGCTGGGAAGCCTTAGAACTAGTGGTTACTAATCAGATTGCAGATATGTGAATCTGCAATCTGATTTTTAACATCACTGATCAGGCTTGGCCTTTCAGTAACAGCAGCTCCATTAGAAACTCAGAAATGGTACCTTTTGAGTTTACTTACAAGACTAGTTATTCCTCTACCACCTGATAAAATCCATCACTGGCTGGAATGCAGAGCAGTCAGTCTGCTCACAAATGTCTGGCTTGTTAAGAAAGATTGATGTTTAACAATTAAACTGATCCCAGCATGAGTCAGGAGCTGGATCAATGTTTAGCAACAGTGCAATCCTGTTCTAGTGCACTCCAGATTTAAACTACATTCTATGGATTTACTGGCAGTCCTCAAAAGAGAGAAAACCTTCCCTGAACTGACACAATACAAGTTATCCTTTGGGCTAAGTTTGCAACCAAGTTTTATTCAGTAATAGTCATAGACAAAAAAAATTGTAACCAATATTTAAGACAGAAAAAAAAAATCCATCATTTGCTTTATCCAAAAACCATGAAAACAATGCTGCAGTTTACACAAGACCCATAGAAAGTTTGGGATTCCAAATGAGAGTGCCACCCTACAACCTTCCTAAAAAGGTCTAAACTATGGAAATACACCATCATTTCAGCCACGCAAGACTAGCTGTACCCCGGTTGTGACACCTTGAGAACAACTAGAAGCTGTGAAACAACCATATCCATTCATCACTTAGGTTCATCTCATTAGTGACCACTCCATAATTGCTACAAGCACCTCCTCAAATCCCATGAAAGACACTTCCGTTCAGTAATGACACTTGGAGATGAAGTGAAGCTTCCTCATGAATTAGGAAATATAGTAACCAAAACAGTTTAGAAAACATCTGTAAAAAAGGGAACAAGGAAAAAAAATCAAGCTTTGTATCTTTGAAACTCCTTGTGTGATTCTTCCCGGACTTTCCAGACAACTTCTATCCTGGAAAGAATTGTGGCATGTGCAATTTCAGGTAGATTGTTTTTTTCCAGTAAAACAAGGGATTTTTGAAAAAAATCAGACTTAAAAAGGTAAATTAGCTTCAACTTCAACTGTGGACTAGCACTCCTCCCCTATCTCAAGGACCAAATGCTGAATCATCATGATCTTTACCAATGCCCCATTTACCAGTTCAATACTGAATGTGTGTTGCACTTACCCTACGAAAAGATACCACGTAGAATGTATCCCCCCTTCTGTGAATAGCTTCAAAGAAGTCTTGGTAATTTCTCAGAGAGGCATAATACACCTGCAGCTCATTCCCTGAGTTCCTGTTGAAATAAAGAGGGGAGTTAAGAACCTTAAGTGAGATACCATCTTTAAGGGCTAGATTTTCAAAGAGCTCAGCATGCAGCAGCTCCAATTGTCATCTGGATCTTGTGTAATAGAGAGTATGAACAAGTGGGCATACAATAAGGGCTGCTGGATGCCAATCTCTTGAAAATCTGGCACTAAGAACATTTATATGAACATTAGGTAAGAGTAAACCAGAGACAGGAATAAGAACAGAACGTAGGAATCCTAGCTACTACTCTTCTGCAAGTCTAGATTTACATATTATCATGGGTCTGGGGATGAGAGTTCTCTTCAGCATGTTTAAAATATTCTGAGCAAAAATACCTGCTTTCCTGACTCTGACAGCACTGCCTCACTGCTCTTGTAGGACAGTGAGAAATTCCCATGACATGTTGCTACCAAAAGTTTTCCCTAATTTATTTTTAAGAAATAAATATGTTCTCTAATTTGAGGGACTGATTTATACAATTCATTGGATTTCAGCATAACTTAACGTTCAAGAAGTTCTGCTTTAGTGGCACATCTTCTGCTTGCAGTACACCTCTACCTCGATATAACGCTGTCCTCGAGAGCCAAAAAAAATCTTACCGCGTTATAGGTGAAACCACGTTATATTGAATTTGCTTTGATCCACCGGAGTGCGCAGCCCCCCCACCCCGGAGCACTGCTTTACCGCGTTATATCCAAATTCGTGTTATATCGGGTCGCGTTATATCGAGGTAGCGGTGTATTTGCTGTGGTAATACCATAGCATATTGGCACAAAGCAGTACTGCATTCTATAAGCAGATACCATTGTCTTGGATTTTCAGATGATAGCATTGCTTTTACTGACCCACTTTAAAGTGCGATGGAAGCAATGGATTAGTTTGGTTTTATATTTCTAAAGTGTGCTACTTATGCAGCTCAGGGCACAAACACATTACAAAGTGATCTCTCTGCTGTGATACTATGTCGCACTACCTCCTGCTGCTAGTAACTGCTTGTACTGTTGTTGTGGTAGCAGCACTGCAACTGCTAGCCTAGCAGGATCCCACCCTATCATAGGGCTGGCTGAAGATTAGGTGATAAGAAAGTGCTGTGGGCATAACATATTAAGTCCATGGTGTGGGGGTTAATTTCCCAGGCAGGGTATGTTGGTTTTTTTTAAACAAACCTTTAGAAATATGATTTTTAATAGTGGGGGAAGGATGGGCTGGCATGGGAGCTAGGAGCAAGAAATGGCAGCATTTTAGACGATAAAGGGGGTGGTCCCCCTTTCAATTGGAATGAAGATGTAAGCAAATAATAATAATTAATATCAAATAGCAATAAGCAGCAGGCATAATAGGACCATGACACTAGCACTGAGACATAGTATCTGTCTTACCATATAAAAGACATCACAAACATATTATACAATAAAACACATTGAAAAGAGAAAATATATTCCTCAAAATAAACAGGTTCAGCACTTCCTCACAAAACATACTAAATCTAGATCAGAAATAGAATAAACACTCTTCAAACTCTGGACCAACCTCTTCATTAGCCTCTGATTCAAAACCCAGTAGAATCCATGGGACCTTTCCAACGCTCTGCTGGTAGAGGTTTTCCATGGAACCATGCTAATACAGATGTCAGATTCTAAGTAACCTCAGTGGATTAACCCCCTGCCTTTCAGCATTTAAGTGTTCACAGTGAAGGCTGCTGAACAAGAGCAAAGGAAGGGACTTTGGCAAAAGAAGTCTGGAGATAGAGGCAACACTACCCATTGCTATAGTAATAGATTACCATATTACTGAAAAGCACCTTATTACATTGTATATCCAAATGCCAAGCACTTTGGAATTTTCAGAACCTGCACATTGCTTTTTACTGAATCAGGCCTTACACTGAAAAGAAAGCAGCATTTCTTTTTAATATCTAAAATGTGCTCAGTTATCACAGGCCACCACCACCATAGAAGGTGACTGTATTTATGATAAATCCATGCCATGAAGGGATGAGAAGTCTGATACATTGGTGTATGTACTGACTGCACAAATACACCTTTTACCAGCATGTAGTAGAGGAAGAGGGGGGAAATCCATAAAGCCCTTTATTATCTGACACCCCTTCCCCTGTGTATGTGCTTATAGATCCTCATCAAGTCACCTCTTAATCGTCTCTTGAACAAGCTGAAAAGACTGAGCTTTTTCAGTCTCTCACTGTAAGACAGGTCTTCCAGACCTGGAATCATCATTGTGGCTCTTCTCTGAATCCGTTCCAATTTGGCAACTTCCTTTTTAAAGTGGGAACGGAGTATGCTACTACTCATCTCACCAGTGTTCTATACAGAGGTGTAAATCATCTCTTTCTCCTGCTTGATATTCCCCCGGCCATGCATCCTTTGATCATGTTAGTCATTTCAGCCACAGCATCACTGGGGGAGCTCACATTCACGTGGTTCCCACCAGACTGTACGGTCCTTTTCAGTCACTGCTTTCCATATGAATTCCTTTGGAGTAGAGGGCAGCCATTCCCATGACTGAGAGTGACAGAGACCAGCATCACCCCGATAGTAGAAACGAAGGAACTTACAATGAAAGTTCCTGATCTGGATAGGCAGGGAAGCCATATGGCCATCCACATACAAGGCTTCCATGATTCCGTACCAGGAGTCGCCAAGATTTTCCATGCATCTGTAGAGAGACTTTAGATATATTATAGTTTCCCACAGGCTGTGCCTCCTGGGCAATACAAATACAATAGAGCAGAGCAAGGGAAATCTCTCATCTTCCCTCTTATTGTCTTGTCTGGGACAGCTGCTTTATTTCATTCAGTATGGCTCAGTGCATCCGATTGTTGGAGGCTTGAGAGAGAGAAGAGAAACCTGCTCTTTGGGATCTTATCAATTCCAGGACACAGTCACTTCATAGAACTGCTGTGACTCTGACACTTCTCCTTCCCGGAACATCTCCTGGAGAGGTCAGGACCAAGGTAAAAGGCAGCTTGGCAGTGTCTACAAGGTCTCCACAAAAAGGCATGGATTTCTTGGTCAACTCACTACCAGGAACAAAGGCAGAGCTGCCTCCTGAACACCACTCCTGGATGAGGCTCTCAGAGCATCCAAGGAAGCTCCAATATATAAGAGGCTGCCAGGGTGATCTTATGGAGTACAGACTTGACTCATTATTAGATTCATTCTAGTCATTTGTCTAAGCCAGATGGCCTTGTGAGGGCCTCGGAAGAGATGTATACTTGAAGGACGATAGTTAAAGCTTCATACATTTTCTGAGGGATGCCTCAATATGCCTATTGGTTTGGTGTTCAGGAAAATAGTAGGCCTGTGTCTACTGTGTAAGGAATTTGGAGAGAGTCATTTATCTTAGGGGAAATGACAGAACTTGGGAGCCTGTTTTTCAGAATATCTGTCTGTAGCTGGCTCTTCCCATTCAGATTGATCCTGCTTTCAAACAAGGAATGCAAGGGAAAGAACATAGTTTTCTTAGTCTCATTTTGAGCCTTTCCCCCCAAAAGGTCCATCCTCCATTCTGACCTTTCTTGTTCTCCTTTGTCTGCTAGGCTTGGAGTCCTAGCGTAATGGAGACCCTTTTAAACATCACCTCCAAGAATTCAGGAGGGACTAGTCTACTGGGTCTCATTCCTCCATCTCTTCCTTGGGAGTTATGGTGGGGTGCCCCTTTAAGGGACAGTCTGGCGCTTACAGCCAAAACAGCTTGGGCACAATCAAGGAGCCCTCTCTGGGGCTAAGCTAGATGAACAGGACATGGAAGCTGAGCGAGGGAGAGAAGAGACCAGAAGCCATGCTGGCTGCTATGGGTTGCAGAACCCCTTGGACTCCAGTTCGCTAGCCTGTTAAGACAACAGTGGCCTCACCGCCTCCTTGACTGAACCTCTGGGCTTTAGTCCTCCTGCTTCACCCGTGAGCTCGGTTCAGCAAGTCCAACTAAGACAGACTCCTGCTTGAGACTTGTCCACCCTTCAGGGATTAATGCACCTCAGCAAGTATTCGCAGTGACTCAAACAACACTGTCAAACAGTAGCCTGTATTAGTCCACTAGAACACAGCACAGGATGCCCGTTTGTTAGCACAGAGAAATAAAGGCTAAAGCATAGTCCATTCTGGTCAGCCCAGAGCCCAGCCAAGCTGTAGTGAACTCATGTTCAGGCTCTGTGTTTTTCTCTCCGTATCATCGTCTTAGTTCCCAAGTGAGAGAGCCTCCAGCTTCCTTCAGAATCCAACACTTATCCCTCACCTCACACCTTCCAATCCTTTGTTCTCGAGCTGGGGTCTATGCTCAGCTTTCCTGCTGAGAGGCGGGGAAAATCCCTTCCTTACTGGGTCACCGGATGCTAGGTGTCAATGTCCTGGTGATTGGGTTTTCCACTGTCTTCTCAGAATGGGCCTCGGCCGGTCCTTTTTAAATGACCCATTTTGGCTCAGACAGCTAGGTGACACACATACATGTATATCTCTCAGCCTGCCCTGAGAGCAAACTTAGTCCTTTTTCCCCACAGGGTATTCATGCAAAATATCTGGGAAACCGAGGCACACATAGACTTCATAAAAATATTACAGAAAATTCCCACTTTGTCATATCTTTTCCTCCTTCGACAGCAACCTAAGCAGGGTCATTTTACCCAGTGACCCATGGAAGTTCAAACCCACAATTGTCATCCATAGATGATCCAGCATATTTCTCATCACCTTGGTACCTGTTCTACCAGGCACTTCCATGATTCTTACAGCACAGTTTCTAATCAGTCAACTTACTGTTTCTAATCCACAGTTCAGAACAGTTTCATGTCTTCCCTTTCAAAAATTCTGTCACATAATTCACTCTCTGAGCCTGAACTGCTGGCTGCTTTCTTGGCTGCATAGAGTATGTGTCCGTCTCTCTGTCCCGGGCAAACCTTACTTCATCAATCCTTAGGCATTATACTCGGTTTCCTACAAATGTCGCATCTCAGGTCTTTACAATCTCTTAGCAGGGGCTACCTGGGTCAGCTGCTCCCCCCCACTGTGGGTGTACCTGAATCCCACTTCTCAGGTACCTCTACTGGTTCCCTATCCCAGGACAGATGCTTAGGCGAGTCCCCGTTGGGTCTCTTTTCATACTCAGACCAACTGTCCATGTGCCAACCAGCTTGCATTACATAGCCCGTTAGTCTTCCTGTCCACTAACTACATTTTAAGCTCATGGCAACACATCTCAGAGTTTTCCAACTTCACCATCATTGAATCATAGAATCACAGAAGATTAGGGTTGGAAGAGACCTCAGGAGGTCATCTAGTCCAACCCCCTGCTCAAAGCAGAACCAACACCAACTAAATAATCCCAGCCAGGGCTTTGTCAAGCATTTATACAAATCCTCCACCTGCACCGTTATCCCATCGGGCTCAACGGGTAGTGCTCAATGGCTCCCTGTCTAGTTGGCAGCTAGTATCAAGCGGAGTGCCCCAAGTGTCAGTCCTGGGGCCGGTTTTGTTCAATATCTTCATTAATGATCTGGAGGATGGTGTGGATTGCACCCTCAGGAAGTTTGCAGATGACACTAAACTGGGAGGAGTGGTAGATACAATGGAGGATAGGAATAGGATACAGAGGGACCTAGACAAATTAAAGGATTGGGCCAAAAGAAATCTGATGAGGTTCAACAAGGACAAGTGCAGAGTCCTGCACTTAGGACGGAAGAATCCCATGCACTGCTACAGACTAGGGACCAAGTGGCTAGGCAGCAGGTCTGCAGAAAAGGACCTAGGGGTTACAGTGGAGGAGAAGCTGGATATGAGTCAACTGTGTGCCCTTGTTGCCAAGAAGGCTAATGGCATTTGGGGCTATATAAGTAGGAGCATTGCCAGCAGATCAAGGGACATGATCATTCCCCTCTATTCGGCATTGGTGAGGCCTCATCTGGAGTACTGTGTCCAGTTTTGGGCCCCACACTACAAGGAGGATGTGGAAAAATTGGAAAGAGTCCAGCGGAGGGCAACAAAAATGATTAGGGGGCTGTAGCACATGACTTATGAGGAGCGGCTGAGAGAACTTGGATTATTTAGTCTGCAGAAGAGAAGAATGAGGGGGGATTTGATAGCTGCTTTCAATTACCTGAAAGGGGGTTCCAAAGAGGATGGATCTAGACTGTTCTCAGTGGTAGCAGATGACAGAACAAGGAGTAATGGTCTCAAGATGCAGTAGGGGAGGTTTAGGTTGGATATTAGGAAAAACTATTTCACTAGGAGGATGGTGAAGCACTGGAATGGGTTACCTAGGGAGGTGGTGGAATCTCCTTCCTTAGAGGTTTTTAGGGTCAGGCTTGACAAAGCCTTGGCTGGGATGATTTAGTTGAGGATTGGTCCTGCTTTGAGCAGGGGGTTGGACTAGATGACCTCCTGAGGTCCCTTCCAACCCTGATAATCTATGATTCTATGATTCCATTTGTGAAGATATACTCCCATCAGCATGGTGGTTTCCATATATGCTACAGCGTAGGTCCTTTGCACACCCCTGAAACACTTTCTTAT
The DNA here is from genome assembly GCF_002925995.2 of Terrapene triunguis. Taxonomy (NCBI): domain Eukaryota; kingdom Metazoa; phylum Chordata; order Testudines; family Emydidae; genus Terrapene; species Terrapene triunguis. Next base: position 620,285 of record NW_020664563.1, on the reverse strand, counting down.
AAGCCTCAGGTGTTAATGCAAACTTAAGCAGTAACACCTTTTAAACTGTTCATAGTCTCCATCAACTCTGCCCATCTGGCTGTATGCCTCTATAGCTTTGGAACTCAGTAAGGGAGTCAACCAGATTGTAAGCCTTCTCAAAGGCAGTGAGGTAGGCATCTATATCTCCGCCTGCCTCCTCAAACTGGGGCAACAATTTGGTGTCTAGGCTCCCTGAAGAACTGGCATTCTGGGGTCTTTCACCACTTACCCCTCTATGGGACCTCTTGCTCCTCTGCTTCTCCATCTCCAGGTCATGCTTTCATTGCTTCGCCTGATGTTTTCACCATTCTTCATATTTTTGCTGCCTCTCACGATCTGCTAGCTCGTTTGCTCTTAGCTCCAACTCCCACTACTTCTAATCTATTCAAGGGCAACTGGGTTGTGAGAACACCATGCTGATTGGGGAACCAGGTCTTGAGGATGCCCTGCTGCTGCCTGTGTCACTCTCCGATTCTCTGGGAACCCTGCCTGTGTCTGGAAACAACTTCTTGGTCCGATCATCCTTCTCCAGCCATGCAATAAGCTGCACCTTGTTGAACTTCCCAACACTTAACCCTCTCTCCTTGCACAGGTTTATGATGACCGTCTCACAGTGGTGGTTATACACCATTTTCTTGATGCTTCCTTTGACTAACCTTGTTTCTACTGCTGCAAGTCACTTATTGCAAAATACTATGGGTTGATTCAGCATCCGATTTCTCCCACCAACTGTCATAGATCCACAGCATCAGGGCTACACCCCCAGCTTTGGAGCAGCATCGTTTGAGAAAGGTGAGTAGATAAGGAAGTAATACCAATTCATATATCTTCCTTCTTGCCAAAAGAGGTGGTAATGCCACCTCCTTCTTCCTATGGAAATGACTTCAGGCAGTTTCAAACTTAGTTCTCTTTCCCCCACTGGGTAGCAATACAAAATATAGGTGAAACTGAGGCACACATAGGGTGTCAAAAATATTACAGAAAATTCCCACTTCATCACAGTATTACACTCACATTAATATTATATATAAATGTTAGCACAGAGTTAAGTTCACTCTTGCCCACTTATATTAACAGTGATACTTCCCATAATACCTTCCAAAGCTAAACACAGCATTTGGCACTAGCAAATATAAACCCTGTCAAAATCAAGATACATGAGCGTTTCCTTCAGAAATGGGAACTACGCAAAAATGAGAAAGTTAGTTAAAAAGTTAGTAAAAGAAGAGGGTAGAGGCAAAAGGCATCTTTAAAAATTGGAAGTTAAATCCCACTTAAAATAGAAAATAGAAGGCAGGCCAAGAAAGAATTTGAAAAGCAGTTAGCCAAAGACTCAAAAACTAATAGCAAAAAAATTTTAAGTATGTAAGAAGCAGGAAGCCTGCCAAACAATCAGTAGGGCCACTGGATGGTCGAGGTGCTAAAGGAGCACTCAAGGAAAAGAAGGCCATTTCAGGGAAGCTAAATGAATTCTTTGCATCGGTCTTCACTGCAAAGTATGTGAAGGAGATTCCCACACCTGAGCCATTCTTTTTAGGTGACACATCTGAGGAACTGTCCCAGATTGAGGCTTTGGAAAAAACTGATAAAGAGTAATAAGTCACCAGGACCAGATGGTATTCACCCAAGAGTTCTGAAGGAACTCATACGTGAAATTGCAGAACTGACTGTGGTGTGTAACCTATTGCTTAAATCAGCATCTGTACCAGATGGCTGGAGGATAGTTAATGTGATGACAATTTTGAAAAAAGGCTCAAGAGGTGATCCTGGCAATTACAGCCCCGTAAGCCTAACCTCAGTAGCAGGCAAATTGGCTAAAATTATAGTAAAAAAAAAAAACAACCCAGAATTTTCAGACACATAGATGAACACGATTTGCTGGGGAAGAGTCATCATGGCTTTTATAAAGGGAACTCATGCCTTATCAATCTATTAGAATTTACGGAGGGGGTATACAAACATCAGGACAACAGAAAGCCAATGGATATCGGGTACTTAGACTTTCAGAAAGCCTTTGACAAGGTCCCTCACTAAATGCTCTCAAGCAAAGTAAGCAATCATGGGATAAGAGGAAAGAAACTCTCACAGATCAGTAACTGGTTAAAAGACAGGAAACAAAGGGTAGGAATAAATGGTCAGCTTTCAAATGGAAAGAGGTCAATAGCAGTGTCTCCCAGCAATCTGTACAGGGACCTGTTCTGTTCAACATATTCATAAATGATCTGGAAAAAGGGCTAAACAGTGAGGTGGCAAAATTTGCAGACGATACAATATTATGAGCTTAAA
>NW_020664563.1:551190-612978 GCF_002925995.2 Terrapene triunguis | reverse complement strand
GCCTGGGACGGTGGGACCGCTGTGCCCCCTTAACTCTCCAGCTTGGGCTGTCTCTCACAATGCTTTGCTAGTGACAAGTAGCAAACCCCTCCAGGTGCTGTTGTCATTTAGCGCAACCGCATGTGGAGCCCCACACCCAGCTAGATTGCATGAATGCTCCCAGAGCCACTCACGAATCACACAGAGAAAGGCACCAGCCAAATCCCCCCAGCTCCCAACCTTGTATCCCAGGAATACACCGTCTTGCACTGCTCAAGACGAGAAGTGCAAATTTATTAATTGGTTCACCACTTCATCAATGGAAAGTGGACATACACCAGCCCTTGTAAACCTGAGCAGATTTACCAAACACTTCAGGCAAACTCACTGGTAAAGATAAACAGTAAAAGAAGTTTCTTGATTACAAAAGCTAGATTTTAAGTGATAGGCAAGAAGTCCGAGTTAGTTACCAAAAGAAATAAAATACAAGCACGCAGTCAACCCTATTAGACTGAGCAACATCTAGATTAAGCAGTTTTTCTCACCCCACCGGATATTGCAGTTCACAGGACACAGGTGTTACGCTTGAAACCTGGGCCAGTCTCCTCTGTTGGAGTCTTCTGAGCATCCTTGTTGCTTTCAGCATAGGTGGGGAAGGAGAAAAGGCGAAGCATGGGGCCACTGTGTTCTGTTTTATACCCTTAGTCCATGTGCTTGGGGAACACAAGTCCAGGCATGTCTGGTGGGCATTGCTTCATCTTGTGACTCAGCAATACCCCAGTGTGTCTCCTGTGAGTGAGAATTGTAACTCCTCTGCTGGACAATGGCTGGTGGTGTCTTAGTTACCTCCCTTGTCATTGTCTCTGGAGAGCTAGTATCTGGGTGCTTCCCAAACCCACAGCATATTTTAGTGAAAACTATACAACACAATTCTTATAATTTTATATGCATTAATGATACACATGTTTAGATGGGACAATGGGTTTCAGCAGATCATAACCTTTCCCCTGATACCTCACATGGCATGCTTTATATGCAATATCACAATTATATATTGATGAGGAATATGGGGGTTACAAAACACTCCCCCGAGGTATAGAGTGTCACAGTGGAATCTCCATCATTGGAGATTTTTAAGAGCAGGTTAGACAAACACCTATCAGGGATGGTCTAGATAATATTTAGTCCTGCCATGAGTGCAGGGGACTGGACTAGATGACCTCTCAAGGTCACGTCCAGTCCTATGACTTATTCAAGATATTTAAGTCCAAAGCTGACTTCAAAGAGTTACAAAGGGATTTCCAAAAAATGGGTGAATGGGCAACAAAATGACAGATGATATTCAATGTTGATAAATACAAAAAGAAGGACAACAAAAATGAGTAGGGGTATGGAACAGCTTCCATAAGAGGAGAGATTAAAAAGACTGGGACTGTTCAGCTTGGAAGAAGACGACTAAGGGAGGATATGACAGAGGTCTATAAAATCATGAATGGTGTGGAGAAAATGAATAAGGAAGTTTTATTTACTCCTTCACATAACAAGAACCAGGGGTCACCCAGTAGATTTTAAACAAACATAAGGAAGTACTTCTTCACACAACAATCTGTGCCACTCATTGCCTGGGGATGTTGTGAAAGCCAAAAACACAACGGGGTTCAAAAAAAATTAGATAAGTTCATGAAGGCTATTAGCCAAGATGGTAAGGGATGCAACCTCATTTCCTGGGTTTCCCTAGCTTTTGACTTCAAGAAGCTGGGGGTGGACAACAAGAGGATGGATCACTCGACGATTGCTTGTTCTGTTCAGTCCCTCTGAAGCATCTGGTATGGGTCACTATTGGAAGACAGGATACTTGGCTAAATGAACCATTGGCCTGAACTAGTATTGGCCGTTCTTATGTTCTACCTGGTACAGGTAAGGAGGGCCTTCACGGCCCAACAGGTTTGGAATGCTGTATTCAAAAACAAGTGATAAGGGGTATGCCATGGTACCAGAAAAAGAAGCTAACAAGCTGATTGGTGAAGATTAGTCTTGGGTGACGTATAGAGTGCTTTTAACTTGTAATGAGGTCTACTGTAAATATAGGTAGTTTGGGGACCTATTTAGGGAGCACACCTTCTGTGTAATGTGAACTGGCACTCTCTGAGAAACACCTACCCAGAACGATCAGTAATATAGTAACTCTTTATTTCCTAAACTGTACTGTTGTTTACTTTTAGCAACAAAATTGGCTAAGTTTGCTTATTTGGCCTCTTGAACATTTTTCATAACAAAACACAAGTGTAGTCAGTCAATTGGCTATACTTTTAATCAATAAACCTGATATGAGTTCTAGAGACTTTGCCTGCTCAGACTCAAGGCTCTGAGCTAAGGGCCTTATGAATTGGTGAAGCTGCTCCTTCCCTGACCTAAGGGAAAGGGAGAAAGCCTGCCTTCTTTCTACAATCAGAAACTCTGCTGGCTGGGTTTGGTTTGGAGGCCTTCTTAAAAAGGACGTTTGTTTTTGTTTCCCCCCCCCCCCCAAGTGTTGTTGTAGCCGTATCGGTCCCAGGATATTAGAGTGACAAGGTGGGTGAGACAATATCTTTTTGGTCCAGTAAAACAGGTTTTCTTTTTATCAATTTGCTTTTGGTCTCGCTGTCTTGGATCCTGTAAAGGAGGAGACGTTGAAAACTCCCCTTCCTCCAAAGGAGAGTGGGCAGGGAAGATCAGTAGGAGATGAGAGAGCTATTTGTCTGTTTTAAGCAACAGAGGGTCCTGTGGCACCTTTAAGACTAACAGAAGTATTGGGAGCATAAGCTTTCGTGGGTAAGAACCTCACTTCTTCAGATGCATCTTACCCACGAAAGCTTATGCTCCCAATACTTCTGTTAGTCTTAAAGGTGCCACAGGACCCTCTGTTGCTTTTTACAGATTCAGACTAACATGGCTACCCCTCTGATACTTGTCTGTTTTAGGTTTTCTTGGCTCTAGCATAGAAGCCATCTCTCTCATGTTGAGAGTCCCTGGAATGCTCTCAAGGAGAAGAAACCCTTCCCTTATTGGAGCTTCTACACTTTGTAGCCTTCTTGAGCAATTGAATATTCCTGGAGAGTCCTCCAGGCATCTTCCTAGCTTGGGGACTGGATTGATGGATGGACTTCTCACCAAGACCGGCCCTATGCTTTTTTCTGAAGGTTCTCTCTTCTTAGGAGGGGACTCAGTGGAGTGAGAGGAGGACTCAAAGAGTCATTGATAGAAACCCTACAGGAAAAGGAGAAAGTAGAGCCATAACACTAGGGTCTCTCCAGAGAGTGAACAGAAAGGTTCAAATACACTAGTTTAATAAGGGTCAGTAGTTTTGCCAGTAGAGGTAGAGGAAGTCTGAGGCAAATTATGAGAGCCCAATGGGGTATTCAGAGGTGGGTGAGAGAACAGGTAAGTGTAAGGTAATAACCAAACAGAATATTTAAACACCACTAATCCAGATGGACAGGATTTGTCCTACCTTACCTGATGCTGGGGTCTGTGTTTGGCATGGCCATCAGCTGAGAATCTGCATTCTCCCCTGTAGAGCTCTGAAAAGGGAAAAATAAATCACATCACACAAAAGGGAAATCAACAAACAGTCTCACTGAATTCAACACTATACTGTACATGAAACCAGGTCACCAACAAATGGTGAGTACGGATTACCTTGCAGCACAAATCTGAGACAGGTGATCACAGATTCAAGTCCAACAGCTGGGTTTATGCCCAAGTCTGACAATAAGGCTATAAATTACTTAGGGCAGTGTTTCCCAAACTTGGGACACCGCTTGTGTAGGGAAAGCCCCTGGCGGGCCGGGCCGGTTTGTTTACCTGCCCCATCCGCAGGTTTGGCTGATCGCGGAGCCCACTGGCCGCAGTTCGCTGCTCCAGGCCAATTGGAGCTGCTGGAAGCAGCGCGGGCGAAGAGACGTACTGGCCGCCGCTTCCCACAGCTCCCATTGGCCTGGAGCAGCGAACCACGGCCAGTGGGAGCCGCAATCAGCCGAACCTGCGGACGGGGCAGGTAAACAAGGGCTTTCCCTACACAAGCGGCGTCTAAAGTTTGGGAAACACTGACTTAGGGGGAAGGGGAGAAAATGGCTGCTTCGCTTTAAGAAGTGCCATTTTGGGAAGAAGAGTTGTTAAGCCCACTGCTTTCTGTCAGTCGCAGGTGGCTATCACCGGTAAAACGTAAAGCTCAAGGGAACTTTAACAAATATAGTGAATAAAGCATGACACCCTGACTAACGTTCCATCACCTCATAAAACAGATGCTAATGTTGAAAGTCTGTGTGCAAGCTACTGTGAACACATGACTACTGCAGTGTTCCCTAGCAGCTACTCCATTAGCAGTATCTAATTAGATGCCTCAAGAATGAAAGACCCTGTATAGGAGCCAAAATCTTTTCCACTGCAGAATGATTTAACTGCTGCAGAAATAGCCAACACAACATTCTAATTAAAAATAACACTATACAAAAATCAATATGGTCCCTATTAAATCGATCAAATACTACTAACTGATAGATCTCAAAACACAGTGCAGTTCTTCAGCTGTGTAGTGAGGCGGGGTGGCCTCCCACGGTTCCGCAGGGGGAGGAACCCCTCACTGAGCCCTGGTGAACGGAGTCAGGCTGTGCTCACCCATCCCGTTGGAAGTCAGTGGACGGGACGGGACAGGAAATAGAAAAAGCGGGTCTGGGAGCTCAGTTGGGCTGCAGCCGCCGGAGGAGACAGTCGCCTCCTGCTCGCTCCCCAGCTGGGAGACTGCTGCAGGCCCCTGGGGAGCTGAGGACTGGCCAGGGACTCCGGAGCCAAATGTTGCCCAGCCCATGGAAAAGTTGCCAGGACTGCCACAGGTCTTCTACCCTGACGACTTGGAGAGCCCTTTACAGACCTAGGTACAACCCGAGGGGGAGTTAGGAAGTAGCCCAGGGACAGCTGACCCTAGTCTGGCTGCAGCACTACCTGAGCTTAGGTCAGCATGTTGCAGTCAGGATCCCTGCTGACCCCGTGGCAGACCTCTCTTCCACTGTTAGGGCCCTGGGCCGGGACGCAGTGGAGTGGGTGGGCCTGTGTCCTCCCCTGCCACCCCAACTCCGGGGTGCCAGTCTCCCCCTTTCTCGGCCAAGAGGCCAGAGTTTGTCGGCCATCCACAGGAGATAGGATGCCTGAACCCATTGCCGCTTGGCCCTGAACACAGGCTCGAGCCATAGACCTTGATTGCCCTGCCCTGACTGAGGGCCCAGGGCTAGCTAACTCCACTTTTTGCTCAGCCCTGACCACAGGCCCGAGCTATAGACTCATTACCCTGTCCTGACTAAGGGCCTGGGCTACCTGACTGTGTCTGTTGCTCACCCCCTTGAACACAGACCGAAGCTATAGACTCTTGTTGCCCCACTAATTCCCCACGGTAGGCGACATGCTGAGACGTAGTGAGGCAGGGTGGCCTCCCATGGACTCGGAGAGGGAGGAACCCTGCCGCTAAGCCACAACAAGCTGGTGTAAACTGATGTGGACACATTGTCTTAAACGGAGCTATGCCACTTTTCACCATCTTAGAATCTGGTCTTTCATTATTACCGGGGAAACATCAGTGAGTTGTGTTTCCAGAGGGGTCCTGTTTGAATTGGTTCTCAACCCTACGCTGCTCAATATTTTTATCAATACTCTGGAATAAAGTATAAGCTTATTGCTGATAAAGTTCGCAGATGACACAAAGCTGGGTGAGGTGGTAAATAATGACAGCAACAGGTCACTGATAGAGTGTGACCGTGATTGCTTGGTAAGCCAGGTCCAATCAAACAAAACATGTTTTGACACAGCCAAATGCAAGGTCACACATGTAGGAACGAGAAAAAGAGGGTAACTTTTCGTAACTGTTGTTCTTCAAGATGTGTTGCTCATCTACATTCCATTGTAGGTGTGTGTGCTCACCGCATGCACCAGTGCCGGAAGTTTTTCCCTCAGTGGTATCCGTAGGGGACCGGCTCTGGCACCCTCTGGAGTAGCGCACGTATGTGCTGGTATTAGGGGCACTGCTGCCGCCCCCCCCCTTCGGTTGCTTCTTCCCAGAACTCCGACAGAGGGGAAGGAGGGTGGGTCATGGAATGGACATGAGCAACATATCTCAAAGAACAACAGTTATGAAAGGTAGCCATCTTTTCTTCAAGTGATTGCTCATGTCCATTCCATTGTAGGTGACTCCCAAGCAGTACCTCCAGAGGCAGGTAGGAGTTCATGGACATGGCTCTGCCAAAGCCAGCATCATCTTGGGCCTGTTGGGTGATGGCATAGTGCGTCGTGAACATGTGTACCAATGACCACTTTGTGGCTCTACAGTTGTCCTGGATAGCCCTTGAGGAATGAGCCGTCACTATCGGTAGAGGCACAGCCTGCACTATCTCGTAGCAAGTACGGATGCAGGTGGTGATCCAAGCCAAAATCCTCTGAGAAGACACTGGGAGGTCCTTCATCCTGTCAGCAATGAAGAGTTCAGTAGATCTGTGGAAGGGCTTGGTGCGCTCCAGGTAGAAAGCCAGGGCACGCCTGATGTCAAGGGTGTGCAGATGCCTCTCCTCGTTGGATGTATGAGGCTTTGGACAGAACACCAGGAGGATATCCTGGTTGACATGGAATTGTGACACCACTTTTGGCAGGAAGGCCGGATGGGGATTCAGTTGGACCTTATCCTTGTAGAACACCATGTACAGCAGCTCTGATGTGAGGGCTTTAATCTCAGAGACTCACCTCACCATGGTAATAGCTACAAGGAATGCAACCTTCCATGACAGGTGTGAAAGGGAGCAGTGTAGCGGGGTGGTTACCCTGCTCCTGCCTGGAAGGGCTTAAAACAGCCCTGGCAGAGGGCTGCAGCTCTAAAAGCTGGGCTGATTGGGGAAGTAGCCACAGCTGGGCCATGCCCCAGTCAGGCCACAGCTGGCCTGTATAAGAGGCTGGGAGCCAGGAGCTCAGCAGTCTCTCTCTGCTTTCAGAGGGAGAAGGGCCTGGCTGCATGAGCTAGAGACAGTCTCTCTCTGCGTTCAGGGAGAGAAGGGCCTGGCTGCAGGGAGCTAGAGACAAAGTACCTGAGTGGAGCAGGGCTGGGGAAAGGCTGAGGAGCTGGGGAGCTCCAGCCTGGAAAGTCCCAGGCTGCAGCCTAGTAGGAGGCCAAGGGGTACTGGGGGTTGCAGAGGGCAGCCTGGGGTAGGCCAAGGCAGCAGGTCCAAACCCAACCTTGCCTGTGATGAGTGGCCTATACCGCAGTCTGCCTCAGGGAGCGGGGGCTAGTTGGTGACTGACAGTGGCCTTATTCTGAGGTGAGGTAGGGATAATGAGTGGGGGTTCCCTGGGGAGGGGAGACCCTAGTACTGAGGGGTGTACTGCCAGGGGGCAGCACCCCAGATAAAAGGGCACCGGGGTCCGGGAGGGACACGGGGGCCGGAGAACAGGCGGATCACCAGCTTGCAGAGGGCGCTCCAGGACGCTGGAAGAGCTAATTCCCGGAGTCACCAGCAGGAGGCGCCGCAGGGGTGAGTCCCGCTCCTCTACAAGCAGGAAGCCAGAGGTTTGAAGGGAGGGCCAGTGAGTCTGGAGAGGACTAGGTTGAGATCCCTCTGGGGAACTGGGTCCCAAACCAGTGGAAAAAGTCTTTCAAGGCCTTTCATGAACCTGATCATCATCTCGTGTGAGAATACCAATCTACTCCTGGACATGAGGGTGGAAGGCTGATATGGCCTTGATCAATGAACATGCAAGGCCCTGGTGAAGCAGGTAATCTAAGCTTTAAGTGAAGAAGGTAATCTAGGATGGATTGTAGAGACGACTGGATTGGAGAGATATTCCGCTCCAATGCCCATCAGGAGAAGCACTTCCACTTTGCCAGGTATGTCGCCCTGGTAGAGGGCTTTCTGCTCTCCCAGAGGACCTGCTGCAACTGACTAGAGCAGGCTTGTTCCTCAGCGTTCAGACACTCAGCAACCACACTGTGAGGTAGAGAGAGGTGAGGTTCGGGTATAGTAATCGTCCGTGATTCTGAGAGAGCAGGTCCAGGTGGCTGGGAAGTGTCCACAGGGCTGCCACTGCTAAGTCCATGAGCATGCTGAATCAATGCTGGCGAGGTCAAACTGGGGCGATCATAATGACTTGTCCCTCTTGATCTTCAAGAGGACCTTGCCGATCAGTGGGACTAGTGGGAAGGTATACATCAGGTCGCCTGACCACGACAGGAGGGAGGCATTGGATAGTGAGCCATTGTCAAGGCCTTGCAGAGAGCAGAACTGGTGACATTTTCTGTTTGGTGGCCAACAGGTCCACTAGGGGAGCTCCCCACTTCTGGAAGAGCATCCTGACTACCTCTGAGTGGAGGGACCACTCGTGGTGAGAGAAAAAGGACCTGCTGAGGCGATCCGCCAGCATGTTCCTGATGCCGGGGAGGTGTGAGGCTTCCAGGTGGATAGCATGTTGGATACAGAAGTCCCACAGCTCATGGGCTTCCTGACAAAGGGCCAATGATTGAGCTCCTCCCTGTCTGCTGACATAGAACATGGAGGCTGTGTTGTCTGTCAACACCTGCACCACACAACTGGACAGATGGGGAAGGAACACTTTGCAAGCCAGGCGGATAGCCCTGAGCTCTCTGACGTTTATGTGCAGTAACAGCTCCTCTCGAGACCATAGCCCCTGAGTTTAAAATTAAAGACACTGTGGGCCACGGATTCACAAACAGCACACCTTCCAACATCACATTCAGGTTGGATCACCGCTGCAGGGAGGTGAGTACCCGTGGCGGGATCATGAGAAGTTTGTCCAGGTGATATCTGGCCGGGGAGTAGACCGATGCCAGCCACATCTGGAGAGGTCGGAGGTGAAGTCTCACGTACTGGACAATGTAAGTGTATGCAAACATGTGCCCTAATAGCCTGAGACAGTCTCGGGCTGTGGTGAGTGGGCAGTGACCTGGGTTATCAGATCTGACATAGCCCTGAACCTGGCCTCTGGCAGGAATGCTCTGGCTCAGGTAGAGTCGAGTACTGCTCCGATAAATTCTGTCCTCTGCACCAGTACCAATGTTGATTTTTGTTTGTTTATCAACAGGCCCAGTGCTTGACAGCTGGCTCGCAGCATTGTGACATGGCATTGGACATAGTCCCTGGAAGGAACCTTCATGAGCCAGTTGTCAAGGAATGGGTAGATCTGGATACCCCGACGTCTGAGATAGGCTGCGACTACCGCCGTGCACTTCGTAAATACCCCTGGTGCTGTAGCTAGGTCAAATGGGAGCACTGTGAACTGTTAGTGGGTGTTCCCAACTAAGAATCGTCGGAACCTGTTGTGGCAGTGAAATATCAAAATATGAAAGTAAGCGTCTTTCAGATCGAGGGTGGTGAAGCAGTTTCCCAGATCCAGGGAGAGAATGACGGAGGCCAGGGAGACCATGTGGAACTTCAACTTCTTGAGTACTTGTTGAGGTTTCACAGGTGAAGAATGGGGCGTAGAACCCCCCTGGCCTTTGGAATAAAAAAAATAGTGGGATCAGTGGGACTAGTGGGAAGGCATACATCAGGTCACCTGACAGAAGGAAGGCATTGGATAGTGAGCCATTGTCGAGACCTTGCAGAGAGCAGAACTGGTGACAAATGCTGTGGAACTTCCTCCATGGCCCCCACCCACAGAAGACCTTGCACCTCCTGAGCAAGCAGATGCTCGTGAGAAGGGTCCCTGAAGAGGGGCGGGGAGGGAAGGGGAGGTGGGAGGGAGGTATAGAAAGGAAATGGAGGATATACCTCCCTGCCACAGTGCTGACCATTCATTGGTCTGATGTTATAGAAGCCCAAGCAGTGAGGTAGGGCAATAAACTGTTGGAAAACAAAAGGGGTGTTGGATCCAGGATACAGGCTGGGAGGTCATCTTCGAGCGCACCCTTCAAAATGCCTGTTTGTTTGTTACCCAGCTGGTGGCAGGTAGAGCTCGAGTGAGCCGAGGAGGCCAGCAGTTGGCCCTGTCAGAGCTTATAGCCCTTGCCCTTTTTGCGGAAGGCTCCGATTCGGATTGGCTCACGAATTTGGGTCTGCTGTGGTTTGAACCACTTCCTTGCGGGCGCTGGCATGTAAAGGTTCAGGGAGCACAAAGTAGCCCTAGAATCTTTCAGGCCAGGCAATCTGTTGTCTGTTTACTCTGAAAACAGTGCCAGGCCATCGAAGGGGAGGTCCTGGGTCGACTGCTGAACCTCTACCAACAGCCCAGATGATTGCAGCCAAAACTCTTTCCTCACGGAAATGGCCAAAGCCATGGCCCTGGCTGCGGAGTCCTCCGCGTCCGAGGCTACTTGGAGGGCTGCCCTCGCCACTGTCTTGCTCTCTTCAAGAAGAGCCAGGAACAAGAAAAGCCAGGCAACAAATCCACAAACCTGGCCATAGGCTGTGAGATGTTATAGTCATAGTGGCCAAGTAGGGCCTGGTGATTGGCCACTCTCAATTGGAGGCTGGCAGTTGAATAAATTTTTCTGCCAAAGATATTGGGTATCTTCACCTCTTTGTTCTTAGGGGTCAAGCCCAGCTGCCCCGTCTGTCGTGCTCATTGGCCACGGATATGACCAGCAAGCTCAGGGAGGGGTGGGTATAAAGGTATTCAAAGCCCATGGCCGGGACATAATACTTCCTCTCCACCTGCTTGGAGGAGGGAGTTTGCCACAAGGCCTTGATCAGTTTCACCATTCACTCGTGGATGGGCAAGGCCACCTTAGATGGGGCGGCCGCATGGGCGGCGTGTGAACCACCAGCTGGGGGAGGTTAGCCCCCAGCCCCGCCCCTTCCGCCCAAGGCCCTGCCTCTTCCACCCCCCGCCGGAGCCCAGAGCCTCCCCACCATGGCTGCCAGCCCCTGCCCCAGGCTTGCCCCCACCTAGTCCTGGAAAGGTGGGCTGTGCGACTCCAGCCCTGGAGTGGCGGGTGGCGCAGCCACAGCCCCCCCAGCCTTGGAGCACCGGAGGGTGGGCAGCACGGCCTCAGCCTCAGAGCAGCAGGAGGGCGGGCTGCGCGGCCCCAGCCCCCGAGTGCCAAGAGGATGGGTGGTGCAGTCCCAGCCCCGGAGAACTGAGAGGGCGGGCGGCGCAGCCCCTGCCCCGGAATGCCAGGAGGGCAGGCTGCATGGCCCCAGCTGGGGCCACCACACCAGGGGAGCCACAGAGTGAGGCCTGGGGGCGGTGCATGGGCGGGGCCATGCCTGGCTGTACTGGGAGGCACAACCTCCCACAGCCTATGACACCTGCCACCCATGGGCGGCTGCACTCAAAATGTCAAACAGGGTGTCGGAGGGTTCCAACAACTCTTCAGCCTCTAGCCCCAAGTTCGCTGACACCCTTTTAAGTAGCTCTAGGTGAGCTTTTATATCATCCTGGGGAACCGTGCAGGAAGGCCCCGCTACTGCCTCATTAGGTGTAGAGGATGAGAAGGAAGGCCTGCCGGGGGAGCCTCGGCTGAGGCTGGCTGCTTTTGGGGACCCTACTCTGATTCCTCCTCTGAGTCAGGGGGCGGGCGAGAAACTGTTGTCGACTGCTGCTCAGATGTCCCTGAGATTGACCGGTGCACATGCTCTGACATCTGAGAAAACCCCCAGGGTGGTGCCACAGAGCCAGCCACTGGCTCTGCGGCCACGCGCTCACTGGCGTGCCGGGGTTAATCCCGATGCTCCTGGCAGGTGACCTTGGCCCGCAGGCAATGCGCCTTCCTCGCTGTCCGAGCTTGAGGAAGAAACTTGTTTCAGGGACCAGAGCAGTTCCGCTGCCACCAGCCTGCCCGTTCCATGCTGGCTGTCCCCATGTTCCTCTTTTGTGGACTGGTGCCAGGATGTCGGCGCTCAGTGCCGCATCTCCAGCGACGATAATCCGTCGATCGACGCCTCACACTCTGAGAGCAGTGCCGCTCCGTTGACCTGGAATGGGAACAGGAGCAGGGAGACCCGCGTCTCGACTCCGGAGACCAGCAATGGGCCTCTGGAGATCTGTATCGACGATCCACAGATTGGTGATGAGACTCCAGAGACCGGAGCTGTGACTCAAGGGATCAGTGCTGCAAGTCTGAAGAGCAACGGAGACGCTCAGGGTACCGGTGCCAGGCCTCTGGGGGCTGGCGATGCGCCTCTGTGGGTCTACGCCAGACAGTTGGCGATCGACACAGGGATCCTGGAGAGCGGTGCCTAAAGTCCGGGGCGTGGAGCCGGGAACTCTGGCAGGTAAGCCAACTCATATCGGAGGGCCGGTGGCGCTGCTCTGGAGACCGTTGGCAGGATGGGATGCTGCCTGCAGTGGGGAGCAGTGCTGTGGAGACTGAAAGAGCCCCAAGGCGGGTTTGCCCCGAAAATGAACAATCTCACTGGCTGGTGCAGAAGGGACAATATGTCCTTAGTGGCCTGGAATGCCTCCGGTGTGGACAGCACTGCCAGATGCTGAATGCTCCTGATGCTTCCTGGGGTGGTGGACAGGTCTCAGGGGGGCTCGACAGCTCCTTGGATGCTGGAGCCTGGCCATGGTCCGGAGGAGATGAAGTGTCCTGCGTGGATCTTTGTTCGCCTCCGGCTCTCTCCTTCCTCTTACAGGATGTAGTAGACCGCCCTCTCCCAGGCTTTTTCTGCTTCTTAGCCAGCAATGGGGACCAAGATCGGTGCCAGTCCAAGGTTGGTGCCGGCAGTGTGCTTCGCACCAAAGCAGCGGTGCTCAGGGCGGAGTCTGATCTGGCCGGTTCGAGGCCACTGTGAGAGTCAACTCCATAAGGAGTGCTCAAAACCAAATATCCTGCACCTTTTTGGTGCGCGGCTTGAAAATTTTACAGATGCGACACTTGTCGCTCACGTGGGTTTTCCCCAAGCACCATAGACAGATTTGGTAGGGATCACTGAGAGGCATAGTTGTTGTTTTTTTTTGCTGCAATCACAAGGCTTAAAGCCTGGGCTAAGTTCCGTAGGGGACTAACAAACTACTTCTATACTAAACACTATGGGAACTATTAAACTATATAGGAAAATCACTATAACAACTATATACAGTAGTAGGCATGCTTCAGTCTCGAGAGACCATGGGTATGCGCCACTGAGAGGTGTGGTTAGATGTTCAGCTGCGTGTGTGTGTTCTTCCTCTGTGCTGCCCCAGCTCTGCGCAAACAGTTGGCACAGCAGACCTCGAGTGAACAGACCACAAGATCTGTTAAGACACCAGGCCAGGTTTATTGTTGACAAAGCACGGTAATAGCACCTGGCAGACTCTACGAGGATACTAAAACATGTATGTCCGTGACAATGGATGCAGCTCAGTGAATGGCAGGGCTTTCCATTCCCCCCTTGGCTGGACAGAGATACTCCCTCCGAGATACATCTTTATACCCTGATATAAACAAGTTATGTACTGCCTCTGACATTGTTAGTTACTGCCCCCTGACATGGCTAGTTATCACCCATCACTTTATACATGTTGGCTTGATCAAAACATCTTTATTACATACTGTCATCCTTACCTTATCTTTTAGGAGGGGTCAGTGTGTTCCTGTTATCCTTGGGGAATGTTTTTGTACCATCCTTGATATTGGGATGTTCTGGTACCACTTGATATCGGGATGTGTTTGCGTGAATACTTTGTGCCTTGCACTCCTTAGGAATGTGTATTTCTGCAATATCAGCCCTGTTCTTGCCAGATTCTGTGAGCAGGTCCTGCCTCATACCAGGCCTCTAATACAAGGGCTTATGTCTCAGGCTCTCTTCCTACTAGAAGAGGTAAAGAATTTACTCAGTTGGTTTTATGGCAGCTGAGGCTGTGGCTGAAGAGACCCACTCGAGAGAGACAATCTCTGCCACATCTGTCACATTTAAAGGTGATGTTTCGACCCTTTGGGCTCTGCCTTCTGTGAGCTCTTTTCTCCTCTGCTAAGCTGGACTGCTTTGCTCTCATAACTCTGGAGACCTTTGTTAAGCTCTTGTTTCCAAAGACTGCGGTCTTGTGTACGATCTTCCCAGTTGTCACATCCATGTCCATTTCTTTGACGTCTCGCTTGCACACATTCTTGAAACGCAATTTTGGATGTCCTTTGGGACAGTAGAATCAAAATAGTAAAAGGTAAAGCTTGCCGAGGCAAGGGAAGTTTCAGCACTATTGCTGGTGGTAAGAAGGAACTGAAGGGGCAGGGGGGCCCCGGCGGTGGCCCTTATACTGGCGCATACACGCGCCACTCCAGAGGGCGCCAAAGCCGGAACCCTATGGATACCACTGAGAGAAAAACTTCCGGCACCGGCGCATGTGGTGAGCACACAAACCTACAATGGAATGGACATGAGCAAGCACCCAAAGAAGAACAGAGGTCACACCTACAGAATGGTTTCAGAGTGGTAGCAGTTAGTTTGTATCAAAAAAACAACGAGAAGTCCTTGTGGCACCTTAGAGACTAACAAATTTATTTGGGCATAAGCTTTCATGGGCTAGAACCCACTTCATCAGATGCATGGAGTGGAAAATACAGGAGCAGGTATAAATACATGAAAAGATGGGAGTTGCCTTACCAAGTGTGAGGTCAGTCTAACAAGACAATTCAATTAACAGTAGGATATCAACGGAGGAAAAATAACTTTTGTAGTGGTAATGAGAGTGACCCATTTCAAATAGTTGACAAGAAGGTGTGAGTAACAGTAGGCCAGAAGGGTACCCAGAAGTCACCTACTACAAGACAGGCCCAACAAAGAAAGTAACAGAACGCCACTAGCTGTCACCTACAGCCCCCAACTAAAACCTCTCCAGCGCATCATCAAGGATCTAAAGCCTATCCTGAAGGACGATCCCTCACTCTCACAGACCTTGGGAGACAGGCCAGTCCTCACTTACAGACAGCCCCCCAACCTGAAGCAAACACTCACCAGCAACTACACACCACACAACAAAAACACCAACCCAGGAACCAAACCCTGCAACAAACCCTGGCGCCAACTCTGTCCATAGATCTATTCAAGGGACACCATCAAAGGACCTAACCACATCAGCCACACCATCAGGGGCTCGTTCACCTGCACATCTACCAAATGTGATATATGCCATCATGTGCCAGCAATGCCCCTCTGCCATGTACATTGGCCAAACCGGACAGTCTCTACGCAAAAGAATAAATGGACACAAATCTGACATCAGGAATTAAAACATTCAAAAGCCAGTAGGAGAACACTTCAATCTCCCTGGTTATTCAATAACAGACCTAAAAGTGGCAATTCTTCAACAAAAAAACTTAAAAAACAGACTCCAACGTGAAACTGCAGAACTGGAATTAATTTGCAAACTGGACACTATCAAATTAGGCCTGAATAAAGACTGGGAGTGGTTGGGTCATTACAAAACCGAAACCTAATTTCCCCATACTAATGCCCCCCTACTGTTACTCACACCTTCTTGTCAAGTGTTTGAATGGGCCACAAAAGTTATTTTTCCTCCCTTGGCATCCTACTGTTAATTAAATTGTCTTGTTAGACTGACCTCACACTTGGTAAGGCAACTCCCATCTTTTCATGTATTTATACCTGCCCCTGTATTTTCCATTCCACGCATGTGATGTAGTGGGTTCTAGCCCATGAAAGCTTATGCCCAAATAAATTTGTTAGCCTCTAAGCTGCCACAAGACCTACAGAATGGGGGACTCTGTCCTAGAAAGCAGTGATTCTTGGGAGGTTATGAAGTCTGATGGAAACCAACTGAATCCTGAGCCCCTTCCCCTATACCAACTCTGCCCAGAGCCTTATATGGTCTGAGCCCTCCCTTGGCTTGACAGGAAGGAGATGCTGAGTACCTCTCTGGCCACGAGCAGTGGGAGGCAGTGTGTAGAGGGAGGTCCGGACTCACCCCTGCGGCGCCTCCTGCTGGTCGTCCAGGGAATTAGCTCACCAGCCTCTGGAGCGCCCTCTGCAGGGCGGTGATCCACCTTGTCCTCTGCATTGGCCCCATGTCCCTCCCAGGACCCCGGTGCCCCTTGCTCTGGGTGCTGCCCCCTGGCAATACCCACACACACGCTAGGTCTCTCCTCCTAGGGGAACCCCCACCCACTATCCATACCTTGCCTCAGCACTAGGCCACTGCCAGTCACCAACTAGCCCCCGCTCCCTGGGGCAGACTGCAGTATAGGCCACTCATCACTGGCAAGGAGGGTTTGGACCTGGTGCCTTGGCCTAGGCCTGGGCTGCCCTCTGCAACCCCCAGTACCCCTTGGCCTTCCGCTAGGCCGCAGCCTGGGGCTATCCAGGCTGGAGCTCCCCAGCTCCTCAGCCTTTCCCCAGTCCTGCTCCACCCAGGTACTCTGTGTCTAGCTCCCTGCAGCCAGGCCCTTCTCTCTCTGAAGGCAGAGAGAGACTCTGAGCTCCTGGCTCCCAGCCTTTTTATACAGGCCAGCTGTGGCCTGATTGGGGCGTCCCAGCTGTGGCTACTTCCCCAATCAGCCCAGTAGCTTTTCCCTTTGCCCCAGCCCTCTGCCAGGGCTGTTTTAAACCCCTCAGGCAGGACCGAGGTAGCCACCCCGCTACACAGTGCCTTTGCAAACACTGCTCATTGCTCTCCCTCCCGGTGGCTGCTCAAAGAAGTGCTGCCTTGAGACTCTGCTCATCTGCTCCTTGCCCTGCAGCACCAACTCCTAGTGCCTCCCTAGGGCTCCTCCTCCTTCTTCTGTGGCTCCTCCTAAGACAGTGGACAGAGATGAGAGGAAGACTCAGCAACGCTAATACCCTCTGCTTCTTCTCCTGGCTTGGAAGAGGAGTTCTGGTACTTCCTCACCTCTTGTAGCCATCGCTGCTCCTTCCAGATGAGGCCCCACAACCTTCTTTACATTTTGAGAAACCCAGAACTCCCCCAAGCCTTCACACTCCTGTCTGCCTACAGGCTAGTGGTTTGTCCTCCTCCCACTGTTTAGTAGAGATGAGAGCATGTGAGGGGAAACCTGGGACTTTTGCTCTCCATGAAGAAACGTCATTCATGGTACAGCACAGACCTTGGCAGCTGTGGATTTTAATAAGGCTAAATGTAAATGTATACATCTAGGAACACACAATGTAAGCCATACTTACAAGATGGGGGACTCTATCCAGGGAAGAAGTAACTCTGAAATAGACTGGGGGGTGGGAGGTGGATATTCAGCTGAACATGAGTTCCCAGTGTCACACTGTGGCTAAAAGGGCTAATGTATAAATGGGGGAATCGCAGTAGGAGTAGAGCGGTTATTTTACCTCTATAATTGGGACTGGTGCGACTGTTGCTGGAATAATGTGTGAAGGGACCTGTAGAATAATTCTGCTGCCCACAATTCAAGAAGGTTGTTAATAAGTTGGAAAGGGTTTAGAAAAAAGCTTCAAGAATGACTAAAGGATTACAAAACCTGCCTTATAGTGATAGATTCAAGCAACTCAAACTATTTAGCTTAAGAAAGAGAAGGTTAAGGAGTGTCTTGATCACAGTCTCTAAGTACCTATATGGGGAATAAATATTTAATAATGGGCTCTTCAATCTAGCAGAGGAAAGTATAATACAGCTAGAAGTTGAAGCTAGACAAATTCAGACTGGGAATAAGGCATACATTTTTAATAATGAGAGTAATTAATCATTGGAATAACTAATCAGGGGTTGTGGTGGATTCTCCATCACTGACAATTTTTAAATCAAGACTGGATGATTTTCTAAAATATCTGCTCTAGGAATTATTGTGGGGCAGTTATCTGGCCTGTGTCATACAGGAGGTCAGACTACATGATCACAATGGTCTCTTCTGGCCTTGGAATCTATAAATAGTAACTGAATTTAAGCTAAGCTGCTTTAGTTACAGCAAAGGGTTCAGAATTAAACTAAACAGACTCTAAAGAAAAGTCATGCTTTCGAGAGACGCAAGATGACAATCAACCCCGCTTCAGTTCATATGCTTTCCCTGAGGGCTTCTGCCTCTTGGAAAATCTTCACATCCCCAAATTCACTACAGACGTTCTGCCCAATATCACAGGTGATGGACACAGCTGGACAATGTGGGGCACAATCTCTTGGAATCACAGAAGTCAGTGATAGAAAAATCCTATTAGATCACATCCACTCCATCTCCCTTGCAATATCAGATTATTCCCTTCACCACATTTCTAGTGCTTGCTAAAGGTTCTGGGCCATGGGGTTGTACCACTTCCCAGGGGAGACCAACAAGAGGAAACGGCGGTTTAATACTTAATAAATATTTCCCACAGTGTATGTCCCATTGCCCAGGATGCTTCAGTTCAGTCCTTTTAAATGCTGCATTAAGATCTCTTTATTAAATGAGATGTTTGGAAAGTTCACAGATACTCAGCCTACTGACAATGAAGATGAAGTTAAAAATCTGAACCATAAACACAGATCTCATTAATTCTGAGCCTGCATTATTACCAGCAACTTATCCATTTGGCAGTGTTTTAAAGCATGAATAGCAATCCCTGTACAAAAATGTTAAGCTGGGACTCATAACACTAAACCTAAAAGGTTTGCTGTAGTATATGCTTAGCTGCGCAAAACAATTATATACATTTGCATAGTCTACAGAGCTAGCTAGCCAGAGTTTATAAAAAAAAAGGGAACTTTCAATTTCTCTTGTACTTTCATAAGTACAGGAGGGGAAAATTCCAATCAGTAGATTTCAACTAGGGCTGTGAAGTGATTAAAAAAATTAATCGTGATGAATCGTGCGATTAAAAAAATTAATCGTGATTAATCGCACTGTTAAACAATAATAGAATACCATTTATTTAAATATTTTGGATGTTTTCTACATTTTCAAATATATTTATTTCAATTACAACACAGAATACAAAGTGTACAGTGCTCACTTTATTTATTTTTTTTATTTCAAATGTTTGCACTGTAAAAAAACAAAATCGTATTTTTCAATTCACCTGCTACAAGTACTGTAGTGCAATCTCTTTATCATGAAAGTTGAACTTGCAAATATAGAATTATGTATATAAAACTGCACTCAAAAACAAAACAATGTAAAACTTTAGAGCCTACAAGTCCACTCAGTCGTACTTCTTGTTCAGCCAATCACTCAGACAAACAAGTTTGTTTACATTTGCAGGAGATAATGCTGCCTGCTTCTTGCTTACAATATCCCCTGAAAGCGAGAAAGGGCATTCTAATGGCATTGTTGTAGCTGGCATCACAAGATATTTAGTGCCAGATGTGCTAAAGATTCATATGTCCCTTCGTGCTTCAACCACCATTCCAGAGGAAATGCGTCCAGGCTGATGACGGGTTCTGCTTGATAACAATCCAAAGCAGTGTGGATCGAAACATGTTCATTTTCATTATCTGAGTCAGATGCCACCAGCAGAAGGTTGATTTTCTTTTTTGGTGGTTCGGGTTCTGTAGTTTCTGCATCAGAGTGTTGCTCTTTTAAGACTTCTGAAAGTGTGCTCCACACCTCGTCCCTCTCAGAATTTAGAAGGCACTTCAGATTCTGAAACCTTGGTTTGAGTGCTGTAGCTATTTTTAGAAATCTCACATTGGTACCTTCTTTGCGTTATGTCAAATCTGCAGTGAAAGTGTTCTTAAAATGAACAACATGTGCTGGGTCATCTGAGACTGCTGTAACATGAAATATATGGCAGAATGCGGGTAAAACAGAGCAGGAAACATAGAATTTTCCCCCCAAGGAGTGCAGTCACAAATTTAATTGATGCATTGTTTTTTTAACGAGCATCATCATCATGGAAGCATGTCCTCTGGAATGGTGGCCGAAGCATGAAGGGGCAGGCTAATGTTTAACACAGGGGTTCTCAAATTGGGGGTCGGGAGGTTATTATGTGGGGGGTCACAAGCTGTCAGCCTGCATCCCAAACCCCCGCTTTGCCTCCAGCATTTATAATGGTGTTAAATACATTAAAAAAGTGTTTTTAATTTATAAGGGGGGGTCGCACTCAGAGGCTTTCTATGTGAAAGGGGTCACCAGTACAAAAGTTGGAGAATCACTGGTTTACCATATCTGGCATGTAAGTACCATGCAACGCTGGCTACAAAAGAGCCATGCAAATGCCTGTTCTCACTTTCAGGTGACGTAAATAAGAAGCAGGCAGCAGTACTTCCCGTCAGTGTAAACAAATTTGTCTTAGTGATTGTCAGAATAAGTAGTAGGACTGAGTGGACTTGTAGGCTCTAAAGTTTTATACTGTTTTGTTTTTGAGTGCAGTTATGTAACGAAAAAAAAAATCTGCATTTGTAAGTTTCCCAATAAAGAGACTGCACTTCAGTACTTTATGAGGTGAATTGAAAAATACTATTTCTTTTATTTATCATTTTTATAGTGCATATATTTGTAATCAAAAATAATAATATAAAGTGAGTGCTGTGCACTTTGTATTCTGTGTTGTAATTGAAATCAATATTGAAAATGTAGACAAACATCCAGAAGTATTTAATAAATTTCAATTGGTATTCTATTGTTATAACTGCCATTAATCAGGATTAATTTTTTTGGGTTAATCGCATGAGTTAACTGCATCATCATCCTACTGATTCCTACTGAGTTCTACAGTGCAGCACCTCAATCTCGCCAATTCCCTTCAGTGAGCGTTTCCCAAACACTTTCATAGCGTGCATCTTATTTGAACATAAGTTTGCCTTGTGAACTACCTCCCATCCCCTTCATAATCCCAAAACATTCCTGTGGCAACTGCATACATATTAAAAGTTAAACCATTTAATGTGTTTTAACTTATTGAAATTTAGCAGCTGGAAATTCTTATTGAACAAGGACAATTTTTTTAGAAATCTTGTTCTTAAAATTATATAAAATTTGCTATTTACTAAACCTCAGTATTTCCTAGCTACTTGGGAAGCTGAGGCCAGCGCACCGCTTGAGCTCAGGAGTTCTGTAGTATTCAAAGTATTTCCTACTGCATGTAAAAACTTCATTAAAAAATAAAACATTCAGGATGCAAAATCAAACACTCAATTAGGAAATGCCTGAATTAAGGTTGCCAATGCAGCTATAATTTGGACCCCTCATGCAGCCTCAATGCCATCTCACTGTTTTCAACCCTCTGCCTCATTCTCTGTCCAACTTGTGTATTGAATGAGTCTGGATATTGCAGCACAAAAAAGAGTAAATGATCATATAATTAGGCTGTATCATCATAATGCATATGCATAAGGGGATGAATTAGCTTTTACAGGCTACATTAATTCTTTTAACTTTTGAGTATTTGGCTTTGCAAACATAGTTTTAAAATGTAATTTCCTAGGTATTTTTTTTTTTTAAAAGGAAACTGAAAAACACAGAAATTCTATCAAATGGAAACATCATGACCTTCATGGATCATCGGCAGGATTTGAACCTCCTAAGCTCCAGAGCACAGCACAAACCTCTACTGCTTGAACTAAAGGAGTAACAAGCTGCAGTAGCAGGCCGCTATCCTCTGTATGGACAAGCCATTAGAGAGAGAGAACGCAGTGACTCACACAATTATTTGCTAAACAGCAGAGGACTGTTGGGATTCAGTCAGAATTCCTAGCTTCTATTTCAGACTGGAAATAAGGCTTTAGCTCTGAAGGTAATTAACCATTGAAACAATTTATCATGGATTTACCATTACTGGCAATTTTTAAATTAAGATTGGTTAAGGGGCTCCAAAGAGGATGGAGCTAGGGTGTTCTCAGTGGTGGCAGATGACAGAACAAGAAGCAATGCTCTCAAGTTGCAGTGGGGGAGGTCTAGGTTGGATATTAGGAAACACTATTTCACTAGAAGGGTGTTTAAGCACTGGAATGGGTTACCTGGGGAGGTGGTGGAATCTCCATCCTTAGAAATTTTTAAGGCCCGACTTAACAAAGCCCTGGCTGGGATGATTTAGTTGGGGATTGGTCCTGCTTTGAGCAGGGGGTTGGACTAGATGTCCTCCTGAGGTCTCTTCCAACCCTAATCTTCTATGATTGGATATTTTTCTAAGAGATCTGCTCTAGTTCCAACACAAATTATTTCAGGGAAGTTCCGTGGCCTGTGTTATGCAAGAGATCAGACTAGATAATCATCGTGGTCTCTTCTGGCCTGGAAATCCACGAATCTATGAAACTTCTGGTTCTGAAGAGGAGTGTGGTCTAGGATTATAGACAGCACACCCAAGCACATTGATTTGGCACAATGAGCCTTTGGATGAGACTTGGATCTGTGATATTAGAGACAGGAGTCCATTCCCAGCTCTCCCAGAAGTGACTCTGCGCTACTTCTGTGTAAAATCTGTAAACTGGTGAGACTGATGCTCTCCCTGCTCCTAAGGTAAAGTAACTTGATAATAAGGACTGTTAAGTGCACAGAATTCACACTACCCATCAGTGGAAGGTTTCCCCCTGGCTCCTACACCAAGGGTGAAGGAGGGGCACATTGCTGCTGCTGCACCTTCATCCTCTCTGGAGCTCTAGCTCTGGGCCTGGGCCATGTAGGAGGCTGAGTGGGCCCTGGAAGTACCCTTGGTGCAGATCAAAGTCAGCAGAGCTGGAAATATGTTTAGTGCAGATGGAATCTTCAGAGATTTTTGCAGCAAGCCTCTAAAAAGCTTTATTGGGCCTATGCATATGACAATTTTCAGAAGCCTATAATTCTGCCAATGCTGGATGGATTTTCATTAAGTCAGCCAAAAGCACCTCCCTGGCCCTAGGACCATCTCCTCACCAAATTTCAAATTCCTGCTCCAAAGTACACAGATACTAAAACTTTTCAATTAAATGGCTGAAAATATTTTCTTAAAACAGGGAAAAAGGTTGTTTTGCATAATCTTGTTCTTTCAAATGGCTGAACCAATTTTGATGATTTTTTTTTTTTTTAGTTCACCCTGAAGCAGAGTGCAAGCATGGAAAAATTCAGCCTGAATACTTAAAATCTGGCAAAGTAAAAACCATCTGAAAACAGTGACTTATGCTGGAAAGAGTCAGGCAATCTTAACTATAGACGTTGCTGCCAGCTCAGCCTATAACACCAAGCATAGAGAAATAAAAGGAATCATTGCAGATATAAAGGTAACCACATGTATTAGGTTAAGTAAAAAAAAATTTACAGTCTCAACACTCTCCTTTGGGTCTCTTTCTTGAAAGTTTATTTATATTGATTTTACTATTCACAAAAGACAAGACTCAAGCAAGGTATAGAGTCGAGGAGGTATCTACAGCTTTCCTTCACAGCTCTTGTAACACCACTCAATCCTTATCTGCCAAATCCACTGCTACGCCAGTCCTGGCATCCCTTGAACAGCAGCTTACAACCATGCCAAACTGTATGGCAGTTCTGTGATTGTGGACGAATATCTAGCACAAACTTAAGGTGAGACCATTTTTGGTTGTAAACTTCAACGAGTTGAGATTTGAACCAATATCAAGCGGAGTGCCCCAGGGGTCGGTCCTGGGGCCAGTTTTGTTCAACATCTTTATTAATGATCTCGATGATGAGATTAATTGCACCCTCAGCAAGTTCACAGATGACACTACCCCCCAGTGGAGATACACTGGAGGGTAGGGATAGGGTCCAGAGTGACCTAGACAAATTGGAGAATTGGGCCAAAAGAAATCTGATGAGGTTCAACAAGGACAAGTGCAGAGTTCTGCACTAAGGACGAAAGAATCCCATGCACTGCTACAGGCTGGGGACCGACTGGCTAAGCAGCAGTTCTGCAGAAAAGGACCTAGGGATTACAGTGGACGAGAAGCTGGATATGAGTCAGCAGTGTGCCCTTGTTGCCAAGAAGGCTAACTGCATATTGGGCTGCATCAGTAGGAGCATTGCCAGCAGATCGAGAGACGTGATTATTCCCCTCTATTCGGCACTCGTGAGCCCACATCTGGAGTATTGCGTCCAGTTTGGAGCACCCCAATACAAAAAGGATGTGGACAAATTGGAGAGAATCCAGCGGAGGGCCACGAAAATGATTAGGGGCTGGGGCACATGACTTATGAGGAGAGGCTGAGGGAACTGGGCTTATTTAGTCTGCAGAAGAGAAGAGTGAGGGGGGATTTGATAGCAGCCTTCAACTACCTGAAGGGGGGTTCCAAAGAGGATGGAGCTAGGCTGTTTTCAGTGGTGGCAGATGACAGAATAAGAAGCAATGCTCTCAAGTTGCAGTGGGGGAGGTCTAGGTTGGATAGGAGGAAAAACTATTTCACTAGTAGGGTGGTGAAGCACTGGAATGGGTTACCTAGGGAGGTAGTGGAATCTCCATCCTTAGAGGTTTTTAAGGCCCAGCTTGACAAAGCCCTTGCTGGGATGATTTAGTTGGGGTTGGTCCCGCTTTGAGCAGGGGGTTGGACTAGATGACCTCCTGAGGTCTCTTCCAACCTTAATCTTCTATGATTCTATTAACCAGGGACTCCAGAAATAACTAGTATGTTAACCCTTTGCTCTACCAATCTGCAGCTTTCTTTAACATTTAAACTTTGATAAGTTTCACTACACACAAAAGCCTTGTGGAATGAGCCGTGTCTCAGGGAAGCTGGTCATGTTGCCAGCAGTTAATTTGTGTTGCTAATGATTCAACAGTACAAACCTACCTGGACAACTCGTGTTTTCTGCTGCTGGTTATTTGACATTCTTCTAGACCTTGTCCTTTCCACTTCATGCCTATGAACCCACCCTCGAAGTTCATGATTTAATCTGTAAAATGCAACATTAAATTAGGCATGTCTTTAAAAGAGGAGTCAAAATGTCTTGGGTTTTGAGCAGCATTTTAACAATCCACCTGAAAAGTATTGTGACTTAATGTTAGGGTTTTGTTCATCTTAACATTTTATATTGTGTTCCTTTTAACACTGGGGCATTAATGTTAGTCACATGTTCAAAGAGAATTCATAGCTAAGTATCTGCCATGTGTTAATATTGGACTGGATTTTTCCACCTACAGTGGTTCCTATATATAATTAAATAAACACGAATCCTGAAAACAATAGGGGTATATTGAGAATTTAAATCACAAGGCTACCAACTCAAGAATAAAATTCCATTAAATACTCAAAAAATTAATTTAACAGAGTAAAGGGGAAAAAAAGAAGAAAAGAAAAAATATGCAGTGATGAATTCATGTCTTTAGAAACCACACAATTCCAGTTCTTCCATCAAGGCAAAGAAAGTATTAGCTACTTCAATTATATCTTTGTTTACTTTATGATGTTGAAGTGAAAAAGTCATGACCTGTGTATCTCTGTCTTTAACTGGCCTCTAAATCCATTTTATAATAAATTTTCCAACTGCATAATTTGATTAATGAAAAAGCTTTGGACACTTCCACACAGGCAGATCTGTGGTGGACTGGATGGCTCAGAGAATTGTTACAATGTTTTATGATTGTTACTAGTCTATAGCAGTGAGTAGGCTAGGCTGCTGGTTCCAAGTGAGCAAAGGCTGATGGTGAGTGAAAGTCAATATCCCACCTGACAGCATCAGAATGGAGGGTCCCAGTGCCTCCAGGGGAATTCATAGAATCATAGAATATCAGGGTTGGAAGGGACCTCAGGAGGTCATCTAGTCCAACCCCCTGCTCAAAGCAGGACCAATTCCCAACTAAATCATCCCAGCCAGTGCTTTGTCAAGCCTGACCTTAAAAACCTCTAAGGAAGGAGATTCCACCACCTCCCTAGGTAACCCATTCCAGTGCTTCACCACCCTCCTAGTGAAAAAGTTTTTCCTAATATCCAACCTAATCTCCCCCACTGCAACTTGAGACCATTACTCCTTGTTCTGTCATCAGGTACCACTGAGAACAGTCTAGATCCATCCTCTTTGGAACCCCCTTTCAGGTAGTTGAAAGCCGCTATCAAACCCCCCGCTCATTCTTCTCTTCCGCAGACTAAACAATCCCAGTTCCCTCAGCCTCTCCTCATAAGTCATGTGCTCCAGCCCCCTAATCATTTTTGTTGCCCTCCGCTGGACTCTTTCCAATTTTTCCACATCCTTCTTGTAGTGTGGGGCCTAAAACTGGACACAGTACTCCAGATGAGGCCTCACCAATGTCGAATAGAGGGGAATGATCACGTCCCTACTTATACAGCCCCAAATGCCGTTAGCCTTCTTGGCAACAATGGCACACTGTTGACTCATATCCAGCTTCTCCTCCACTGTAACCCCTAGGTCCTTTTCTGCAGAACTGCTTCCTAGCCATTCGGTCCCTAGTCTGTAACAGTGCATGGGATTCTTCCGTCCTAAGTGCAGGACTCTGCACTTGTCCTTGTTGAACCTCATCAGGTTTCTTTTGGCCCAATCCTCTAATTTGTCTAGGTCCCTCTGTATCCTATCCCTACCCTCCAGCATATCTCCCACTCCTCCCAGTTTAGTGTCACCTGCAAACTTGCTGAGAGTGCAGTCCATGCCATCCTCCAGATCATTAATTAAGATATTGAACAAAACCGGCCCCAGGACTGACCCCTGGGGCACTCCACTTGAAACTGGCTGCCAACTAGACATGGAGCCATTGATCACTACCCGTTGAGCCTGACGATCTAGCCAGCTTTCTATCCACCTTATAGTCCATTCATCCAGCCCATACTTCTTTAACTTGCTGGCAAGAATACTGTGGGAGACTGTATCAAAAGCTTTGCTAAAGTCAAGGAATGACACATCCACTGCTTTCCCCTCATCCACAGAGTCAGTTATCTCCTCATAGAAGGCAATTAGGTTAGTCAGGCATGACTTGCCCTTGGTGAATCCATGCTGACTGTTCCTGATCACTTTCCTCTCCTCTAAGTGCTTCAGAATTGATTCCTTGAGGACCTGCTCCATGATTTTTCCAGGGACCGAGGTGAGGCTGACTGGCCTGTAGTTCCCCAGATCCTTCTTCTTCCCTTTTTCAAAGATGGGCACTACATTAGCCTTTTTCCAGTCATCCGGGACCTCTCCCGATCACCATGAGTTTTCAAAGATAATGGCCAATGGCTCTGCAATCACATCCGCCAACTCCTTTAGCACCCTCAGATGCAGCGCATCCGGCCCCATGGACTTGTGCTCGTCCAGTTTTTCTAAATAGTCCCGAACCACTTCTTTCTCCACAGAGGGCTGGTCACCTTCTCCCCATACTGTGCTGCCCAGTGCAGCAGTCTGGGAGCTGACCTTGTTCGTGAAGACAGAGGCAAAAAAATCATTGAGTACATTAGCTTTTTCCACATCCTCTGTTACTAGGTTGCCTCCCTCATTCAGTAAGGGGCCCACACTTTCCTTGACTTTCTTTTTGTTGCTAACATACCTGAAGAAACCCTTCGTGTTACTCTTAACATCTCTTGCTAGCTGCAACTCCAAGTGTGATTTGGCCTTCCTGATTTCACTCCTGCATGCCTGAGCAATATTTTTATACTCCTCCCTGGTCATTTGTCCAATCTTCCACTTCTTGTAAGCTTCTTTTTTGCGTTTAAGGTCAGCAAGGATTTCACTGTTAAGCCAAGTTGGTCGCCTGCCATATTTACTATTCTTTCTACACATTGGGATGTTTTTTTCCTGGAACCTCAATAAGGATTCTTTAAAATACAGCCAGCTCTCCTGGACTCCTTTCCCCTTCATGTTATTCTCCCAGGGGATCCTGCCCATCTGTTCCCTGAGGGAGTCAAAGTCTGCTTTTCTGAAGTCCAGGGTCCGTATTCTGCTGCTCTCCTTTCTTCCTTGTGTCAGGATCCTGAACTCGACCATCTCATTGGGAGTCTCTGATTATCTTAGGACAGGGGATAGGGAAGACAGGGAACTTTTCTTAT
The DNA here is from genome assembly GCF_002925995.2 of Terrapene triunguis. Classification (NCBI taxonomy): domain Eukaryota; kingdom Metazoa; phylum Chordata; order Testudines; family Emydidae; genus Terrapene; species Terrapene triunguis. The sequence continues at coordinate 585,264 of NW_020664563.1, read as the reverse complement.
ATAACAGAGAAAAAAGTAAATAAGTCACCTAGAGTTCCCCATCCTGCAGAGAAATACACTGGACTTTCTGGGCAATTGGAAAAAATTGCTCCCTCTTCCAATTGCCACCCCTCTCTCTTTACTCTCCATGGCTCTTCTTGCTCCCCATGAATGCTTTCCTCACCTTTCCTACCCTAAACTCCACAGATAATCCCCCTCTCCCTCCCACACCAGGAACTGACCTCTTCGTATGCGTGAAGGCCAATAATCTCCAGTGCTCAGTAGCCCATTCCCAGCTCCCTGCTTGCTGCTCCACTTTCCTAGCAGCCAAAAAGGATGGCTCCACATCCTCTCCATGCAGCTACCTCTCAGCTGTTCTCAATTCAACAGAGGATGAAAGCTCAAGCCAGTGCTGCTATTAAGAGTGGGGTCTGCTGAATTGCCGGGAAGGAGAAGTAGCTGCTTTCTGTTGGAAACAGTCCCAGGATTCTAGTTCATTTGTGCTAAGCGCAGGACAAACCCCCAATGTTTCTTTTTGCCGGGAGGCAGGCAGAATAGATGCTCATGAGAGCCCCTTGACTTGGGGGGAAGGCATATGCTTGACAAGTAGGTGGTTCCGGCTGCTGATGCAGCACTGGGCCAGCATCCTAGGGAATCCTCTGATCCCATCAAGTGCAAGCCACCATCCTTACTGCATTGCTGCCTGCTCAAATGCATTATGGGACAATCCAGCATGTCTCATAGGTTAAAGGGAGGCAAGTCAGCTGAGCAAGTGGGAGCTAAGGCCTAGTCCATACACAAAAGATGCATGTGACATCTTGGGTCTTGAACCCAGGCCTGGGAGTCCCCAGAGAGCCACTGTGTTCTGGGCTGCACCCGATGGCTGCTGAAATCTGATGGGCTGGGGAGCTAGTAGGACTATGGCCTCAGCCAAGGCGCCATCCACGGGAGCCCTGATTGGAGGATCACCCAGCTCCACTGATTGGTCCATCCATACTATTTGAGCCAGAAGACGGCACAGGAAATTTATCCAAGCAACAAGGTGTTTTCCTATTGTGGCTGCATTGGACCCTGCTTGTGCCTGCCTCCCGCACCCAACCCTGTTCCTGATTCCTGCTATGCTCCTGCCTCGCCCCTGTTCCCACCATGCTCCTGCTCCGTGCCTCTCCTCAAGTTCCTCCCCTTACACCTCACCTCCAATCATTAGTGACCAGTCCTGGCTCCGACCCCGGCCTCTGACCCTGATTCAAACTTGACCCTTGGCTCTGGCATTTGGTATCTGACCTTGGTTCTGACCCTCAGCTTTGTTTCCTGGATCTAGTAACTGGCAGTTGATTCTGGTGCTGACCCCTTGGCTTGGTTCCCCTATCTGGACACCAGCACCGCCCACTAAACCTCACTCCTTCTCTGACTACTAGGTCAGACTGTCTACACCCTGGTACAAAACAGCGCACTGGTTTAACTAAAGGTGAAAAGTTAAACTGAGTTAATTAAACCAGTGCAACATTGTGTGTGGCCACTTTAACATTGGTTTAAGCATGGCTTCTATTGGTTTAGCTTGCACTTATAAGTTAGAGGTGTCGGTAACCTGATATAGGTCAGGTTGGTGTAAATGGATGTTAGAGTGTCCACACCCAAAGTTACACCGGTCTAACACACTAAGATCCATTTAAAGCAACCCAGTTTATATTGGGTTTCCCACATCTGTAACTTACAGATGCCAGCTAAACCAGGATTCAAACACACCTGTAGAACAATGGGGAAGCTTGTGTTGCCACTGACCACAATGTATCTAGTATGGATATAAACAAAGAAATGCCAGGCACCTTGGCCACCAGTCTGGCACCTTTCATCTACACAGAATTCACACAACAATTACAAACTAAAAAACACGCACTTGGAAATCAATGTTTGCTAACCTGAGAGACTCAGTCCGGTTGATCAGTGGCTGACAGGGTGGTGGAGAAATATACAATAGTGGGTCTTCTGTTACTACCATTAAGGCTTTGTTATCAGAAACAGAACGTTCATACCTAGAAATAAAGACACCAAAAAATCTCTTCAAATTTCTTTCAAAGTTCCTTCAGCCTCCCCCAATGAACATGTATCACCAAAGGCTAATGAGAGAGCCAATAAACAGATTACTATTGCTCCAACAGATTCTTCTTCTAGAAGAGATGACAATTTGTGCCTAGTAACCCAGTATTTTGCTCTCTTTTCCCTCAGGATCTTTGTAGAACCCAATGCAGGGAAACACATCAGCAGTATGGGAGCCAAAAACAAAATTTGCCTCTTAAGCCAAAAATCATAGTGCTCACACAAACAAGCCAAAGAAGTTAGCAGTTTAATTGTAAATCTTATTTAGACTGTTAGCTCCATGGGGCAGTGACTGTTGTTTTTGTTCTGTGCCCAGCATAATGGGGTCCTGGTCCATGACTAGGGTTCCTAGGTGTTAAGTTGATACAAATAAAATGACAATCATCCAGATTAAATTTGCAGATGTCACTAATCACTTGTAATAAGTTCATCTCTACATCAACCATTCAAAACAAGTCTTCTGCCCACAGCAATTGCTTTGCTCCTACAGCACTGTGCTTGTATGTGGACTGGTGAACCTGGGTGAACCTTGACTCCAGTGTACAGGCTCCAGGAGGTGATGCTCTGCATGGCTGGGGGAGAAAGAGCCCTAGCCATGAAGAAGTGGACATATTGAAGCAGGGGTTACCTAAATCTGCACCACAGGCCATTCTGGCCAGTTGGCAGGAGCTCAAAGACATCATCTCATTTGCATGCATATTGTAACCATACTTCTAATTGATTTCAAGTTTTATAATGTGACACAAATGTAAGGGGCACGGACCAAACAGCAGCCCTATAGATTTCCTACCCAAAGAGGCAGCCTTCTCTGGCCAATGTGCAGAGAAGTCTCTGGTCAAGTGGCCTGCTCTTTGCTCTAGTGAGATAGGGGAGCTAAGGTGGGCGGTAGGGGGCAAGCAAAAGAGCAAGACAACACTGCCAGCTGCATGCAGGAAGGGGATCAAGAATTGAGGGCAGCTGGAGAGGCCACAGAGCTAGCAGGGATGAAAAGTGGCAGAATGGGCAGCAAACCCTGCTACACAGTAGCTGCTAGTAGATCAACAGCTCTTCCAAATGGGAGAAACATGGGAAGAGAGGAGCCTGAGGCAGAGGCTCACAGGGGCAGCAGGGCCTTGGAGAAAGACAGAAGAGAAACCCCAATCTCAACCCCAGCTGGGATCTCAGCCATAAGAGTGAGGAGAGAAGGGAACTAGCCCTCCCTTTCCCAGAGTCCCTAAAGAACCACAGGGGCTCTCCTTGCTCCAGCTTTGAGAGGGGGAGGCATATGAAAAGCCAGGCCATCTCTTTCATATGTGGAGTAGCAGAGGAAAAGTTTGTCTGTGAAGGAGATTTTGCCTGAGATGCTGCTGGTAGTCTGGGAAATCCTGGGGCCTGCCCAGAGGAGAATTGGGAAGGAGGCCTAGAAGCAAGGCAGAAGTCTTGGCTTGGCTCTTAAACTCAGGCAGTTAGCTCCAGGTCCCTAGCCTCAGTTCTTTATGATAATCCTTGGGTAAAAAATGTGAAAGCACTTAAATGACTTAGGAGCTGAAGTCCTACTGACTTTCAGTGAGACTCAGGCACTTAAATGCCCAGGTTCCTTTTGAAAATGTTACTCATTTTTTCCCCTTTATCCTTCTTTCCACCTTCCCGCCTTGTCCCTCTTCTGGTCTCTGCTTCTAGCACAGAGAAAAGAAAAAGAAGCAGAGGGTTCCACGCTTGCCAAGCAACAAGGTGAAAGAGACTGGAAAAAAAGAGGAGGTGTTGGCTCTGACATACCTTCCTGAGTGAGCATCTCTGCTGCCTCATCACATAATTCATAGTCTAAAATGTGCCACATAGAACATAGGCCCTTTATCATAGCCACATAATACTAAGTCATTAGAGTATTCCTGATTGATTCCCGTCTTTCCACATGGCAAAAATCTATTAGTGCTTTCTGCACATTTGCGGCTGTCTCTATTCAGCTAGCCAAAAATATCTGGAAAGGACAGATCTGTTAGGACAGACTCTGTGAAGGGGAAAACACAGTCTGAATAAGCCAACCTTCAATCTGGACACAATCCAGAACATACGCATCCACTGCCTGCGGGAGATCTAGAAAGGCTTAAAGTGACTTTATGTCAATTGAATACACCCCTGTAAATGACCAATAAAGATATTAATGGATAAAATAAAAATTATTCTTTGGGACTACTTGGTAGGCAGCCGCTAGAGCAGACTGTAACCATACATTCGTGAGGTGCATCTCTGTAGATATCCAGGAATAATGGTTTGCACAAGCATGCATGAGGTTTCTAACAAAGAGCACTGCTCACAGAGTTTAGGATCCAGTCCTTTCCTCTGTAAGTATCTTGAACTTTGCTGAACAGATTTTGAGTGACTAAGAAAACAAATATCATAGCTTGAATTTTAAGAAGGGCTGGGTAACATGACAAATATTAACATTCATAACCATGCAAGTCAAGACAACTCTACTGCATTTTTCAAGGAGGAAGAAAAGTCTCCTTCCCATCCCATGGGAAGGGACCTTGAAAGGTCATTGAGTCCAGCCCCCTGCCTTCAGTAGCAGGATCAAGTACTGATTTTGCCGAGATCCCTAAGTGGTCCCCTCAAGGATTGAACTCACAACCCTGTGTTTAGCAGGCCAATGCTCAAACCACTGAGCTCTCCCTCTCCCTCATGAAGTACTGGTTATTTCGGTCAGAAGTGGCACCAATCACTAATAACTCTCTTTCTCAAGACAGGAAGGGCCTGGGTCGGATTCCCAAGCCTTAAGTCAAGACTCCTTTAGGGTGCATAGAGAGTATGGCCAACCTCAAGTGTTCAAAAATTGTGAATCAGGCCCCCAAATCATGAGACTGTCTTAAACATTAGTTTTAATAATAAATGTTGGGTTTTTTGCTTTCCTGCTGGTTTCTGAGCCTGTAGGGTACACCTGCTTCATGTTTTCACGCTTTTCTCTGCAACCATGAGAGCTAGAAACTAACTTTTTTTTTCCAAATGAAAGTTGTGATTCTCTTTTGGTGTCTTGACTCTACCAGCTGGGTCTTCAAGAAAAACACCATTTCAAGACCTGTGGTAAAATCCCAAGAGTTGGCAACAATGTGTAGAGTACATTTTTCCCTCAATGCTTTCTAGGGAGGAGGGATAACTCAGTGGTTTGAGCATTGGCCTGCTAAACCCAGGGTTGGGAGTTCAATCCTTGAGGGGGCCATTTAGGGATCTGGGGCAAAAATCTGTCTGGGGATTGGTCCTGTTTTGAGCAGGGGGTTGGACTAGATGACCTCCTGAGGTCCCTTCCAACTCTGATATTCTATGATTCTGACACTGTGAAGGATCCTTCAGCACAGCTATAGAGGATGTGGTAGTATCTCAACATTAAGTTCCCTGAGCCAAATCAAGTGCTTGATCTTTCTAAGCCCTTATAAAGGAATTGCAGAGAGCTGTGCAGCTATTGCCTGTTGTGACATTATTGACAAACTGTGGACTATATAGATCATTGTTGCAACCACTGTTACATATATGCAGCAAAGGTTGTCATGTGAGGTGTCTATAAAAAGGTTATTTGCTGGTTATGATTATGCTATCTATGTGTATCTTTTTTTAGTTGAAAGTATGAATATTGGCTATGTACTTGTATCTCAATGTGTTTGATTCTAAGTAGCATTAGTGAAGCCTTTGGTCAGCTTCTTGAGAAAGGAAGTTGCAGATTAAGTGCCCAATCAAGAAACACTTAACTGACAATGGACCTTGGGAGACTCCAATCCACATATGAGAAGTCTTCCTGGGACGTTCAAGGTAGCATGTGAGCAGTGGCTGCTGCCTGCAAACTGAGTCATACATGGACATGTGACTTGCCCAGGTAGCTACAAACTCCATCTTGTTGCTGTGATTTTGTACAGGAGAACAAAGGGGTTTCCACCCACAGGAGGAAGAATATAAAAGGCCCTGGAAACTCCTCCATTTTGTCTTCAATCCTGTTTCTTACCTCTGGAGAAACTTTGCTACAAACTGAAGCTCTGAATAAAGGACTGAATGACCCATGCCAGCTGTGGATGTACTCCAGAGATTTGATTTGAACCTGCAGTTTATTCCATCACTGCTACAAGCCTGAACCAAGAACTTTGCCATTACTGTATGTAATTGATTCCATTTAACCAATTTTAACCCTCATCTATATTCCTTTCTTTTTATGAATAAACCTTTAGATTTTAGATTCTAAAGGATTGGCAACAGTGTGATTTGTGGGTAAGATCTGATTTGTATATTGACCTAAGTCTGGGGCTTGGTCCTTTGGGTTCGGGAGAACCTTTTTTCTTTTACTGGGGTATTGGTTTTCATCCCCATAAGTGGCTGCTGGTGGTGATACTGGGAAAGTGGAGTGTCTAAGGAAATTGCTTGTATGACTTCTGGATAGCCAGTGGGGTAAAACCAAAGTCTTCTCTGTTTGGCGTGCCTTGGTGTGCAAAGGAACTGCTGCCTTGGGCTGTAACTACCCTGCTCTAAGCAATTTGTCCTGAATTGATACTCTCAGTTGTGTCCCACCAGAGGCAGCATCGTTACACCTGTGCTGATTAAAGTCTATGATAGTAACATTTGGCCCTGTAGGAGGTGCACAACCGCACACAGTGCTGCCTAGAGATCAGGCAGGGATTGACAGATCAGCATCCTGCCCCAAGGGTTACCCATCGTCTCCTTCAGCCCAGGTAATTTGGGGGCTAGGCTCTTGGCCAGTCAAGGTCTACTCCAGTGCGACTCTCACCTGAGGTGAAGACCCCTGGTGTTGTAATGTCTTCTGGGGATGGAGAGGGGAGCTCGGCCCTACCCTCTACACTGGGCTATGCTCCAGGGCCCAGTGGTGGGCAGCTACATTTGACACCTTGGGGTGCTAAGATTCTGCCCCCCACCCCTGGGCCACCTCTCTATCCCCGTTAGCTTCATGAAGTGAGTCACTTTCACCAAGCCTCTTGCCTGCATGCTCAGCCACTTAACTCTCCTTTGTACGTTTCCATTAGTCTGTGTAGTAAGACCTCAAGCAAGGAGCTCCAGGGCAGTGCTTTCCCTTCACAGCAGCTGCCTGCACCTTTCCACTGCCTGCCCACTCTGAGCTGCTCTGCTCCCCTTCTTAAAGCCCTGCCTCCAGCTTGTGCAGGCCCTGCAAGTGCGACTGGGTGGGGCCACCTGGGCCCAGAGCTCCTCCTAAACCCCTTTCTCTGCAGTGTGTGGGTTGTACACCCCATCACAGCCCCACACATGGAAAGCTGGCAGCAACTTCTTGCCTACTATGCTGGAAGAGACAGGGAGCTGCTCTTTGAGTTGTATGCAAGTCCAGTGTCAGGGACTGTCACAGGACTTGCTCAGCACCAGAATGAGGCCAGGTATGGAACTGCACATCAAAAGCATGACACCATACTGGCTTGATCCTGCTTTGCTGAGGCAAGAGTACTCACACAGCTTGCTCTCTCACTATGGAATGCATGCACTGATTTGTCTGATTCAGGGGTTGGTTAGTTTTTATATCTCAGCACATCAAGGTTGGGCCTTAAAGAGGAATCTTGCCAGGAAGATCCTGTAAGTACAATACAAGAGGAATCAGCTTTCAAGGCACTCCATTTTTAGGCTTAGCTGCCCTAACAATGCTCACTTAATAACTCTACTTTATGATGCACAGGGAAATTGAAGGCAAGGGAGCAAAGCATGAAAGTATCATGAACAGCTAATACTTTTAAACTTTAAATATATTCACCTCACCTCTCCTTATTCTGGGAGATGATGTTAGGCATTTGTTGAGCTGTGTTGAGCTTCTGGCTGGCTGAGAACTCCAGCAGATTTCTGCTGCGGTGGGCAAGGCTCACGCTGGGTTCAGCTCCACTGGGATCCCTTTCAAATACACTGAAATTCAAAAATACATACCCATAACTATAGCAAGAGGGACAGAACAGATATACACGATATGGAACTCACTGCCTCATGGTATTAAATACTCTAACTGGATAACTAATGGCTTTTCATATTTGTTGTTCCACATGGTAAGATATGTATCACCAAATCCCATGCCCAGGGGCAGAAATTGTTCACTTATACATTTAATTGCAAAAGCTTCACAATAGCACTAACGGAAGAACGGAAGATGGCATCCTTCACGGGGCCCACTCTGTTAAGTAAGAATTCACAATGAATGCCATCAACTCAGTGAACGAACATCACTCAATCATAGAATCATAGAATATCAGGGTTGGAAGGGACCTCAAGAGGTCATCTAGTCCAACCCCCTGCTCAAAGCAGGACCAATTCCCAACTAAATCATCCCAGCCAGGGCTTTGTCAAGCCGGGCCTTAAAAACCTCCAAGGAAGGAGACTCCACCACCTCCCTAGGTAACGCATTCCAGTGCTTCACCACCCTCCTAGTGAAATAATGTTTCCTAATATCCAACCTGGACCTCCCCCACTGCAACTTGAGACCATTGCTCCTTGTTCTGTCATCTGCCACCACTGAGAACAGCTGAGCTCCATCCTCTTTGGAACCCCCCTTCAGGTAGTTGAAGGCTGCTATCAAATCCCCCCTCATTCTTCTCTTCTGGAGACTAAACAATCCCAGTTCCCTCAGCCTCTCCTCATAAGTCATGTGCTCCAGACCCCTAATCATTTTTGTTGCCCTCCGCTGGACTCTTTCCACATCCTTCTTGTAGTGTGGGGCCCAAAACTGGACACAGTATTCCAGATGAGGCCTCACCAATGTCGAATAAAGGGGAACGATCACGTCCCTCGATCTGCTGGCAATGCCCCTACTTATACAGCCCAAAATGCCGTTAGCCTTCTTGGCAACAAGAGCACACTGTTGACTCATATCCAGCTTCTTGTCCACTGTGACCCCTAGGTCCTTTTCTGCAGAACTGCTACCTAGCCATTCGGTCCCTAGTCTGTAGCAGTGCATGGGATTCTTCCGTCCTAAGTGCAGGACTCTGCACTTGTCCTTGTTGAACCTCATCAGGTTTTTTTTGGCCCAATCCTCTAATTTGTCTAGGTCCCTCTGTATCCGATCCCTACCCTCTAGTGTATCTACCACGCCTCCTAGTTTAGTGTCATCTTCAAACTTGCTGAGAGTGCAGTCCACGCCATCCTCCAGATCATTAATAAAGATGATCTCCTGGTCATCAGAACAGCAACTCAACAAATCCTAAAGTTCCTCCTCAGGGCCATACAGAGTGCCAAATAGGCCCTGGAATAAAAATCCTGCAACTTAATGTTGAAAGACTCTCATGGGCAAAATGTGAGTACCTTGGAAACTTGCTGAAGACTTACAACATCGATATCCTCATGTTGCAACAGACCCATGTTGGCAACGACCAACAGGCTAGGCGCTACCGTATCTATGGATACAACCTAACGACTAGCCATTATCATCCTAAATATGGCTTGGCAATATACATCAAGGACATTATCACAGACTTTAATGTTATTCCATCAACCGAAGAGGAGACCGCATTTATCACAACTATCAAAGTAGGGGAGCTCCACATTACCAACCTCTATAAAGCCCCTAGAACAAGATGGCCAAAACCAGCGCTACCTAGCACTCCTATTCCATGCATCTATGCAGGTGATTTTAATAGTCACCACACTATATGGGGCTATAAAACAAATGAAAGCGATGGCGAAGAACTTAGGGACTGGATATCTGCACAAGACTTACAACTAATCTACAAACTAAAACAATCAACATTCCATTCAAGCACTGGAAACGTGGGTACAATCCAAACCTAACATTTGTGTCTAAAGACTAAAGTGGTAACATTTATCGTAACACGTGATGTACTATTGGCATTTCCAAACAGCCAACACAGGCTTATAATGATCTATGTAGGCATCGAAATTCCTGTGTTCTTTCCAAAACAGGTACCACGATGGAATTTTCCTAAAGCTGATTGGGATGCCTACAAATAGACGGTTGAGAAAACTGTTGCAAGGATTCCAGTGAGACCAGAATGCTATCAATGGTTCACAGGGCTCCTGAAAGTAGCAGGAAAGAACATTCCCCAAGACTTCCGGAAAAAGCACACTCCCTGCTGGACGAGAGAGACACAGGAGTTGCTCTGGCAATACAATCAGACTAAGAGCCTTCATACCACAAAAACCCTGCTACACTCCCTTGACACAGCAAGACACCAGTGTTGGCTTGATTGCATGCAAAACCTTGATTTTACACGTTCAAGTTATCGAGCCTGGACACTACCAGGGTGGATAAAAATCAATTATTTAAAAAAAAAAAAATTAAATTGATTTTTTTTATTTAAATCGAATTTTTTTGATAAAATGCTTTTTGAGGAAAAAACTTAATTAAAACGATCTTTAGATAAGATACATTATAGCTCAAAGATATCTCAACATGGAATAGGAATTATAATTTCTAATTCTATAGTATGAGACAATATATTCACGTAATGTTTAAAAAAAGTTTTGTAAACGAGTTCCAATAGTTCATGGATAAGGGACCCAATCTTATGGGGTTCCACAGGCTTCTGTATAGATTATTTAGGTTAATCTTTCTATCTACCCAATGGGACTCAGTGCTCAACCTAGAAGATACCATCAGAGATGCTTAGTTTTGCAGTTCTCAAACTGTGGATTTGTGTCTTCGGAGGAAACATGCTTGTTAACAGCAAAAATGTTTTTAAATAAATAAATAATATATAGAGGCAAGAAATAACAGACCTCAACTCTATTGTCTCTCTGCAAATTTGTGTACACAGAGTCAATCCCTCATCTATCTCTAAAAGTGCAAACTTTCAAAAAGTTCAATGAATAGAAGATTGTTCGGGGCGGAATAGATCTGGACAAGGTGAAGATGTCTGGAGAGAAATGTGAGAAGCGAGGGACATATGCTTGTTTTGTTAAAATATTATAGGTTTGCTGTTGATGAAAAAAATCCAGAACACTTAACGTTGTTGTTTTAGTTAAATAAAACAATTTAAATGTCTGTCTGGTGATGTTCTCCTCCTAATACGGCATGGCAAGAAAATCCTCCAAATATTAATGATTAACCTGTTGAATTGGAGATAGTTCACCTCCCAATGACTTTATAAATAAACTGCATAGCACTTGTATATTCTGTAGTTGAATATTGTGCACCAGTATGGAGCAGATGCAGTCACACATGACTTGTGTATATCCAGCTGAATACAGTGATGCGGTGCATCACGGGAACCCTTAAGTCGACTCCAACACCCTGGCTACCTGTCCTGTCTAACATCACTCCCCCACCGATACGCCGAACTGCTGCAACATTCTGCGAAGCTCAGCGAATCCAGGAAAACAAATGAATTCCTATTCACCAAGACCTTGACAACACCCCCCCGCCCCCAACGTCTTAAGTCCCACAAGCAGAAGGTTCCTGGGTTTGACCTTCCACGGTCATCTTGGTCAACTCTGAACCGAATTCGAACCAACCATGATAGATGCGGATATCTAATGCACAAATGGAAAATCAAAGACTCCCCGGTGTGTGAGTGTGGTTCCCCACGCTAGACCATCAAACATATCACTACCTACTGCCCAATTTATAAATATGAAGGAGGCATTACTGCAATAAATTCTGCTTCTTCTGATGTAGCCATTTGGCTCGATCAAGTTCAGGTGAAATTGTAGTTGCTGCTCTACACCAGCCATACGAAAGAAGCAGCAGCAGCAGTAAAGGAACAACAATTCTGCTCAATCTCAAATGTGTGATTACAAGTGGGCAGGAATCCTCTCATCCCATGAAAAATTTCAAAACTTTTCCTGTTCTACATCAGTATGAAACAGAGACCCTTCAAAGATTTTTTCCAAAAAAGCCAGGAGATCAACCCCTGCACACACCCCAGAACAGCCAAAAGCCCAGTGGTTAGGGCACTCAGCTGGGATGTAGGAGACCCAGGTTTGAGATTCTCATTCAGAATCAGAGAGAGACAAGGTGGGTGAGGTAATATCTTTTACTGGACCAATTTCTATTGGTGAAAGAGACAAGCTTTCAAGCTCAACACAGCTCTTCTTCAGCTCACCTTGTCCTCTCACCAACGGAAGTTGGTCCAATAAAAGATATGATCTCACCCACCTAGCCTCTCTCATGTCCTACGACCAACATGGCTACAACAACACTGCAAATAATTCAGAATCAGAGACTTGAACACTGGGTCCCCCACACCCTAGATGAGTGCTCTAACCACTGGGCTACACTGAGCTCTCTCCTATTTTAACCAACAATTCCATCCTGGACCTGAGACATCTTCCCAACAAAGTTGAGAAGAAACTGATAAATTTCTTAGAAAAGTTTTGGCTTCAGTGAATCAACATTTTCCAACAAAAAAATGTTTCCTTAAAAAATTCCTAACCAGCTCTGTTACTTGCTTTAAGGTTTGTGGTGGTTTGGTTTCTTGATTCCCCTTACGTTTTGCCTCAGAAAATTTAATTCAATTTGTACATGGTATAATTCCTTATGACACTGGAAAATTATTTCTCTTCGTGTTAATGATCCCTTAACTTGTACTTTCGTCACCCAGGTAATAAAACTGACCAAGTGTATGGGACTACAAACATGGTTCATCAATGTGTATGGTAGGCAAGGATACAGCTGCCAAATTCTGTGCAGTTCCATGTATGACATTTTATGCAAATCACTGGAGAAAATTTCTATACCATCAGAGATCATCCTTAAAAAAAAATGGTGTGTGCAGGTTTGAAGCTGCTGAAAGGCCTGGGGACCCTAGTGACTAGAGTTCTCCCAGTTCTCAACTGAACTCTGGATGTTCTAGGGCAAGGGTTTAAAAGGAGTGTGGTGCTCCACTGCCTCAATTCCTCCCCTGCAATCCCAAGCCTTTTGGTAAGTAGGACTCTGAGAAAGTGGGGAAAGGTGGACATCTCTGGCCTGTTAGTTGACAGCATAGTGGGCTGTAAAGGTGTGCACTGAAGACCAGGTGGCTGCTTTGCAGATCTCCTGGATGGGGACCTGAGCCAGAAAGGCAGTCGAAGATGCCTGCGCTCTGGTTGAATGGGCCGTAATCGCTGGGGCTGGGACCTTGGCCAGCTCATAGCACGTGCGAATGCAGTCTGTGATCCAGGACGATATGCATTGTGCAGAGACTGGGAGGCCCTTCATTCTATCGGCTATGGCAACAAACAATGGGGTTGATTTGCGGAAAGTTTTTGTGCACTCTATGTAGAATGCCAAAGCTCTTCGGACATCCAGCGTGTGTAGGCAGCGGTGTCTCGGGCTTGTGTGGGGTTTTGGAAAGAAACGCAGGCAAGCAAATGTCCTGTCCCAGGTGGAATTGGGATACCACCTTGGGGAGAAATTTGGGGTGCGGTCTAAGGGTTTGGCGGTGAGAGCTCTCAGTTTGGACACCTTCCTTGCCAATGTAATGTCCACCAGGAACACTACCTTCCAAGAAAGGTAGAGGAGGGAACAAATGGCCAGGGCTCAAACGGTGGGCTCATGAGTTTGGAGAGGACCAGGTTCAGGTTCCAGGTTGGGACTGGCGGGCGAGAATACGGGAACACCCTCTTCAGCCCTTTGAGGAATCGCCCCACAATGGGATTTGAAAACACAGAGCGCCCAGACTCCTCTGGATGGAAAGCGGAAATGGCCGCCAGGTGCACTCTGATGGAAGAAAGGGACAGACCCTATTGCTTAAGGTGTAGGAGGTAGTCCAAAATAACCGGGATAGGAACCTGGATCAGTTGAAGGCGCTTGGGTTCACACCAGCAGGAAAACCTTTTCCACTTCGCCAGCCCTAGTGGAAGGTTTACTACTCCTGTGGAGAATCTGTCTCACTGACTGAGAGCACTGGCTCTCCATGGGATTTAGCCATGGAGTTTCCAAGCCGTGAGATGTAGAGACTGCAGGTTCGGGTGGAGGAGGCGCTCGTGGTCCTGCGTGATCAGATCCGGGAAGAGGGGCAGGGCTATCGGGGCATCTATGGACAGCTCTAGGAGGGCTGTGTACCAACACTGCCGCGGCCAAGACGGGGCAATCATGATTACCGTCGCCCTGTCCCTGTGAATTTTGAGAAGGACTCGGTGGACCAGGGGGATATGAGGGAAGGCATACTTCAGCCCCCTGCCCCATGGTATTAGGAATGCGTTGGCAGTCGAGCCCGGACTGTGGTTTTGGAATGAGCAGAACTGAGGGCACTGTGTGTTGCTCTTGGTGGCAAAGAGGTCTACTTGGGGATAACCCCACCTTTGGAAGACTGACTGTATGATGTCCAATCTGATTGACCACTCGTGCATGTGGTATGACCTGCTGAGGTGATCTGCCAGCTCGTTTCGTACCCCTGGAAGGTAGGATGCTTCCAGCTAAATAGAAGTCCCAGAGAAGAAGAGCCTCGCAGCAGAGAGGTGAGGAGCGGGCTCCACCCTGTTTGTTTATGTAGAACATGGTGGTGGTGTTGTCTGTCAGGACTATCACGCTGTGACCTTGCAAAGTGGCGTGAAAGGTTTGGTAGGCCAGATGAACGGCCCTGAGCTCCTTCAGGTTGATATGGAGAGGTATCTTGCCCCTCGACCACAAACCTTGTATCCTCAGATCCCTTAAGTGTGCGCCCCAGCCCAGATCTGACGCATCTGTTACTAACGTCAGCGAAGGCTGGGGCTTGGCGAAGGGGATCCCTGCACAGACCACTGGTCAGTCCAGCCACCAACTCAGGGATTCTTGTACCTGCCCCAGGATCACCACCACAAGGTCGGGTGATCCTGGGACGGGCGGTAAGACAGTGCGAGCCACACTTGTATGGGCCTGAGTCTCAGTCAGGCATGCTTGACCACATACGTGCATGCTGCCATATGCCCTATTAGCTGCAGGCAACACCTGACTGTCATGATGAGATATTGAAGCATTGTTTTGACAATCTGCTCTATGGCTTGGAACCTGGGCTCTGGAAGGCTTGCTTTTGCCTGTACCGAGTCTAGGACTGCCCCATGAACTCTATCCTTTGGGTAGGTATGAGTGACGATTTGGGTACATTGAGGAGTCCCAGTCAGTGAAAGGTGTTCATGACCATTGTCACGTGGGACTGGACCTCGTCCTTGGAACGACCTGTCAGTAGCCAGTCATCGAGGTACGGGTACACTCGAACTTGCCTTTTCCTCAGGAAGGCCGCCACCACCACCATGCATTTCGTGAACACTCGGGGGGCTGTAGACAGGCCGAACAGGAGAACCATGAACTGGTAGTGATGTTGGTTTATGACAAACCGGAGCAAGCGTCGGTGTGCCAGATGGATGGCAATATGGAAATAGGCATCTTTCATGTTGAGGACAGCGTACTAATCGCCCGGATCCAGCGATGGGATGATAGTGCTTAGGGAGACCATGTGGAACCGGAGTTTGACCATAAATTTGTTGAGTCTGCGAAGGTCTAAAATGGGTCGAAGACCCCCCTTTGCCTTGGGGATTAGGAAGTAATGGGAGTAAAACCCTTTCCCCCTTAGCTCCTGTGGAACCTCCTCCACCGCCCCAACTTGAGGAGCGAAAAAACCTCCTGCATAAGGAGTTGCTTGTGAGAGGGGTCCCTGAAGAGGGACGGGGAAGGTGGGTAGGAGGGAGGGAAGGAGGAGAACTGGAGGGAGTATCCCACCTGTACCATGCGTAGGACCCAGCAGTCCGATGTTATACGGGACCATGCACGGTAGAAGTGGGACAGCCGGTTTAAAAACAGAGGGAATGGAACCAGGTACTGGGTTGGTACACTGTCCTCAAGTGCGCTTTCAAAACCCTTGCTTGTTTCCGGGCTGGGGTTTAGTCTGGCCTTGGTTGGGCGCATTATTCTGCTGTCTACACCTGTTATTTCTGCCCCGCCTGCAATACGGCTCCTGTCTGGGGCAGGGTTGATACTGCCTCTGCTGAGGAGGCTGAGGCCTGAAGGGCTTTCTCTGCATCCCTAGTGACTTCAGGGTGGCCCTGGAGTCCTTAAGGCCGTGCAGCCTGGAGTCTGTTTGTTCCGAGAAAAGGCACGAGCCCTCAAAGGGGAGGTCTTGGAGTGTGTTCTGGACCTCTGGGGGGGGAGGCCCGATGCCTGGAGCCACGCTGAGCGTCGCATGACTACCCCCGAGGCAATGGTTCTGGCCGCAGAGTCAGCTGAATCGAGGGAGGTTTGTAGCGAAGTCTTAGCCACTGCCTTTCCTCCCTCGATTAACGCAGCAAACTCCGAGTGCAAGTCCTGGGGCAGGCGATCCTTAAACTTGGACATGGCCATCCAAGAGTTGAAGTTATGCCTATTAAGCATCGTCTGCTGGTTGGCTATACTTGGCTGGAGGCCCCCGGAGGAGTAGACCTTCCTACCGAAGAGGTCCAAACGCTTGGCCTCATTGGCCTTTAGGGCTGAGGCTTGTTGGCCCTGCCGTTTCTTCTCATTTACTGCTGAAACGACTAGGGAACAGGGAGTCAGATGGCAGAACAGGAACTCGTAGCCCTTGGAAGGGGCGAAGTATTTCCTTTCTATGCCCCGGCCGTCAGCGTGATGGAGGCCGGGGTTTGCCATATAGTGTTGTAATCTGTCTGTATGGTCTTTATGAGAGGGAGCGCGACTCTGGAGGGGCCCTCGGGAGCCAGGATGACCACCATCGGATCCTCCTGATCGACCGTTTCTTCCACCTGGAGGCCCATATTGAGGGCGATCCTGCAGAGCAGCTGCTGGTGAGCCCTGTGGTTGATTGGTGGCGGTCCTGAGACTGATGTACCCACCCCCGCCTTGTCTGGGGAAGAGGAGGAAGTGAGTTGCTGCTGGTTGCCCTCATCTAGACCCTCCTGTGTCCCCCCATAGGCCTGGGTCACTTCAGGGCCCGATGGGGCTGACACTTCTCAAGCTGTCACAGTGCTTGGTACCGCCTCAGGCATTGGGTCTGGCATCGCCGGTTGCTCCTGGGGGCCCGGGGACAGCCTGGAGAGAGCGGCCTCCCTTGCCATTGATGCATGTCTGTGTGGTGACCTGGAATGGTGTTGCATGGAATGCCCGGACCTGGAGGCTCTGGAGATGGTGCTGATGGTAGGCCCATGGAGTCCAAAAGGGCCACTGACCCAAAGGAGGCCACTGTGGCTATCATGCTGAGTGGGACTCTCTGCTGGCCACGGTCCAATGCCTGCTATAGCTGGAGCAACTGGAGTCTGGCTCAGAGCCGGAGGATGCTGACGGAGAGGACCAGGGCGGTGCTGAACGTTGAGTGGCTGTAGGTGCTGCAAGGTGCGGGCCGGGGAGCGGTGCCTGGCTGACCGGGACTACGAATGGTACCAGGAGTCTCGGGACCGGGACCTCTCACTCGGTGCTGGTGAGGTTGCTGGTGCCGCACTACGGTGCCGGACAACTGATGACATCGTGGACCAGCGTGTAGTCGCCGTGGGTACCGCTGGTAGGTTCACCTCCGGTGCCGTAACCTCGTGCTGGGTAACAGGCGCCGGGGAGTAGCGGGATGCCAAGCTTGAATGGGAATGGTGCCGTGAGCGGTGCTGAGACGGTGACCTCGAGCGGCGCACCATTGCCAGCTTCCCTCTGGACGGCACCCTCTTAGACGGTGCCAGAGGCTTCTCCCTGCATGGGAGAGGATTTGGCGCCAACAGCTCAATGAGGTCTTTCACTGCCTCGAAAGTGTCAGGCGTGGAGGGGTGTTCCAGGACCTCCTCCAGACATCCATCGGCACTGAATTCGCTGGGTACCGGACTCAACGGAGCCTGTGGTGCCAGAGTCGACGGTGCCAGTTCTTGGCTCGGGCCCCCAATCTGTCTTTGCGTGCCGGGAGTTTCTCTGAGCGGCTTGGCAGCTCTTTGGGGAGAGCGCCCTCTTTCCCCTTTCTTGTGACGCTTAGTGAGTGCCGGAGAGGTCGACCGGTGCTGAGGTTGGTCGTCCGTCTCTATGCCTAGCCGGTGCCAGATCGCACACGGATGCCGGGGCTCTTTGCACCGGTCGGTCTGGGGCCGGTGGTTGTAACGCGGCCTCCATGAGCAACTGCTTAAGGTGAAAGTCTCTTTCTTTCTTAGTGCGCGGCTTGAAGGCCTTGCAGATTTTGCAGTGCTCTCCCAGACACCAGAGACAGGCGTCGTGGGGGTAGCTGTTAGGCATAGACTTGCGGCACATGGCGCAAGCTTTGAAACCCTGGGTTTGCGGCATGCCCTGCAGCCCAAGGCTGGTGCTGAAACTAGCTTCCAGACACCTGAATACAATGGTATTTAACTAACTGATAACTATCTAAGAACAACTCTAACTAGAAGACTGAAAGGCTAAGGGATCACTCACAAGCGAGAGAGAGAGAGAGAAAATGTTCCAATGCCGCTATGGATGGTAAGAAGGAACTGAAGGGGGGTTCGGCCAGCAGGGTAATATATACACCGCCATAAGGGCGCCACTCTAGGGGGCTCCCCTACTGTCCCGACGGGAGCTGCTAAGGGAAAAAGTTTTCTATGTCCGTGCACACGGCACGCGCACACCTAATTGGAATGGACGTGAACAATCACTCGAAGAAATGTTATTTACCCCTTCACGTAACACAAGAACCAGGGGTCACCCAATGAAATTAATAAGCAGCAGGTTTAAAAACAAACATAAAAAAGTACTTCACACAACATACACTCAACCTGTGGAACTCATTGCCAGGGGAGGTTGTGAAGGTCAAAAGTATAACTGGGTTCAAAGAAAGAATGAGGTAAGTTCTTGGAGGATAGGTCCATCAATAGCTATTAGCCAAGATAGTCAGGAATGCAATCTGATGCTCTGGATGTCCCTAAACCTCTGTGTGCCAGAAGCTGGGATCACTCAATAAATTGCCCTGTTTCGTTCATTCCCTCTGAAGTATCTGGTACTGTCCACCGTTGAACGACAGGATATTGCTAGATGGACCACTGGTCTGACCCAGTATGGCTGTTCTTATGTTGTTATGCAGGCTTCGTTTTCACTGAGATAAAGGGCTTGGTTTCGCTTTGATTTCTTGTTGTTGTTACAATTAGATAACCAATGTTATTTCTGACTCTAAAATCCTAAGGGGAGACAAGGCACGTGTAGTGTTTACTGCAAGGTATCTAGGCAAGGTCAGCACTATGCTCCAGGCCCATGGCTCACCTCTCCTAGTTTACCTCCACTATGTTTCCACAGTGGTGTAACTAACCTGTGTTAGATATCCCATGATAAAAACACCCCTTTTTTGTCAGTGAAGACATAGCCTCAGTGTGCTGTGAGGTCCTCATACCCCACCCAGCAGGAGTAGGTTATCACTATAACCAATTGCTTGAAGGATTTTACTGACTTTCCCATGTGTTTATAAAACAATTTAAGGAAGTAAGGGCCTTCGATTTCTAAGCACTGTGTTAAAGAGTATGGATGCTTAATATTATTGATGCGCTTGCGAAATCTACCAGTATGTGAGCACATCTTGCTAACGGCAGTATACACTTAGCTGTACAGAACTTTGGCACTCCAGCAGATGTCAGCTCTCTCTGTGTGGGCCAGTCTAGCCAATGGTCCAAGGTTCTCTATAAGATAAGGGTTAAGAAAAAGCAAGCATGCCTAAAAGATTCCTTTTAAAAGAAAAAGTTGTTTCTCTGATGTTTGGGGGACAACAGATTGTGACCACCTTTCTAGAGAGCAACTGAGTTCTTGTCTGGAAGTCAGCAGCTGATACTGATAGTATTAGGAATCATGCCCAGCTGCCGGATTCCTTTTTGTTCTATTTCATGAAGGTCAGATTGTTGAAAACCATGAAAGTGCTGAAACAGGCATTTTAAATCCTCTTCTTTTTACTAATCCAGTGTCTGCTTTCATAGAAACAGGAGCACAAACTAAAATTGCCCCATCCCCTTCTGCACTAAGGACAGTAATACGACTTTGTGAGTCCACACTAACGGGGAAAGCGTCGACATTGGAAGCGGTGCACTGTGGGCAGCTATCCCACAGTTCCCGCAGTCCCCGCTGCCCATTGGAATTCTGGGTCGAGCCGCCAATGCCTTCTGGGTAAAAAAATGTGTTGAGGGTGCTTTTGGGTAACTGTCGTCATCCGTCCGTCACTACCGCCCTCCCTCCCTGAAAGCGCCGGCGGGAAATCAGTTCGCGCACTTTTCTGGTCAGTGACAGCGCGGACGCCACAGCACTGCGAGCATGGAGCCCGCTGCGACCATCGCTGCAGTTGTGGCCGTTGTCAACACCTCGCAGCTTATCATCCACCTTTCCCAGAGGCAGATGCAGAGAAATCAGGCGAGGAGGCTATGGCACCGCGGTGAGGACCTGAAGTCTGAGAGTAGCACAGACCTGTCAGAAAGCACGGGACACAGCGCCGAGGACATCACGGTGGCAATGGGTCATGTGGATGTTGTGGAACGGCGATTCTGGGCCCGGGAAACAAGCACGGACTGGTGGGACCGCATAGTGCTGCAGGTCTGGGATGAATCCCAGTGGCTGCGAAACTTTCGCATGCGGAAGGGGACTTTCATGGAACTTTGTGAGTTGCTGTCCCCTGCCCTGAAGCGCAATGACACCCGGATGTGAGCAGCCCTGACTGTCCAGAAGCGAGCAGCCATAGCCCTCTGGAAGCTTGCAACGCCAGACAGCTACCGGTCAGTCGCGAACCACTTTGGCGTGGGCAAATCTACCGTGGGGGTTGTTGTGATGCAAGTAGCCAACGCAATCGTTGAGGTACTGCTCTCAAAGGTAGTGACCCTGGGAAACGTGCAGGTCATCAAAGATGGCTTCGCCGCGATGGGATTCCCAAACTGCGGTGGGGCTATAGATGGAACTCACATCCCTATCCTGGGACCGGACCACCAGGCCAGCCAGTACATCAACCGAAAGGGCTACTTTTCAATGGTGCTGCAAGCACTGGTGGACCATAGGGGACGTTTTACAAACATCAACGTCGGATGGCCGGGCAAGGTTCATGACGCTCGTGTTTTCAGGAACTCAGGTCTGTTTAGATGGCTGCAGGAAGGTATTTACTTCCCGGACCACAAAATAACTCTTGGGGATGTGGAGATGCCTATAGTCATCCTCGGGGACCCAGCCTACCCGCTAATGCCCTGGCTCATGAAGCCCTATACTGGCGCCCTGGACACTGAAAAAGAACTCTTCAACTACCGGCTGAGCAAGTGCAGAATGGTGGTGGAGTGTGCTTTTGGCCGTCTCAAGGGGAGATGGAGAAGCTTACTGACTCGCTGTGATCTCAGCGAAACCAATATCCCCATTGTTATTGCAGCTTGCTGTGTGCTCCACAATCTCTGTGAGAGCAAGGGGGAGACCTTTATGACGGGGTGGGAGGTTGAGGCAAATAGCCTGGCTGCTGATTACGCCCAGCCAGACAGCCGTGCGATTAGAAGAGCCCAGCGGGACGCGCTGTGCATCCGGGAGGCTTTGAAAGCTAGGTTCCTGAGTGAGCAGGGTAACCTGTGACTTTTAAGTTTGTGTACAGAGAAGCTGAACCTGCCCCCGTTTCTTTACCCACTAAATGTTCAGTGTCCTCTCCAGTTACATACCCTGTTCCCCCCCCTTCCAACACACGTTTAAAAATAAAATCACTTGAATTTTGTTAATGAACACCGTTTTCTTTATTACTGTTTTCGTGGGAAAGTGTTGAACCTGGGACGCAGACTGTGGTGGGGAGCGGGTGTAGTGTAGTGATGCAAATGACGCTTCTAAACTCCAGGAATGACAGGCTCCGCAGTGGTGGACTGGTGGTTTCAACGGAGCCTGCCACCCCTCCTGTTCGGGACTCTGTGTGTGGGGGGGCTATGTGACTTTGTGGCAGGGGGAGGACGGTTACAGATCCCCTGCTGCGTGGCTCTGTGATCCAGGATAAGGACCGCTGCATAAGATCTGTAACTGCCCTCCCCCGCCACAAAGTCACAGAGCACCCCCCACAGAACACTAAAACCACCTCCCAGACTGACCAGGGTAACTAGTGACTGCAATGTGTGTGTGCCCTGCTGCTGAACCTGCCCCCGCCTCTGTACCCTGGTAAAGGTGACTGTCCTGTCCAACTACCAACCCCCTTCCCCCCCTTCAGACAGACTCTCCTCTAAAAGAACATGATGGAAACAGTAATTAACAGAAACTTATTTTTTATTAGCAACTACACATGAAACTGGGGGGTGAAACTTGGACGGGGGCTTGGGTGAGGCGGGAAGGAAAGGACTTGTCAAATTTTGGGGAATGAGAGCCTTCTAGTACTAGAGCACTCTGCAGGGGTGGAGTGAGAGTTTTCACGGACTCTGCCGCCCCTCCTTCTTTGGACTTTGGGTGAGGGGGGTATGGGACTTGGTGGCGGGGGAGGGCGGTTACAGATAGACTGCAGCGGGGCTCTGTCCTCCTGCCTCCGGTCCTACAGAACATCCACAAGGCGCCGGAGCGTGTCCGTTTGCTCCCTCATTAGTCCAAGCAGCGTTTGAGTCGCCTGCTGGTCTTCCTGCCGCCACCTCTCCTCCCGTTCCATGTGTGATCAGTGCATTTGGGACAAGTTCTCCCTCCACTGTGTCTGCTGGGCTGCCTGGGCTCGGGAGCAGCCCATAAGTTCCGAGAACATGTCCTCCCGTGTCCTCTTCTTCCTACGCCTAATCTGCGCTAGCCTCTGGGAGTGTGATGCCAGGCTGGGTTGGGAGACAGTCGCAGCTGTGGGAATGGGAAAAAGGGAGTGAATTCCTCAGAAAGATAAATTTCGTTGTGAACAAAGAACATAGTCTTTCTCTGTGAACAAGACCATGCACAGCACCTATCACATGCGCACTCAGGACAAGGTCGAATTTTCGGCCTTCGCATTCAGTGCCTGGGGTCTTGCAGTGCAGATCAGAGAAGCGGGGCAGGACACCGGAATTTGTGTAGCAGGCCGACATGGTAAGCCGTAGACTTGTGGCTGCTTAAAACTTTAATAGTTGCACTGGCCTCCTTTCACATTGAAAGCAATGCCAGTCCCTGCTGCGAGCAATCCGGCAAGCATGAACTCTGCCCCTGTCCCACCCCCTCGCGGCTGTCCCAGGGAAAGATCCCTGTATGCTGCCCCTCTCCCGCCTCCACCGCGTGGCTGTAAACCGCCGGTTACATTTCTGTAAAGGAACAGGCAAGCAGTCCCAATACTAACATTCCCCTACCTAATTCAAAGCAGGTCATCATGAGCGACATCACTCTGATGAGGATTTCAGAGACGGAAAAAGAAAGGATGCTTCGGGAAAGCCTGCAAAGACCAGGGCCGTATTCCGCCATGCTCTGCAGGGCAATGATCCCGGAGTACTTGCTTGTCTCCTGGCGCGGAAATGTTTCCTACTACGGAGGACCCAATAAGGCCGCTCTCCCCAGGAACCTGATGCAAAGGCTTTCCAATTACCTCCAGGAGAGCTTCGTGGAGATGTCCATGGAGGATTTCAGCTCTATCCCCGGACATATAGACCGGATTTTACTGTAGTTGCACTGGCAGGGACTAAACGGTAGAGCGGCTTAGGCAGAACAATCATGCTAAACCGGACATTGTTAGATTTTTTTCAGTAGTTGCACTGCCAGGGAGTGAACAGTTAAGCGCCTAGGGCAAAGTAATCATGAAAAACCCATTGTTAATATTCCTGTTCTGTTAAAAATAAATGTTTACATGTTTAAAACACTTACTGGCTGATCCTTCCCCTGATTCTGTGTCCAGGTTAACGGCTGGGGACGGTTGGTAGGGGATCTCTGTAAGGGTGATGAAGAGATCCTGGCTGTCGGGGAAATCAGCGTTGTAAGCGCTGTTGACTGCCTCGTCCTCCTCATCTCCTTCCTCATCTTCCCCGTCCGCTAACATGTCCGAGGAACCGGCCGTCGACAATATCCCATCCTCAGAGTCCACGGTCAGTGGTGGGGTAGTGGTGGCGGCCACACCTAGGATGGAATGCAGTGCCTCGTAGAAACGGGATGTCTGGGGCTGGGATCCGGAGCGTCCGTTTGCCTCTTTGGTCTTCTGGTAGCCTTGTCTCAGCTCCTTGAGTTGCATCCCGGCTGTATCCTCTCTCTGCCATGGCTTTAGAGATCTTCTCATAGATCTTTGCATTCCGTCTTTTGGAGCGCAGCTCGGAAAGCACGGACTCATCGCCCCACACAGCGATCAGATCCAAGACTTCCCGATCAGTCCATGCTGGGGCCCTCTTTCTATTCTGAGATTGCACGGCCATCTCTGCTGGAGAGCTCTGCATCGTTGCCAGTGCTGCTGAGCTCGCCACGATGTCCAAACAGGAAATGAGATTCAAACTGCCCAGACAGGAAAAGGAATTCAAATTTTCCCGGGGCTTTTCCTGTGTGGCTGGTCAGAGCATCCGAGCTCGGACTGCTGTCCAGAGCGTCAACAGAGTGGTGCACTGTGGGATAGCTCCCGGAGCTATTAGCGTCGATTTCCATCCACACCTAGCCTAATTCGACATGGCCATGTCGAATTTAGCGCTACTCCCCTCGTTGGGGAGGAGTACAGAAGTCGAATTTAAGAGACCTCAATGTCGAACTAAATAGCTTCGTGGTGTGGACGGGTGCAGAGTTAATTCGATGTAACGGCGCTAAATTCGACATAAACTCCTAGTGTAGACCAGGCCTAGGATTTGCTCATTTTAGCAGCTTTGTGGATGTGACATGGAAAAGTATGCCCATGTCAGCAATGGCCAGGGACAGACCTGCCCGAATTTAGTGGGGAAAAATCTGACTGGTCCCCACAGTCACACCTATGAAAATGACCCGGTGCCTATTGGAAAGGAGGAAATGGCAGCAGATCCATTTTTTCCCCTGGGACCTGTTCTTACTGCTAGCAAGAGAAGCCCATCCTATCACAGTCTGTGACATTTATTCTAAGATAGCACTACCCAATGGGGAGAACTATGGGTGAGAAGAATTCATTTTATCATTCTACTTGCCCTGGGAAGAACAACTTGTAAAATGCATTCTTCTCACCCGTATGTCTTACAAATCCTGGAGCACATGTGTGAATTAAAAAGGCATATATCCAAGGCTCTCCTACTGCACAAGAAACTACCACTGCCATATCTATATATGTATGAGATTGTGTTTCTCTCCCTCAGATGAAATCACCAGCACAGCTGAGAGCAATAAAAATCAGCACCTGACACCAGAACTAAAGCATTACTGCACCTGATAGCACCTGGCCTCCAACTGGATCCTCCAGGAAGAGAGGCTGTAAATCAGTGGAAGACTGGACATCAATGCTACAGACTTGCTTGCAGACAGGTCACTGTTGTATTTATAAGTACTCCACAGGATTGAGAAACACTTAAGGTGTTCCACTCCAGCTCACTTTTTATAATAGAACCATAAAATGTAGGATTGGAAGGGACCTCAAATAGGTCATTTAATCCAGTCTCATGCACTGATGCAGGACTAAGTATTATCTAAAACATCCCTTACAGGTGGTTGACTAACCTGTTCTTAAAAGCCTCCAATGACAGAGATTACATAGCCTCCCTAGGTAATTTATTCCAGTGCTTAACTACCTGACAGTTAGGAAGTTTTTCCCTAATGTCTAACCTAAATCTGCTTTGCTTCAATTTAAGCCCATTACTACTTATCTTGTCCTCAATGGTTAAGGAGAACAATGTATCACCCTCTTCAGTATAACAATCTTTTACGTACTTGAAAACTGTTATGCCCCTCTCTGTTTTCTGTTTTCCAAACTAAACAAACCCAGTTTTTTCAATCTTTCCTCATAGGTCATGTTTTCTAGACCTTTAATCATTTTTGTTACATTCCTCTGGACTTTCTCCCATTTGTCCACATCTTTTCCCAAGTGTGGGGTCCAGAACTGCACACAATAATTCAGTCGAGGTCTTATCAATGCTGAGTACAGTGGAAGAATTACTTCTTGTATCTTTACAACACTCCTGCAAACACACCAAAGAATGAAGTTCCCTTTTTTCTAACATTATTACATTGTTGACTCATATTTAGTTTGTGATCCACTATAAACCCCAGATCCTTTTCTGCAGTACTCCTTCCTATGCAGTTATTTCCCATTTTGTATTTGTGCAATTAATTATTCCTTCCCAAGTGGAGTTCTTTGCATTTCTCTTAATCAAATTTAATTCAGTCCATTTCTCCAGTTTGTCAAGATCATTCTGAATTCTAGTTCTGTCCTCTAAAGAGCATGAAACCCCTCCCAGCTTGGTATCATCCACAAACTTTGTAAGTGTACTCTGTATGCCAGTATCCAAATCATTGATGAAGATATTGAATAGAACTGGACCCAGGACAGATCCCTGTGGGATCCCACTTGACATGCCCCTCCAGCTCAATTGTGAACCACTGATGACTATTGTCTGCAGTTTTTCAGCCAGTTGTGCACCCATCTTATAGCAGGTTCATCTAGTTTATATTTTTCTAGTTTGTTTATGAGGTCATGTAAGAAAATATCAAATCCTTAGGCCTTGTTTACACTGCAGAGTTGTGTCAACAAAAGTTACACCGCTTTAATTAAAGCACTTTAATTAAACCGCTGTTGTATGTCCACACTATGCTCCTTGTGTCGGCAGAGCACCTCCACACTACCAGCTCTTGCATCGACACAGAGAAGTGCACTGTGGATAGCTATCCCTCTGTGCAACCTGCCCCTGGTGCAATGCCTCATGGGGCAGGTACAGTGTTACATGATGCAGGTTTCTCAATCCCATTGTTCCATGGGCATCCTACCAGATTGCCAGTAGTTTTTGAACTGAAGTGTAAGGGGGGGGAGGGGAGTGGGAGACAGGGAGTGTGTATGTGTGTGTGTGGGGGGGAAGTATATGTGAGAGAGACAGAGCGTGTGTTGGGGAACTGTGTGTGTTGAGGGAGAATGGGTCGGCATGCTGTCTCTAAGTTCAGACAGCAGCCTTAAGAACCAATCCTGGAGGACACCCCCCTGCATCAACCCCCAACACTGCACAGCACAGCATAGCAGTCTTCTCTCCTCCCCACCACAGCAGCAGCCCACTCTGTCTCCCTGCCTATGGTTCTGTGATTCTTTCTGAGTTCTCCCACAGCCTCCTCAGCTACCAGGAGCCATATCCTCAGCAGCTCTGCAAACTCTCCACGCTGAGGAATGTCAAAGCTTCCCGGAGCTTTGAAAGGGGAGGGGTGCATGCCTGCAGGGAAGCTAAGTTCAAAACAGTGAGCACAGCAGGCATTGTGGGATACTGGGGAAGGCCAGTGATGTTAACATAATGAACAAAAAACGGTTACCTACCTTTTCATAACTGTTGTTCTTCAAGATGTGTTGTTCACGTCCATTCCACATTAGGTGTGCGCACACCGCGTGCACAGATGTCAGAAACTTTTTCCCTTAGTGGCTCCCGTCGGGTCGGCAGGTGAGCCCCCTAGAGTGGCACCCCTGGTGCATATATACCCCTGCCGACCCGACCCCACTTCAGTTCCTTCTTGCCGGTGACTCCGACAGAGGGGAAGGAGGGTGGGAAGTGTAATGAATGTGAACAACACATCTCGAAGAACAACAGTTACGAAAAGGTAGGTAACTGGTTTTTCTTCTTCGAGTGCTTGTTCACATCCATTTCACATTAGGTGACTCACAAGCTTACCGTAGGAGTCATGGAACAATTGATTGGAGAACAGCCCTGCTGACTGCCGCATCATCTCTGGCCTGCTGATTGACTGCGTAGTGGGCTGTGAATGTGTGCACCGATGACCAGGTGGCTGCTTTACAGATCTCCTGGATCGGGACCTGCGCCAGGAAAGCTGTTGAAGACGCTTGTGTCCTGATCGAGTGGGCCATGACTGCCGGGGCTGGAACCTTGGTGAGCTTGTACCACGTGCGGATGCAGTCCGCAATCCACGATGATATACGCTGCGCCAAGACTGGAAACCCTTTCATTCTGTCGTCTATAGCGACAAACAACTGCGTCGACTTGCGGAAAGGTCTAGTCCGCTCCAAATAGAAAGCCAGGGCCCTTCGGACATCCAGAGTGTGCAGGCTACGGTGACTCGGGTCCGTGTGTGGTTTAGGAAAGAACACTGGCAAACAACTGTCCTGCCCCATATGAAATTGTAAGACTATTTTAGGGAGGAATTTAGGGTGTGGCCTGAGTTGCACTTTGTCCTTATAAAAAACTGTAGAAGGAGTGCCCTTAGCTCAGACACCCTCCTCGGGGATGTAATGGCCAGGAGGAACGCCACCTTCCAGGAGAGAGCAAGAGGCAAGGGGCTCGAACGGAGGGTCCATGAGCTTGGAAAGGACCAAATTAAGGTTCCAGGGTGGGACTGGCAGTCACGAGTAAGGGAACACCCTCTCCAGTCCCTTGAGGAACCGCACCACCATGGGGTTAGAGAACACGGAACACCCAGATTCCCCCGGGTGGAATGCTGAAATGGCAGCCAGATGCACCCTGATTGAGGAAGGGGCAAGACCCTGATGCTTGAGGTGCAAGAGATATTCTAGGACAACTGGAATGGTTGCCTGGAGTGGCTGTATCTGCTTAGGCTCACACCAGCAGATGAATCTTTTCCACTTAGCTAGGTAGATCGCCCTAGTGGAAGGTTTCCTACTACCAAGCAGAATTTGTCTTACTGGAAGAGAGCACTCTCTCTCCATAGCGTTCAGCCACAGAGTTTCCACGCCATGAGATGCAGAGACTGCAGATCCGGGTGGAGCAGGCGCCCACAGTCTTGCGTGATGAGATCCTGGTGCAGGGGCCGGGAAATCGGGGCGGCCACTGACAGCTCTAGCAGGGTCGTAAACCAGTGCTGACGAGGACAAGCTGGGGCGATCAAAATTATCGTTGCCTTGTCCCTGAGAACTTTGAAGAGGACTCTGTGGATGAGTGGGAGAGGAGGAAAGGCGTACTTCAGACTCCTGCTCCAAGGGATCGCGAATGCATCTGCGACCGAGCCTGGACTGTGGCTCTGGAACGAACAAAAAACTGCAGACATTGGCTGTTGTACTTGGTAGCAAATAGGTCCATTTGGGGAAACCCCCACTTTTGGAAGATCGATTGCAAGATGTCCGATCTCATCAACCACTCGTGCGTGCAATACGACCTGCTGAGGTGGTCCGCCAGCTCGTTTCGCGCTCCCGGGAGGTATGAC
The DNA here is from genome assembly GCF_002925995.2 of Terrapene triunguis. Lineage (NCBI taxonomy): Eukaryota > Metazoa > Chordata > Testudines > Emydidae > Terrapene > Terrapene triunguis. The sequence goes on along the minus strand of NW_020664563.1, from coordinate 556,181 downwards.
GCTTTGAGATGTATGGAGCGGGCTATACAGAAGTCCCACAGGAGAAGAGCCTCATGGCAGAGGGGAGAGCAATGGGCTCTGCCCTGCTTGTTTATATAAAACATGGCGGTGGTGTTGTCAGTCAGAACTGTCACCCTGTGACCTTCTAAAGTAGTATGAAAGGTTTGGCAGGCTAGATGAACCGCCCTGAGCTCCTTCACATTGATGTGGAGCAACACCTCGGCCCTGTGTCCTTAGGTCCCCCAAGTGAGCCCCCCAGTCGAGGTCTGACGCGTCTGTCACTAGCGTCAGAGTATGCTGCAGCGCGGCGAAGGGGATATCCTCACCGGCCGATTCAGCCACCAGCGCAGGGAGTCCAACACCTGGGCAGGAACGTCACAACAAGGTCGAGGGATCTCTGCCTGGGCAAGCCACGCTTGTAAAGTCCTGAGCCGCAGCCGAGCGTACTTGACCACATAAGTGCATGCCGCCACGTGCCCTAGGAGCTGCAGACAGCATCTGACCGTGGTAGTGGGGAATCTTAGCATCGAGTCTATGATGCGTTGGATGGCCAGAAATCTAGGTTCTGGGAGGCTCGCTTGTGCCTGCGCCGAGTCCAGCACTGCCCCGATGAACTCCAGTCTTTGAGTTGGTATCAAGGAAGACTTGGGCACGTTGACAAGGAGACCCAGCCTGCGGAATGTGTCCAGGGCCACCGTCACATGGGAGCAGACCTGCGAGGAGCCAATCGTCGAGGTATGGGTATACCCGTATTCTCCTCTTTCGCAGAAAGGCTGCCACTACTGACATGCATTTTGTGAACATGTGGGGGGCTGCCGCCAGGCCAAATGGGAGGACCATAAACTGGTAATGGTGCTGGTTTATGGCAAACCGCAAGAACCACCGGTTAGCGGGGTGAAAGGCGATGTGAAAGTACGCGTCTTTCATGTCGAGGGCAGTGTACCAATTGCCTGGATCCAGGGATGGGATAATAGTGCCCAGGGAGACCACGCGGAAGAGGACCTTTACTAAGAATTTGTCGAGCCCGCAAAGGTCTAAAATGGGCCGAAGGCCCCCCTTTGCCTTGGGGATGAGAAAATAACGGGAGTAAAACCCTTTCCCCCTTAGTTCCCGAGGGACTTCCTCCACCGTCCCTGCCTCGAGAGCGATTGAACCTCCTGCATAAGGAGTTGCTTGTGAGAGGGGTCCCTGAAGAGGGACAGGGAAGGGGGGTGGGTAGGAGGAGAACTGCAGCGTGTATCCCACTTGTTGCGTGCATAAGACCCAACGGTCTGATATTATACGGGACCACGCATGATAGAAGTGGGACAAGCGGTTCAAGAAACACGGGGAAGGATCCGGGAGCTGGGTTGGTATGCTGTCCTCGATTGCACCTTCAAACCCCCTGCTTATTGCCAGGCTGGGGCTTGCCCTGGCCTTGGCCCTGGTTAGGCGTGTTGTTCCGCCTATGCCTATTGTCCCTGCCCCTCCTTCGATAAGGCTCCTGCCTAGGACGAGGCTGGTACTGTCGCTGCTGCGGCGGTTGGGGCTTAAACGGCTTCCTCTGTGTCGCTGGGGTGTGCATTCCCAACAACTTCAGGATTGCCCGGGAGTCTTTGAGGGTATGCAGCCGGGCATCCGTCTGATCGGAAAAGAGGCCAGACCCTTCGAAGGGGAGGTCCTGGAGGGTATTCTGGACCTCTGGCGGAAGTCCTGAAGCCACGCCGAGCGCCGCATCACCACACCTGAGGCAATCGTTCCAGCTGCTGCGTCTGCAGAGTCCAGAGAGGCCTGTAAAGAGGTCTTGGCCACTGCCTTTCCCTCTTCTACGGGGGCCATAAACTCAGGCTGAGAGCCCTGGGCCAAGGAGTCTTTAGATTTTGAAACTGCTGCCCAGGAGTTAAAATTGTGCCAGTTCAGGATCGCCTGCTGGTTAGCAATCCACAATTGGAGGCCCCCAGAAGAGTAGACCTTTCTTCCGAAGAGGTCCAAATGTTTAGCCTCCTTGGCCTTGGGGGCCGGGGCTTGCTGACCATGACGCTCCCGTTCATTAATGGCTGACGACGACCAGCGAACAGGGAGCCGGATGACAAAAGAGGAACTCGTAGCCCTTGGAAGGGGCGAAGTACTTCCTCTCCACTCCCTTTGCGGTCGGTACGCTGGAGGCTGGGGTTTGCCAGACCCTCCTGTAGTTGGTCTGGATTGTCTTTATGAGCGGGAGCGCAATTCTGGAGGGTCCTTCAGGGCTTAGGATGTCCACCATAGAATCCCCCTGCTCCACCACCACCGACCCGACGGGAGCCGCTAAGGGGAAAAGTTTCCAACATCCGTGCACGCGGCGTGCGCACGCCTAATGTGGAATGGACGTGAACAAGCACTCGAAGAAGAACAGCGTCTACATTGGCATTTTGTCAAAGAAACTTTTGCGCAAAAAGCCCTATGTCTCTCATCAAGGTAGTTTTATTTGGTCACCAAAACAGAAGAGTTTTGTCACCAAAAGTGGCATTGCAGCATAGAATCATAGGCTAGGTCTACACTACAGCGGGGGGTCGACCTAAGATACGCAACTTCAGCTACGTGAATAGCGTAGCTGAAGTGGCGTATTTTAGGTCGACTTACCTGGCTGTGAGGACGGTGGCAAGTCGACCGCTGCCGCGCCGCCGTCGACTCCGCTACCGCCTCTTGCTGCGGTGGATTTCCGGAGTCGACGGTAGAGCCATCAGGGATCGATTTTATCGCGTCTTCACTAGACGCGGTAAGTCGATCCCCGATAGACCGATTGCTACCCGCCGATCCGGCGGGTAGTGAAGACGTGCCCATAGAAGATTGGGGTGGAAGAGACCTCAGTAGGTCATCTGGTCCAACACCCTGCTCAAAGCAGGACCAAGCCCAACTAAATCATCCCAGCCAGGGCTTTGTCAAGCATCTACATCTTCACTGTTTGGTCGCCAAAAGCTGCCTTTTGTCGACAAAACTCTGCAGTGTAGACAAGGCCTTACTAAAGTCAAGATTTATCAAATCTACTGCTTCTCCCCTACCTACAAGGCTTGTTAGCCTGTTGAAGAAGAAGATTATGTCGATTTGACATGATTTGTTCTTCACAAATCCATGTTCACTGTTGCTTATTACCTTATTTTCTTCTAGGTGGTTACAAACTGATTGATTATTTGCTCCCTTATCTTTCTGGGTACCCAAGTTAAGCTGACTGGTCTATAATTCCCTGGGTTGTCCTTTTTCCCCCTTTTTATAGATAGGTACTATATTTGCTTTTTTCCAGTCGTCAGGTATCTCTCCTGTCCTCCGCAAGTTCTCAGAGATAAATCACTAATGGCTCAGAGATCTCTTCAGCCAGTTCCCTAAGTATTCTAGGATGCATTCATTAATCAGGCCCTGCCGACTTGCAGACTTCTAACTTGTCTAAGTAATTCTTAACTTGTTCTTTTCCTATTTTAGCCTCAGATCCTACACTACTTCCCATCTGCCTGAAAAGTGAACGATTCAGAAAACAAGAATAAAAGATGGGATTAGAATGGAAACTATTATGCAAAACTATTATGCAACCTTAACTGAAGATATCACTACTGCTCACATAATTGGCAATACCCCAATATTACTACTTTGGAGGCCACAATGACAACTCAGTGGCAATCTGAATGCTAAAAGTGGTATTATTTAAATACACCTACTGTAATACACTGTCTATAACTATCTACGTAGGGAACAAATATTTAATAATGGGCTCCTCAGTCTAGGAGAGAAAAGTATAACTCCATCCAATGGCTGGAAGTTGAAGCTAGACAAATTCAGACTGGAAATAAGGCATAATTTTTTTTTCATGGCGAGAGTAATTAACCACTGGAACAATTAAACCAAAGGTAGTGGTGGATTCTCCATCACTGAGAATTTTTAAATCAAGAGTGAATGTTTTTCTGAAAGATCTGCTCTAGGAATTATTTTGAGGAAGTTCTATGGCCTGTGTTATACAGGAGGTGAGATTAGATAGTCACAATGGTCCCTTCTGGGCTTGGAATCTATGAATCGCCAGAATTTCATAGTTTGCTAATAGAGTCTCTCTCCTAATCAGGAGTGTCTCATTCCTCCAGGAATGAATTCCATGAAGCAGCACTGGGGAATGACAATTTCAATTGTAGGGGTCTGTAGTGAAGCGGCCTGGCTCCCGACGGCCCCTGAGAGGGAAGAGCCAGAACAGGCACCCCAGTGGGCGGAGCCGCCGGCACCTGTTCCCGCCCCCCGGAAGTGGGCGGAGCCACCGGCACCTGTTCCCGCCCCCCGGAAGTCAAGGGGCGGGACAGGAAGTATAAAAGCCAAGCCCCAGCACTCAGTTGGAGCCCAGCGGCCGGAGAAGCCAGACGCTCCTGCTCGGGCTCCTGCTAGACCGCGCCTGCCCCGAGCCAGGTATCCGGAGGTGGACGGACCAAGCCTCCCCAGAGCCAGGTATCCGGAGGTGGACGGACCAAGCCTCCCCAGAGCCCGGTACCCCGAGGTAGGCTGGCCGAGCCTACCCCGAGCGCGGTACCCCGAAGCGGACTGGCCGAGCCTGCCCCGAGCGCGGTACCCCGAGGAGAGGCCCGAGCGTCCCCCTGACCTGAGACCGGAGGAGCGGCCCGACCTAGACAGCCCTCAACCCGCCGAGGAGCCCATGGTGTGGGACCCCGCTGCCGAGCCCAGCGAGGAGCAGGTACCCATGGAGGAGGAGGAGATGGGAAGTGGCCCGGGGATCGCAGACCCGGAACCGATGTCAGTGTGTTGCGGGCAGGATCCCCACTGACCCCGTGGCAGACGGTCTGCTGCGGATAGGGCCCCGGGCTGGAACACAGTGGAGTGGGTGGGCCTGTGTTCCCCCCTGCCACCCCACGCCGGGTGGCAGTCTCTCCTCCTCCCTGCCCAGGGCAAGGACTGCCCCAAGTGCTCAGCTCCTGCTATCAGGGCCTGAGCCCCTGCCTTTGTGTGCTGCCCCGCCCTGATCCAGGGCCTGGGCTAACTGACTCTGT
>NW_020664563.1:550924-551180 GCF_002925995.2 Terrapene triunguis | reverse complement strand
CTAACTGACTCTGTGTGCTGCCCCGCCCTGACCCAGGGCCTGGGCTACCTGACCCTGCTTAGTGCTCAGCTCCTGACGCAAGGGCCTGAGCCCCCCTGAACTATTGGTTGCTGTCCCCCCGCCCTGACTAAGGGCTGGGGCTACTAGACTTTATTTGTGCTCAGCTCCTGAGACAAGGACCTGAGCCCCCCTGAACTATTGGTTGCTACCCCCCCCGCCCTGACTAAGGGCCGGGGCTACTAGGCGTTATTTGTGC
>NW_020664563.1:539736-550914 GCF_002925995.2 Terrapene triunguis | reverse complement strand
CTACTAGGCGTTATTTGTGCTCAGCTCCTGAGACAAGGACCTGAGCCTCCCTGAACTATTGGTTGTTACCCCCGCCCTGGCTAAGGGCCGGGGCTACTAGACTTTGGTTGTGCTCAGCTCCCGACAAGGACCTGAGCCCCCTGAACTATTGGTTGCTGTCCCCCCGCCCTGACTAGGGGCCTGGGGCCCATCTAACCGTGTGCTTTTGTTTAGCCCCTGCCTGAGGGGCGGAACCCCGGGACTTTTGGACCCCAAGGACCGATTGGGGACCGCGTGGTGAAGCGGCCTGGCTCCCGGCGGCCCCTGGGGGGGCCCGGCCCCCGCACCGGACTATTACAGGGTCATATGGGAGATATTTGCCTTTCGCCTTTATATTCTTGCTCTCTTTCTTGCTGGATCTCAACGGGGCCAGCAAATTCCCCATTTATTTGCAAACGCGCCCAGGGAAAGGACCTCCCCTGCTCTTTTGGCTTGGGGTTATCATGGTTTCCCTTCTTTAGCTGGGGATCTAAAGCAAGAGGAAGGAGGAAAAGAACCTGAAATGCATCTTGTCTTCTCTGTAGTTTTGGCCTTTCTGGAGTTTTTGCTTGTCTTTTGCCTTTTGGAGGGAGGATTTTTGTCCTTGTCTGGGGATGACATCCTCTTCCTGAATGGTGCTTTCTTTTGGGTTTTAGCTTATGGGAACGTCTTCATCCTCAGACACATGACTGGAGAAGAAATGCAGAGAACTTCCAGGACGGAGCCCAGATCCTCCTTTTGAAAGGAAAGGAGTCAGAAGAATCACCATATTCCTTGCTGAGTATTCCCCCTTGGAGTTGGATTGGGCAAGGGGGCAGTTTGCCTGCAAAGAATCCCTAATTGATGAGGATGGAGTTGACTACTTGGTCCCACGCATGGATGAGGATGGACCCTCTCTTGTGGAGGTGCCCCTGGAGGAGAAGTCTCAGCTGATGTGGGGGATACAGATGTGGGAGCATCAATGGATTCTGAAAGGTATCCTTGCAGACAGAGTACTTGCTGGCCATTGGCAGACTCTACCATGTTGGAGGAGAGAAGTAGAACGGTGGGTGATCCTCTTCAGGAAACAACCGAAGAAAAGATGTAATTCCCTAAAAGGGAGGGACAATACCCCTCACTGCTGGCAAATTTGGTCTGAAGAGTCAGGATGGTAATAGGTAAGGCAAGAATGCTGATCTGCCACTCGGTATGGCTGCAGGACAGAATCTGGAGAGAGGGCTGGCCCCTGGGCAAGTCTGAGGATTATCTACACTTCAAAATTAAGCCAATTTAAATTATATTGACCTACAGCCATTGCAGTATTTAAATTGGCTGTTCATGTCCACTCTACCCTCCTTCCACTGGTAGTGTGCGTCCTCACCAGGGCCAATTGCACCAACTTAAGGGAGGCATTGTGGGGGGCTGACAGCCCAAGTTGTCAGCCACACTGCCCCCAGCTGACCAGCGTGGCTGACAGGCAGTCAGTCCCACCCACCAACTTGGGACGGCTAAGCCCCGCTGCCCCGGGACTGATGGGCAGGACTCCAAGCCCCACCGCCCTGGGGCTGACTACCGCCGCACCAGGGCTGAAGCCCCGAGCCCCACTGCAAACCTGAGGCTGAACTCTGTGGTTGGGTGCCGGAGCCTCACTGCCCTGGGCAGACCGCTAGAGCTCCGCTATCCTGGGCTGATTGCCGTTGCCGTCAGCTGCATGCGGGGCTGACCACCGGATCCCTGCCACCCCAGGCTGACCGCTGGAGCTGCTGTACATTGACCTAACTCTGTAGTGTAGACCAGGCCTGAGTGGCTTCCAATATTTGCAGGAAGAGAGATGTGACCCAAGCATCATGAGCCAAGAAACAGGCCATGATCTAGAAACTGATTACTGGATGAATACACCAACCAGACAGACAGCAGCTGATCATCTCTGTCCTCCCTCTATAGTTACATGGGGAGAGCGACCATAGGCTGCATTTGGGCACTGAGCTGGCTGATCTATGGGCCATCATTTAAAATATGGAAATAAACCCAAAGGAACAAAGAAAGGAGAACCAATTACCCTGTACAGACATTTGTTTAGAAACATGGATAAATTAGACAATGGGGGGAAAAGAACAGCAGTGCCCTTGTCTCTAGAAAGACTCTAGTTCTCCAGGCATTCTACAGCACCTGGTATTTAGCAGTATTTTATTTCTCCAGTTTGTATGTCAGTTTGATAAATGTGGAAAGCCATTCTTGCCAAGAACTTTAACTGGATTTGATTTGTAAATCTGGCTCAACAAATCCTGTGCACTTAGATTTTTGAACACTGACATTTAAGCTGTACAGTAACTTGTACACTCAAGCCAACAGTGATATCATACCAACAAATGTGTTCAGTTATAAAAGTTTTCTGGGGATCGGATAATCTCCGAATATGAGCTGGGTTTTTTTCCTAACAGGATAAATGACCAGTTGACAATGCTTGGAAATACCAGAACAAAGTTGTTTCCTTCCCAATGAATTCTGGACAAATTTGCCACAATGCCAAGAGCTCTCTCTACACACCTCCCTCTTATTACTATCCTGATGAGGGCACCATCTGCTGGATCACTTCAGAGCAACATCAGCGGAGATTCAGACCCTATCCTAGAAGAGGCACCCGAAGTACTATCCAAAGTGGTCAGTGGAGTCCAGCTTCTGTCCCCTACAACTGCAGGATGAAGAAAAAATTGATCAACTGCAAGCGTTTTTTGCTAGTGAACTCAAACCACAAGAATTTTCTATTAAGTCAGTCAAGGAAGATGCAAGTATAGTGCATTAATTTTTGCTTTTAAAAATTAAGTGTGATTATTTGCAAACTATATATGACCCTTAGTGTCAAGTTTGGGTAACCTTACTGTGACTGATTTTGAGGTATTTCATTGCCTTCCCATTACTGGAGTGGTTTCTCAGACCTTAATCACTCAGTCGCCTCTGAGACCTTACTCACACAGTTCCCAAGAACTCAGCTCAACTCCAAACTCATCACTGAGGTTTCTTTATTGGCATACAATCAAACTACACTTCAGTTGTTCAGGCTGAAGAGTAGGGGGTGGGTACAGGACATACTAGTTGTCCAAAGTTACACAGCAAACTTCTTTTATATACACTTACATGTTACATTGCATTCACTATACATCACATTACATGTTTTGGGGATAGCTTGGTCACTTTGTAGGAACCAGTCCTTGTACAGCATGTGAGGTTCACACACTGTCCATACACCACTTACTCATTACCTTATCTTAAATTCCAGGCTTATTCTACCCATTGTTATCTTATGCAGTGTTATTGTATATGTCTTCAACGAGCTTGATGCTACCTTAAACCGGGACATGATAAAGTTTGACTACTGTAAGACTTGGGGCCTCCAGACAAGCGTCATAAAAACAGTCTCCAGTTTGTTCCATCTTCATCACGCCAGCGCAACCCGAGAACTGAATGTTTATCTGAATGGTCAGAAGGTGAAGCATGAAGTAGAACCGATCTATCTAGGTGTGACCTTAGACCGCACACTGAGTTACCATGCTCACCTGAAGAAGACAGCAGCTAAAGTTAAAGACGCACAACAATCTTCTTAGCAAACTGGCAGGTTCATCATGAGGTGTTCGTGCTCCGACTTTGTGGACATCAGCTCTTGCCACTTTGTATTCGGTGGCGGAGTACTGCGCTCCAGTTTGGAGTCGATCATCACACACCAAACTGGTGAATACGCAATTATAGGCCGCCATGTGTATCATCTCCGGCACCCTGCGTCCAACTCCACTCCCATGGCTTCTAGTTCTGAGCAATATTGCTCCTCTCATATCAGACGAGAGGTTCCACTGGCAAGTTACTGGACAAAGTATGCGCCAACCAAAGCCTGCCGCTGCACAACGACCTTTTTAAACCACCAGCTGCATATTTGCTGTCCTGTCGCCTATTATGGTCTCATCCGCCACACCAGGATGTTAGGGCGGAAACACTCTGGCGAAAGGAATGGATCTCTGTCATAATTCCCAACCAGTCCCTCGTCGCCAACCCCACAATTTGCCCGACTGGTTTTGACCTGCCCCGTTGCCAATGGTCCCTGTTGAACAGGTTCCGGACAGGGCAAGTTCTCTGTGCAGCCAACCAATATCACTGGGGCCTTCGTGACAGCCCTTTGTGCAGCTGCGGCACAACACAGATGATGACACATGTTGTCGAGGAATGCCTGCTGACTAGTGTAATGTTATGAGTATAATATAGTATCTCATTGAAAGGTGACAGGGTCAGAAAGAGTTAATTAACTCACAGACTGACCTAACCCATGGGTGAACTTTAGAGACTGGCTAGGAAGATAGGTAAATGAATAGAGCTTTGAAATGCAAGTCTGCATTGTTAAAGATCAAGGGTAGATGTTTGCTCAGGTCTTGTGATGTAAGCAAACAAGTCTTGTCTATTGCTATAACTTTAATTCAAAGATCAAAAAAAGGAATATTAACATGTGATGATACTTGAATGAAATAGTATTATTGTCTATATGTCTCTTTGAAGGTTGTGGTAACCTGTATCTGAACTGTTTAATGGATAAATTACCCTGTGCTAATTGCCAGGATGTTTGGAAAGAAAGTTAAGCCCATTGTTTTCTCAGGCCGAAAGGCTGCTGGAAATGTATAAGAACCCTGGGACACGATCCTACTTCATCTCAGATCTGCTTTGGGTTTCAAGAGGGGGAAACCTTAAGCCACAAGGATTGAGATCCCCAGTCATTGACTGGAGCCACCCTGAATATGGACATTGGACTATAACCTATGGACTATATCTAAAAGGACTTTTGGCAACTACAAGCTCACCTCTGCTATGTATCTGAACCTCAAGAATTGAATTCAAGTCTGTACGTATATTGATCTTTTAACCAACACTCTCTTTTCTTTTTTAATAAATTTTAGTTTAATTAATAAGAATTGGCTATTAGTGTGTATTTTGGGTAAGATCTAAGTTGTAATTGAACCTGGGTATGTGGCTGATCCTTTGGGATTGGAAGAACCTTTTCTTTTATATGATGAGATAAGATTTTCAATAATCATCATCATATGTTTGACAGGTGTGTCTGGACGAAGGCCTGAGGCTGGGTACTTTAAGGGAACTGCGTTGTTTGGACTTCTAAGTAACCAGTGAGGTACTATAGAAGCTGTTTTGTGCTGGCTTCGTAAATCTATGTATTGGAATAACCACCAGCGTTTGGGGTTTGTCTGCCCCGTTTTGTTTGCAGTTCACCCTGATTGAGTGACCTCAGCTGGCTCCCACAGGCAGCACCGTCACAACTAGGTTCAGCAGTGGCCTAGAAGAACTGCATCACGCCACTGAAGATGCCATTGCGTGGCTAGACGACTATGCACACGCTAAATAAAAATTGTAGCCTTATAGGTCCCAGGATATTAGACACAAAGTGGGTGAGGTCGTATCTTTTATAACTTCTGTTGGAGGGAGAGAGAGAGAGAGAGAGAGAGAGAGAGACGGACGCACACAAGCTTTTCAGAACTCTTCCTCAGGGTCTGGGAAAGGTACTAAGGTACTATGACTACACTAGCACTTTTGTCAGCAAAACTTTTGTCAGTCAGGGGTGTGAAAAAACATGCCACTGTGACGGGATCCCCGGGGGTGCAGCTTGGGACTGTGGGACCACTGTGCTCCCTTAACTGGGCTGTCTCTCACAATGCCTTGCTAGTGACCAGCAGCAAACCCCTCCAGGTGCTGTTATCACTCAGCACAACCACATGTGGAGCCCCACACCCAGCTAGATTGCATGGTAAACTCCCAGAGCCACTCATGAATTACACAGAGAAAGGCACCGGCCAAATCCTCCCAGCTCCCAACACTGAACCTCAGGGAATATTCCCCCCCATTGTAACCCACTAACCCCCCTTTTTGTCCTATGACTGCAAAGGTGTTAACAGGCCACTTCACCTTGGATGGTTCCTTAGAATATGGATATAGAAGTTGGTCCAATAAAAGATATTACCTCACTCACCTTGTCTCTCCATTGTTATCTTGCCATTGTAAATGGTTCCCTGGGTGTTCCCCCTTATTTTAGCTAGTACAGATATTCTGTTTTCAGCTTGCTGATCTATTTACCTCCCTAATCATATCTGCCAAGAAATGAGGCCTCACCCATGTCCGATTACTCATGCCAAGACAGGCCTACACCCCAGCTCAAGAGAATGGAGAAGATGGCAAAGACATCCACCCTGTTTGCTGCTGGTAGATCCCTCAGCAAGGCCATTGGAATGGACTTCAGACAAAATACTCTAATGCAGGCCTGCACAACATACGGCCCGCAGGGGCTCACTGTGCGGCCCGCCGGCAAGTGGCGGGGGGAGCTGCCAGCTTCACCCCCTGCCCGGGGGCAGAGCCGACCTCACAGCCCCGCCCGCGCGTACCGCGCTCCGGCCGCTGAGAAGCGCGGCTGCCAAGTTTGCCCCCTGCCAGGGGGAGGGAAGGGGGCCGACCTCACAGCACCGTGCTCCAACCGGCCGGCCGGCCGGCGAGAAGCGCGGCTGCCGGGTTCGCCCCCTGCCAGGGGGAGGGGGAGGCCGACCCTACAGCCCCGCGTGTGCACACTGCGCTCCGGCCGGCCGGCGAGTAGCGCGGCTGCCAAGTTCGCCCCCTGCTGGGAGGAGGGCGAGGAGGAAGGGGAGGCCGACCTGACAGCCCCGCGCAGCGCTCTGGCCGGCCGGTCAGAAGCGCGGCTGCCAGGTTCGCCCCCTGCTGGGGGGGTGGGGGGGAGCAGCAACCTCACAGCCCCAGCCCGTGAGAAGCGCGGCTGCCGGCTTCGTCCCCTGCCTGGGGGGGGGGGCAACCTCACAGCCCCGCATGCGCGTGCTGCGCTTCGACCGCCTGGATGGTCAGAAGCGCGGCTGCCGGGGGCCCACGCACACCGCGCTCCAACCGCCCGAACAGCCAGAAGCGCGCACATGTGTGCACGTGTCTCCATCTCCCGCTCCCCCCGCCTGGCGTACAGCGGGTGCGTCACTTCCGGGGCCTGCTGAGGCGGGAAACGCTGGGCACGAGGCAGAGCCGGTAAGTGCGAGCGAGGGGAGGGGCGCCCGGCCTGGTCTCGAGCCGCAGCTGGTGGGGACTGGGCTGAGACCCCCCCAAACCTCCTCTTCGGTTGGGGGTGGGGTGGCTACTGCGCTGGTTGCTCCCAGGGCGGCCTCCGTAGTGATGGGGGTGGGGGGGTTGAACTGTCTGTGGGCAGCCGGGAAAACCCGGGGGGGAGGAGGGAGACAGACAGACAGAGAGAGAGAGAGAGAGTGTGTGTGTGTGTGTGTGTGTGTGCGCGCGCAGGGTCGGCTTTAGGCCGATTCAACTGAGTCCCCTGAATCGGGCCCCACGCCCCAGCACAGCATACCGGGGTGGCCCAGCTTCCCCAGGGGGCAATTTAAAGGGCCTGGGGCTTTGGAGCCCCAAGCCCTTTAAATAGCCCCCAGAGCCCTGGGATAGCGGGAGGCTCAGGGGCTCCAGCTGCCTCTACTGCACGCCCTGCCCGCAGCCAGCCAGCCCCATACATGCCCCAGCCCCGCACCCCCTGCCCTGCCCGCAGCCAGCCCCTGTCTCCAGCCAGCCCCACACCCCCTGCCTGCAGCCAGCCCCTGCTCCACCCCCTGCCCTGCCTCCAGCCCCGCACCCCCTGCCCGCACCAGCCCGTCTCCAGCCAGCCCCGCACCCCCTGCCCTGCCCTGCCTGCAGCCAGCCCCTGCCGCACCCCCTGCCCACAGCCAGCCCCTGCCGCACCCCCTGCCCTGTCTCCAGCCAACCCCTGCCGCACCCCCCTGCGGCCCTGCCCGAAGCCAGCCAGCCCCACACACACCCCTGCCCGCCCCAGTCCCGCACCCCCTGCCCTGTCTCCAGCAAACCCCTGCCGCACCCCCCTGCCTGAAGCAAGCCAGTCCCGCACTTCTCTGTCTCCAGCCCAGCCAACCCCTGCCGCACCCCCCTGCGGCCCTGCCTGAAGCCAGCCAGCCCGCCCCATACCCCCCTGTCTCCAGCCAGCCCCGCACCCCTTGCCCTGCCTGCAGCCAGACTATACCTCCAGTCAGCCCCTGCCCTGCCTCCAGCCAGCCCCATGTCCACTGGTGCCCTGCAGTTCCCAGGGCAGGAACCCTGCACACCTGCTTCAATGAGGGGGGCAGGGAGCAGCTGGGACCCACACATGTGCACACCACTAGGGTGACCAGACAGCAAGTGTGAAAAACCAGAACAGGGGTGGGGGTTTTATAGGAGACTATATAAGAAAAAGACCCAAAAATTGGGACTGTCCCTATAAAATCGGGACATCTGGTCACCCTAGGACACCCCCAGGGAGTGGCGGGGACCCACACATGTGAAATGGAGCTCATTAATAACCGATCAACAGCATATATAACACAATGTACATAATATATAATTTTATTATTTATATAGTTATGGAAAGTAAATAATACATGGAAGAAATGAAAGGCTTTTTTTTACATGTTTTTTTTTCTTCTAGTCATCCCTGCTGGGGCCCCGCCAAAAATGTTCGAATTGGGCCCCGCACTTCCTAAAGCCGGCCCTGTGTGTGTGTGTGTTTTGCACCTGCCCTGCCCTGACTGCTGCCCCCTTCCCTGGTCCAGGGACCTTATCCCTCCCCAGCCCCTATCACACTGCCCCCACCCCCAGGGCTCCCTGCGGCCCCTGTGTTTGTGTGTGGGACAGTCACATCCAATCCCTTCACACTGCTCCCCTTCCCCCTCCCCGGCTTAGTTCATACCCCCAGAAAATCCCTTCAAACTGTCCCCCTTTTCCCCTCCCCTTATTTCATGGGGGGATGACGAACCGAGCGGGCAGGTGGGCAGGTAGTGGCGGTGAGGCTTTATACTTGGGGGAGGTGAGGAGGCGAGCGGCGAGTCGGTGGCTGGAAGGAGGCATCCATTTTCAGTATTTTAATTTTTGGTACTGCTGTGTGCAGTAATATAGTGACCCCTGGGGGTTAAAGAGGGGTGTAATGGTGGGGCCGAGCAGGGAGGGGGCGGGTCCTATTTTACTGCTGTGATCTGGTTACCCTATGCGCGCTGTTTCTTTCCCCCTCTACAGGCTTCCACACACTGTCAGTGCCTTGCTAGTGTGCCACGCGCCGTGAGATATCTCTTCTCTTTGTGTGTGACTGCGTGTTTCCCTTGTGTGTGAATTTATTCAACAAAATCTTGAGCTTCATAATGGCTACCATGAGTGAAAAGAAAAAGAGAAAAATAGAATCAGAGCACAGAGTTTTCAACACTGAATGGACAAATAAATACTTATGTACTGTTTCCAAAGACAAAATACTGTGCCTTGTGTGTCGCGAAACGTTAGCCGTTCCGAAAGAATACAACCTTCGGCGGCACTTTGAAACTAAACATCCCAATCTCGCCAAATTGAACCCAAATGAAAAAATAATTAAAGCAGCCAGTTTAGTGAAAAACCTTAGTGGAGAACAGCAAATTTTCAAGAAAGTGAGCACTGAGAACGATACAGTTACTAAAGTAAGCTTTCAAATTTCTAAGGAAATTGCTGCTGCTGGGAAATGCTTCACAGAAGGCGAGTTTTTAAAAAAGTGTATGTTGATTGCTGTATCTGAGTTATGTCCAGAAAAGAGGGGAATATTTGAGAATGTCAGTCTATCGCGCATGACTGTACAGAGAAGAATAGCTGACATTTCTACTAATCTAAGTGATCAGTTAAAGCAGAGAGTCAGTGAATTCTGCTTTTACTCCCTAGCTATGGATGAAAGCACCAATTTAAAAGACACCGCCCAACTTCTTATTTTTATTAGAGGTATTGATAAAAACTTTGAAATTACTGAAGAACTTGTTGGCATGTGCTCCATGATGGGTCGCACAACTGGAAAAGAAATCTCCAATGAAGTGATAAAGTGCATGAATGATAAGTTGGGAGTAGATTTCACAAACTTGGTGGCCATTTGTACTGATGGTGCTCCAGCTATGTGTGGAAAAAATGTTGGAGCAGTTACTCTTCTTGAAGAATTTATCGGGAGACAAATAACCAAACATCACTGCATTATACATCAGCAGGTTTGGTGTAGCAAAGTCTTAAAATTTGAGCATGTAATGTCCGTGGTAGTTTCCATTGTAAACCTCATCCGTTCTAGAGGACTAAAACATAGGACATTTCGAGCCTTTCTTGAAGGGGAAGATGCCGAGTGCAGCGACTTAATCTACCATACGGAAGTGAGGTGGTTGAGTCGAGGAAGAGTGCTCCAGCGTTTCGTTGCTTTGAAAGAGGAGATAGCAAAATTCCTAGAAAATGGGCCAATAAAATTCCCGGAGCTTGAAAATGAGTCCTGGAATCAAGATCTCTTTTTCTTTTGTGACATTACAGCACACCTGAATGATCTCAACATTCAACTTCAGGGAAAAAATCAACTTATATTTCAAATGTGTGCAGCAGTGAAAGCTTTCAAAATGAAATTGAAACTTTTCAGAAGTCAGCTGTCAAAAGGTGAAATGTGTCACTTTCCCACTTGTGCACAGCGTATCCCTCAGCACAAACATGCCGAGTTAGGAGAAAAAATACGCAAAGCACATCAATCTTTTGATTGAAGAATTTGACAGAAGACTTACTTTGTCTAAAGATGATGACATCCAGTTGAAGCTGATTGAAGATCCGTTTTCTGTGGATCCAGAGGAAGTGCCACAAGATTTGCAGTTGGAGGTTATTGAACTTCAATGTTCGGCAGTTTACCGAAATAAGCACAGAGAAAGCAGCCTGTGGGACTTCTACAAAAGTCTGGACGATGAAAAATACAAGAATCTTATTGAAGTTGCACTGAAAACGTTCAGCATTTTTGGAAGCACTTACATATGTGAACAAACATTTTCCATCATGAACATGAATAAAAACAAGCAACGTTCTTCTCTGACTGACGACCATTTGGAAGACATTATGAAATATCCACTTCAAATATGACCCCCGAATACGACAAGCTTGTTGCCGAAAAGAAATGTAATATCTCTCATTAAATTTGCAAGATAATTATGAAAAGTACAAATGTTTTCTTTCAACGGAACAGGTGTTTTTCATTTTTCCATGATTCATAAAAAAAATTAAAATTTAAAAAATTGTTTGCTTTAATTGAAAAATTCTAAAGTATCACACCCTCTCCCCCCCCCCCAAAAA
>NW_020664563.1:518250-539336 GCF_002925995.2 Terrapene triunguis | reverse complement strand
TTGGAGTAATATGGCCCTCGCCGCTTTACGAGTTGTGCAGGCCTGCTCTAATGCCATGACATTTTTATCAGTAGAAAGGCTACTGAGTTTTTCCTGGCTCCCTCTGAGCCCAGTAAAGTTGGATTTCTGGTACCTATCAATAAGGCACCTAGCAGTATACAAAAATAGTTCCAGTAAATATTTTCAAAACTCAAACAGTCCTAATAATTTTAAATAGTTTGCCTGTAGCACATGCTGTAAAGATACATGATGGCACAGTGTAAATTAAAAGTTTTGTTGGATATTTTTTGTTTGGATATTCCAAATTTGCATAAAACCTTTAATCCTCATCTTGTGTTCTCTTTACATATTATATACTAAGTAATCTATTCTGCTTCACTGTAATTACAGGTCACTTCTACCAAAAATATTTATATTAGAGCCAACTGAAAGCCAGTAGCAGCACCCTGTATTTCTGTGCTATTAGGAATGCAGAAGTCCTTTTCCATTAATAACAGTGCACCAAATTTAGCAGACAACATCCCCAACAATTGGTGCATGCTGCTCGAATTCACATTTTTTACCAAGAGTATTTTCCTAAACACACACACACACACACACACACACACACACACACACACACCTCTGTTTCTTTAAAGAAATTTGCTTGAATAAGATCATGCTGTGGTGCTGGCAGACCAGATGCCAGCTCATGCCAAGGCCCCTAGGCCTCACTGAACACCGACAAATGCAGAGCTGGAAACCAGTCTGGCTCACCTGTGTATTAATATTAGAGATATTAGAGTTATAAGAATGTGTTCAGATCCCTTATGAACTGCTTGTAGGATGATGCATGCATTAATCTCACTTATACCTGTGTCCCATGTTAAAAGGTAATATTTAAGTGTTTGCTCTGTAATTATAAAAATGTTTGCTAAGACTGGAAACCTCCCCAGTCAGGAGAGAAGCATTACCAAAGTGTGAAATACTAGCTTACCACAAGAGGGGTCATCTCTGCCCAATAAAAGAAGGTCTGTAGACACCAGACAAACCATTTTGGAACATCAGTAGACAAAATACTGTGCTCATTGCTTTCCCAACACCAGTGAAGAGGGTACGAGCACAAGCCCCTGTCCCATCACAGCTTGAATGCTGGGGGAAAGTGAATAAAAATTCCTGTTAAGGAGAAATTACCATCAGTATGCTACTTGGAATTTGGCAAGCATAAGCAAGGGATCCCCAAGCTACTTAGCTTGGGTTAGCCTTACAGGACATACAGAGTTTGCACATTACAGCAGCTTCCATTACCTTTTGAAACCTAAAACTGGAACTCATTTATGTGCATATGTACCTGATTTAACTTTGTAAATAAGAAATGGTTACTTACTGTAACTGTGGCTCTTTGAGATGTGATGCAGACATATATTCCACTTAGGGGTGTGCACACCCAGTGCGTCAGAGCCAGAGCCTTTTGCTTTGCAGTGCCCATAGAGGGACGGCGCTCATTCCTTATGGCTTTATGAATTTGTTGAGGCCGCGAAGGTCTCATCTCACCCTTGGATTTCGGTATCAGGAAGTACTGGGAGTAAAAACCATGGTCTCTCCTCCACTGCTCCCAACTTCAGAGAGCTGGCCTGCTCAGTGAGCAATGACCCATGAGATGGGTCCCTGAAGAGGGACAGGGAAAGGGGAGGGGGGTGGAAAGGAACTGAATTGCATAGCCCAATCTTACAGTGTCTAGGACCCAGTTGTCAGAAGTTATTGAGTCTCAAGCATTGTAAAAGCAGGCCAGCCTGTCCCCAAAGGGATGGGGGAGGGACAGAGGAATGACTGGACCAGTGCTCTGAACAAAGCAGTCAAATGGGTGTTTGGCCTGCACCAAGGGAGGGCATGTGAACTGTCCAAAGCCTGAGCCTGACTGCTTTCTCTGGTGGGATCTATCCCTCTCTCTAGGGTAGTCTCGCTGGTTTTGTTGGGGGGGGGGGGGGAAGGTTGTGCAAAGGAATGCTGTGAGCAATATTGTTGCTGCTGCTGAACCCCACAGTGGCATCTTTGTGCAGAGGGCATGTACACTCCCAAGGACCTCAAAGTAGCCCTGGAATCCTTGAAGGAGTGCAGGTGTCATCCGTCTTGTCCAAGAACAAGACTCAACCGTCAAAGGGCAAGCCCTTGATGGCTTGCTCAATGTTTAGAGTGATCTCAGAGTTTTTCAACCAGGAAGCCCTCCTCATAGTTACTGCCGAGGCCATGACCCTGGCCACAGTGTCCACAATATCATTTTAGCCAACAAGCAGCTTTCCGCCACAAATGGCCAGAATTCCTCATGCAAGGAATTTAGCTATGGCTGACCAACTGAGGAAATCATACTTGGCCAGAAAACCTTGTTGATTAGCGATCCTCATCTGTAGGGATAATGAGGTATAGATCTTCCTACCCAGAAAAATCTAACCACTTGGAGTCTCTGTCCTTGGGGGCAGACTTGAACCTACTCTGCTGGGCCCTATCATTTACTGTTACTACCAGGGAGTTTGGGGCCAGGTGGGACTAGAACCCCTCAAATCCCTGTATGGGAACAAAGTAGTGCTTTTCCATCCATTTCAACACCAGCGATACTGAGGTTGGTGTACTCCCCAGAGCTCTCGCCAGCTTGAGAGGCACATAATTGATCAGGAGATCCAATGTCCTGGGGATGGCAGGCTGTAAAACGTCCATCAGTTTATGCATGTTCTATTGAAGGAACTCTGTCTGGATGCCCTCGGATAGGACAGTTACCTGTTCCGTAACTGGCGTTCTTCGAGATGTGTTGCTCAGGTGTATTTCACTGTAGGTAGCAGTACCCATAGTGGGGGAGCCCCGCTGCAACCCCTGGAGTGGCGCCTGTATATTGCACCATAAAGGGGGCTGCGCGCTCCCCCAACCCTCAGTTCCTTCTTGCCAGAAGACTCCGACAGCGGGGAAGGAGGGCGGGATGTGGAATACATCTGAGCAACATATCTCGAAGAACGCCAGTTACAGAACAGGTAACTGTCCTTTCTTCTTTGAGTGATTGCTCATGTGTATTCCACTG
The DNA here is from genome assembly GCF_002925995.2 of Terrapene triunguis. NCBI lineage: Eukaryota > Metazoa > Chordata > Testudines > Emydidae > Terrapene > Terrapene triunguis. The sequence continues at coordinate 536,290 of NW_020664563.1, read as the reverse complement.
TAGGTGACTCCAAGCTATACCTGATGGAGGTGGGTAGGAGTTTTAAGGGTTACCCGGTCGGAGTACCGCCCTACCAAACCCGGCGTCATCCCGCGTTTGGGAGACGATCACATAGTGCGATGAGAAGGTGTGGACAGAGGACCATGTAGCAGCCCTGCATATGTCCTGAATAGGGACATGAGCCACATAGGCAGCCGACGAGGCCTGAGCTCTGGTCAAATGAGCCTTTACTATAGGAGGCGCGGGAACCCCTGCCAGGTCGTAACACGTGCGTATGCACGAGGTGATCCTGCGGGAAATCCGCTGGGTGGAAACCGGTCGCCCCCTCATGCGCTCGGCCGATGCAATAAACAGCTGGGGGGATTTCCTAAATGGCCTGGTTCTGTCCAGGTAAAAAGCCAGCGCTCTACGCACATCTAACATGTGCAGGCGCCGTTCCACATTGGAGGAATGGGGCTTAGGACAAAGGACCGGGAGGAAAATGTCCTGATCTATGTGAAAAGCCGAGACTACCTTCGGCAGAAAAGCCGGGTGCTGGCGGAGCTGGACCGTATCCCTATGGAAGACCGTGTATGGGGGCTCGGAGGTCAGGGCCCTGAGCTCCGAGACCCGGCAGGCTGAGGTGATAGCCACCAGGAACGCCACTTTCCACGATAAGTGGGACCAAGAACACATGGCTAAGGGCTCAAAAGGGGGCCCTGTGAGGCGGGAGAGCACTAGGTTTAGGTCCCAGAGCGGGACCGGGGGTCTAGCGTAAGGGAAGGCCCGATCCAGCCCTTTTAGAAACCGGGACGTCATGTGGTGTGAAAACACCAAGTAGCCCTGCTACTGGGGGTGGAAGGCCGAGATGGCCTCCAGGTGCACCCTGACCGAGGAGGGCCTAAGGGACAGGAGGTAATCAAGGATGAGTTGGAGAGATGCGGAGGAGGGGGAAAAGACGGTTACTCACCGTTGTAACTGTTGTTCTTCGAGATGTGTTGCTCATATCCATTCCAATTAGGTGTGCGCGCGCCGCGTGTACGATCATTGGAGAATGTTCTACCCTAGCAACACCCGGTGGGTCGGCTGTGGAGCCCCCTGGAGTGGCGCCTTCATGGCGCTGGATATATACCCCAGCCGACCCAGCGCCCCCTCAGTTCCTTCTTGCCGGCTACTCCGACAGTGGGGAAGGGGGGCGGGTTTGGAATGGATATGAGCAACACATCTCGAAGAACAACAGTTACAATGGTGAGTAACCGTCTTTTCTTCTTCGAGTGCTTGCTCATATCGATTCCAATTAGGTGACTCCCAAGCCCCACCTAGGTGGCGGGGTCGGAGTGAGATATTGCTGTGTGCAGAACCGCTGACCCGAATGCAGCATCGTCTCTGGATTGTTGCACCAGCGCATAGTGAGCAGCGAATGTGTGGACCGATGACCAAACTGCGGCTCTACAAATGTCCTGGATCGGGACTTGAGCCAGGAAGGCAGTCGAGGAGGCCTGGGCCCTCGTGGAGTGAGCGGTGAGGCGCGGCGTCGGGACACCGGCCAGGTCGTAGCAAGCACGAATACAGGACGTGATCCAAGAGGACAGGCACTGTGAGGAGACTGGTGAGCCTTTCATCCTGTCGGCCACCGCAACGAAGAGTTGTGTCGTCTTCCGAAATGGCTTTGTACGGTCAATATAGAAAGCCAGGGCCCTGCGTACGTCCAAAGAATGTAAACGCTGGTCTTGACGAGTAGCGTGTGGCTTCGGATGAAAGACCGGGAGAAATATATCCTGGTTCACGTGGAAAGGTGAAACCACCTTGGGAAGAAAGGCAGGGTGGGGGCGAAGCTGCACCTTGTCCTTATGGAACACCGTGTATGGGGGCTTGGACGTAAGCGCTCTGAGTTCAGAAACGCGCTGTGCTGAGGTGATGGCTACAAGGAAGGCTGTCTTCCAGGATAGGTACAGGAGTGAACAGGTAGCCAATGGTTCGAACGGAGGCCCTGTGAGCTTGGAAAGAACCAGGTTGAGGTCCCACGTCGGAACGGGCTGGCGTTGCTGCGGGTACAGCCGGTCTAAGCCCTTGAGAAATCTAACGACCATCGGGTTAGAGAAGACCGAGGAAGCGAGTTCTCCTGGGTGGAACGCTGAAATAGCGGCGAGGTGAACCCTGATTGAAGATATCGCCAAGCCCTGCTGTTTTAGGGATAGGAGATATTCAAGAATGAGAGGAATAGGCGCCTGCAAGGGGGATGTAGCTCGTTGCTCGCACCAACAGGAGAAACGTTTCCACTTTGCTAAGTAAGTGGTCCGTGTAGAGGGCTTTCTACTTCCCAGCAGAATCTGCTGGACGGGCTGCGAGCATTGCCGCTCTGTCCGATTCAGTCATGGAGCATCCTCGCTGTGAGGTGGAGCGATTGCAGGTCGGGGTGACACAGTCGGCCGTGGTCCTGAGAGATGAGATCGGGACACAAGGGAAGCGTGATCGGTGTTTGAACCGAAAGCTCCAACAGTGTGGTGTAGCAGTGCTGCCTTGGCCAAGCTGGAGCGACTAGAATTACCCGTGCCTGGTCTCTGCGGAGCTTGAGCAGTACCCTGTGGACCAGTGGAAATGGAGGGAAAGCGTAGAACAGGTGGTCTTTCCAGGTTAGAAGGAACGCGTCCGACAGAGAGCCTAGAGCTCGCCCTTGTAGGGAGCAGAATGCCTGGCACTTCCTGTTGGCTCGAGACGCAAACAGGTCGACCTGGGGAAATCCCCACCTCTGGAAGACGGAATAGATGATGTCCGGGCGAATTGACCACTCGTGCGTCTGGAAGGACCTGCTGAGACGGTCCGCCAGCGTATTCTGGACTCCAGGAAGGAACGATGCCGTGAGATGTATCGAGTGGGAGATGCAGAAGTCCCACAGGCGAATGGCCTCTTGGCATAGGAGCGATGAGTGGGCTCCGCCTTGCTTGTTGATGTAAAACATGGCCGTGGTGTTGTCGGTGAGAACCAACACGCAACGGCCCTGTAGGAGATTGAGAAAAGCCTGGCATGCCAGGCGCACCGCCATCAGCTCTCGAACGTTGATGTGCAGGGCTAGTTGGGGTGCGGTCCACAGGCCCTGGGTATGGTGCTCCCCGAGGTGAGCGCCCCATCCTAGAGATGAAGCGTCCGTGACCAGGTGCAGGGAGGGTTGTGGGGCGTGAAACGGCACTCCTGCGCAAACCGCCCTGCGATCCAACCACCAGGTGAGGGAGGTCAGGACCGAGCTCGGAACCGTGACCACCATGTTTAGGTTGTCCCGATGAGGACGGTACACCGATGATACCCAGGTCTGAAGTGGGCGAAGCCGCAGTCTGGCATGCCTGGTTAAGTAAGTGCACGAGGCCATGTGACCCAACAGGGCGAGGCACGTCCTTATTGTGGTAACCGGAAATGCCCTGAGCCCTTGAATGACGCTTGTGATGGTATGAAAGCTATTGTCTGGCAGAATGGCTCGGGCACGTCTGGAGTCTAGGATTGCTCCAATAAATTCTATCCTCTGGGTTGGCTCTAGAGTGGACTTCTCTTTGTTGAGTAGAATGCCCAACTCGTGGAATGTTTGTGTTACTATGTGGACGTGAGCTTGAACTTGGTCTCTGGTGCGGCCGCGTACCAGCCAGTCATCTAAATACGGGAACACCTGTATCCCTTGTCGACGAAGGTATGCCGCGATGACCGCCACACACTTTGTGAACACTGGGAGCCGAGGACAAGCCGAAGGGAAGGACTGCAAATTGGTAGTGCACCTTGTTTACCACAAATCGCAGGAAGCGCCTGTGAGGCGGATAGATCGCTATATGAAAATATGCGTCCTTCATGTCGAGGGCGGCGAACCAGTCTCCAGGATCCAGGGAAGGGATAATGGTCCCCAATGATACCATGCGGAACTTCAACTTTACTATGAATTTGTTGAGTCCGCGCAAGTCTAAGATGGGTCGCAGACCCCCTTTTGACTTGGGGATCAGGAAGTAGCGGGAATAAAACCCCCTGCCCCTTAACTCTGGTGGAACCTCCTCTATGGCCCCCATAGAGAGGAGCCCAAAAACTTCCTGTGTAAGGAGATGCTCGTGAGAAGGGTCCCTGAAGAGGGACGGGGAGGGGAAGTGGGAGGGGGGGGACGAAGAAAACTGGAGAGCGTATCCCCTCTCCACCGTGCGAAGGACCCAACGGTCCGAGGTTATAAGGGACCAAGCAAGGTGGAAACGGGAGAGGCGATCCCGAAAGGGGGGAGCTGGATCGTGGGTATTGGCTGGGGCGCCGTCCTCGACCGCACCTTCAAAAGTTCTGCCTAGGGCCTGAAGGTGGCCTAGGCGGCCCCTGGTTCTGAGCCGGTTGAGGGCCGGTCGACCTTCGCCTACCACCTCGGCCCCGCCTTCTGGCGAAGTCCTGTCTCGGACGAGGCGGGGGAGGGTAGAACCTTTGAGGCTGGGGCCTAAAGGGTCTGCGCTGGGGCCCTGGGACATGCATCCCCAGGGAGCGCATGATCGTTCTCGAGTCCTTGAGGCTCTGCAGCCGAGAGTCCGTCTTCTCTGAGAACAGGCCGTGGCCCTCAAAGGGTAAATCCTGCAAGGTCTGCTGCAGTTCCAGCGGCAAGCCTGAGACCTGGAGCCAGGAGACTCGCCGCATGGCGATACCTGAGGCCAGTGTTCTTGCGGCCGAGTCTGCTATGTCCAAGGAGGCCTGTAAGGAGGTACGTGCCACCTTCTTACCCTCCTTCACTAAGGCCCCGAACTCTTCCCTTGAGTCTTGGGGGACTAGTTCTTTAAATTTCCCCATAGAGTTCCAGGAATTAAAGTTATAGCGGCTCAAGAGCGCCTGCTGGTTGGCCGCTCTGAGTTGTAGCCCTCCCGCTGAATACACCTTGCGCCCAAACAAATCGAAGCGCTTAGCGTCCTTCGATTTGGGCGCTGCAGCCTGCTGGCCGTGGCGCTCCCGTGCGTTCACCGATGACACCACTAGTGAACACGGTTGGGGATGAGTATATAGGTACTCATAGTCCTTTGAAGGGACAAAGTACTTTCTTTCCACCCCTCTGGCTGTGGGTGGAATAGAGGCAGGGGTTTGCCATATTGTAGTGGCATTAGCCTGAATAGTACGTATGAGAGGTAATGCCACCCTGGATGGGGCATCAGCCGAGAGGATGCTCACCACCGGGTCCTGTACCTCTACTATCTCCTCTGCCTGGAGATCCATATTACGCGCCACCCTGCGCAATAGGTCCTGGTGGGCACGAAGATCTATCGGGGGCGGACCTGTGGCGGTTGTGCCTGCCACCGCCTCATCTGGGGAAGATGAGGAGGATGCCTCCGGTGGCAAGGGGTCTAATGGCGGGTCCTGCTCCAGGGGTCCCTGAAGCTGGGCATTGCCTGCCCCTGGATCCAGGGCCTCAGGTGGTGTAGGCACGGGAGCCTCCATGCCCCCTGGGGGAGGGCGGGAGATGGTGGCCTCCGGGACCCTGGGCTCAGAACGTGCCGAGCGAGAGGCTGATGGTGGAGCCCCCTGTGCCTGATGATAGGCCCACGGGGTCCAGAACGACCAGTGCGCAGGTCCCTGTGCAGGGTCCTCGGCCACCTCCTGCCAGTGGCCCAAGTCAGCCGTAGCAGCCTGACCCTGAGGAGGGTATGCCGATCTGGAGGCCCCATCGGAGGAACGAGATGCTGATCTCGAGGGCCAAGGCGGTGCCGAACGCGTCGAAACCGGCTCCGGATGGTACGGTGCCGATCGGTGCCGGTCGTAAGGTGATCGGTCCCTGCGCGGTGCCGGTGAGCGGTACCGGGATCGGGATCGGTGCCGGTAGCCCTGCCGGTGCCGAGATCCGGATCTCGAGCGGGACGACGACCGCGACGAGACCTGCTACCGGGAGCGGCCCCTCGAACTCGAGCGACGCTCGTACCGGTGCCGAGAACTACGTCTGGAGTCCGATCGGTACCGATGATCGTGACGGTGCCGAGACGTAGAGCGGTGCCGCGAAGAAGATCTTGGCCGCGAGTACGACCGGTGCCGAGGTGATAGTCGGCGCCGGGACTGCGAGCGGCGTCGGGACCTGCTCCGAGATCTGGAGCGGTGCCGGGAGTCCACGGCCGGAGACGGCGGGCGCAGTAGGGCAGGCTTGCCCCTGGATTGTACTGCGCGGGGAGCCAATGGTGCCGGAGGTAGAGGCGGTGCTGGCTCCGTGAGAGCAATAAGGTCTCTGGCCGTCGCGAACGTCTCCGGGGTGGAAGGAAGACAAGGCTCCACCACCGACCGAGGTGGTGATTCGGTGCGCACCGGACTTAACGGCCGCGGTGCCGGAGTCGACGGTGTAGCAGGGACTTGCTTCTGGCGGTCCAAAGGCGGACGCGGCTCTACCCCCGGCACCGGGGGAGCCGGCGTCTTCAGGACAGCAGTCTCCTGCGCCTTACGGGACTTCTTGTGCCCCGGAGACAGGGACCGGCGCCGAGGCCCCTGTGGCGGGCGCGGTGCCGAAGGAGGCCGGTGCCGTGAGGGCTTGTCCGATTCAGCCCGCGGTGCAGTACCGGTCGGTGCCGCAGGGGCGCTGCGCACCGAGGCGCTCGGTGCTGGGGCTGGGCGCGCCGAGGGAGGATCCGGGCTAAGTGCCGCCTCCATGAGGAGCTGCCTAAGCCTAAAGTCCCGCTCCTTTCTGGTTCTTGGTTTAAAGGCCTTACAGATCTGACACTTATCTGCCTGATGGGACTCTCCGAGGCACTTCAGACAGGAGTCATGCGGATCACTCGTAGGCATAGGTTTAGCGCAGGACGCACACAGCTTAAAGCCAGGAGCCTTGGGCATGAGCCCGGCTATGCGCCGGGGGAAAAAGGGGGGAAAACAACCCCCTTAACCCCCGCTATTTACAGCTATTACAAAACTAAAATGAATAACTATCTAAAGACTATACAACAACTATAACTACAACTATCTACAAGAATTGACAGGATAAGCTAGGGAGAGTGGAGAACAGCTATGCCGCTCCACAGTTCCAACGACCGTCAGGGGCAGTAAGAAGGAACTGAGGGGGAGCTGGGTCGGCTGGGGTATATATCCAGCGCCATGAAGGCGCCACTCCAGGGGGCTCCACAGCCGACCCACCGGGTGTTGCTAGGGTAGAAAATTCTCCGACGATCGTGCACGCGGCGCGCGCACACCTAATTGGAATCGATATGAGCAAGCACTCGAAGAAGAAGCACCCTTCTCCCTCGCCCACCTGGAGAACCGATACCATTTTGCCAGGTAGGTTCGACGTGAGGACGGTTTCCTGCTCTCTAGGAGGACCTGTCTAACACCCTCCGAACACCTCCCCTCCTCCTCCTCATTTAACCATGGAGCATCCACACCGTCAAGTGGCGCGGCCAGGTTGGGATGGAGGAGACGTCCTCCTTCCTGGGAGAGGAGGTCCGGCCGAAGTGGCAGCCTGTGCAGGGGGGCCACTGAAAGCTGCAGGAGGGTCCCGTACCAATGCTGACGGGCCCAATCCGGGGCTGTGAGGATAATCCGCGTCCTGTCCGCCTTCACCTTCTGTAGGACCTTGCCTATCAGGGGAAAGGGTGGGAAGGCGTAGAACAGGCGGCCCGACCATGGAATCAGGAACGCGTCCGATATCGCCCCTTCACCCTCGAGCAAAATCGTGGGCACAGGCGATTCTGGGCGGTGGCGAACAGATCTACCTGGGGAGTGCCCCAGTGTAGGAAGAGCCGCCTGGCCACCTCCCTGTGTAGAGACCACTCATGTTGTTGGGGAAAAAACCTGCTTAGGTGATCTGTGAGCGTATTGCGCTTGCCAGGCAGGTGAAAGGCCCTCAGGAGGATGTCGTGGGCTATACAGAACTCCCACAGGAGTTGGGCTTCCTGGCACAAGGCCAGTGAGAGCGTGCCCCCGTCTGTTGATATAATACATCACGGTCTTATTGTCCGTTAGGACTCTGACCACCTTTCCCCCTAGGTGTTGGCTGAAGGCTACGCACGCCAGGCGCACCGCTCTGAGCTCCCTGACGTTTATGTGTAGGGATAATTCCGAGGGTGACCATCTGCCCTGGGTTTTGAAGTCCCCCACACGGGCTCCCCATCCCAGGTCCGAGGCATCCGACACCAGATCTAGTGAGGGAGGGGTCTCCCGGAAGGGGATACCCTGAAGCATGTTGCTCGGGAGGGACCACCATTGCAGGTCGGCCACTACATTGGGTGGCAACGTGACGACCTTGTCCAGGCCGTCCCTGGACTGGGAGTACTGGGAGGCCAGCCAGAGTTGGAGGGGCCTCATCCTGAGCCTGGCATGTCGCACCACTGAGGTGCATGCTACCTTATGGCCTAGGATTTGAAGGCACACCCGTGCCGTCGTCACAGGGAAGGCTGTGACCGAGGCGATGAGAGCTTTGAGCGTCTCGAATCTGTCCTGGGGGAGGGAGACTGTGGCCACCAGCGAGTCTAACAGCGCCCCTATGAAGTGTATGCGCTGAACCGGAACTAACGTGGATTTTTCCTCGTTTACCACTAGGCCTAGACTCGTGCAGGTGTCTAGCAGGAATTCCATCTGCGCCTGCACCTGGGACCGAGACTTGCCCTTGAGCAGCCAGTCGTCCAGGTAGGGGAAGATCTGCAGCCCGTTCCTCCTGAGGTGGGCTGCGACCGCCATTATGCATTTGGTGCAAACCCTGGGGGCCGTAGAGAGACCAAAGGGGAGGACTGTGAACTGGTAGTGGTCTGTCCCTCCCAGGAAGCGGAGGAAGCGCCTGCGGCCCTCCAAAATGTGGATATGGAAGTACGCATCCTGGAGATCCAGGGCTGCGAACCAATCCCCTGGGTCCAGGGACACCATACGGAATTTGCAGGGAACCAGAAACTGGTTGAGATTCCGCAGGTCGAGGATGGGCCTGAGCCCGCCTTTCGCCTTTGGGATCAGGAAATACCGGAGTAAAACCCCTTGCCCCAGAATTCCTGAGGTACCCTCTCCACCGCATCTAGGGTGAGGAGGCGCGTCACCTCCTGACTTAGAAGGAGGGCATGCTCCGGGTCCTCCGGGGCACCCCGGAACGGAGGATGGTGCAGTGGGGGTGAAGCCAACTGCAGATTGTACCCCTCGGAGATGGTACTGAGGACCCACTGGTCCGACGTTACACGGCACCAATGCACTCTGAAGACTGATAAACGGTTGCCAAAAGCCAACTTTATTAACTGGGGGAGTGGGGGGTTCCTAGCAATAAGCCAAGTGGCCCTCCGCAAATAGTCAAAAACGCCTCTTGCCCTTCGAGGGTCCAGGGTGTGGGGCCGAACAGGACTGGCGCAGTGACCTGCGTCTCTGGTCCCTAGGCCTCTTGGCCGGGGGCTCGTATCTGCCCCTTGCGGGGGGAGCCGAGGGCTGTGGTCTGGGTTTGTCCTTGGCTGGTGGGACATACAGACCAAGTGTCTGCAGGGTGGTGTGTCAGTCCTTCATCCCATGCAGACGAGTGTCCGTCTGGTCAGCAAACAATGCCTTGCTGTCAAATGGCAGGTCTTGCATCAAGGACTGGGATTCCACTGACAGTCCAGACAGCGAAAGCCACGACGCCCGTCGCATGGAGGTAGCTGAGGCCATCGAACGAGCCGCTGTGTCTGCATCCGAGGTGGCCTGGAGAGCTGCTTTTGCCACCGCCGCACCCTCTTCAACCAGAGCTCTAAACTCCTTCCTGTCCTGCTCTTGGAGGGAGAGCTCAAATTTTGGTAGGGATCCCCGCAAGTTGAAGTCGTACCTGCTCAGGAGCGCTTGGTGGTTTGCCACCCTGAGCTGGAAACTGGCAGAGGAATAAACTTTTTTCCCCCAAAAGTGTCCAGTCTCCTGGCATCCTTGTCCTTGGGGGTTGGTGCGGGTTGGCTGTGTCTTTCGCAGTGGTTGACGGACTCCACCACCAGTGAGTTAGGGTTAGGGTGAGTGTAGAGATCCTCGTGCCCCTTTGTTGGCACGAAGTACTTCCGTTCCGCCTTCTTGGAGATGGGCGGTAGAGAGGACGGGGTTTGCCATAGACCAGTCGAGATGTTGGCCACCCCTTGGTGAAGCGGCAGTGGCACATGGCCTGGAGCCGAGGAGGACAGGACATTGAACAAATTGTCCGATGGCTCCTCCATCTCCTCTGCCTGCAGCTGGAGATTGGCGGCTACACGCCGGAGGAGCTCCTGTGGTGCCTTGAAATCCTCCTGAGAAGGAGGTGGTGGTGCCGCTATGGACTCATCCGGTGCCGACGGGACGACCGGGACAGCCCTTAGGGCATCAGGTGGTGCCGGTAGGTCACACTCCGCGTCCAGGTCCGGGTGCGGTGCCGGGGTGCGGCACCCGAGGACTGTTCTGTGTGCCGAGGCAGGGACACCGAGGGCGCTTGGGATGCCCCAGCTATGGAGTGGGGCCTCGTCGGTGCGGGCGCCTGGGGACACGGTGCCCACTGGCACCACTGTCCTTGCCATGGCGCCCCTTGCCACTGAGCCGCCTGGGGTCTCATAGACTCATAGACTTTAAGGTCAGAAGGGACCAATATGGTCATCTAGTCTGACCCCCCGCATGATGCAGGCCACAAAAGCTGACCCCCCCACTTTCCCTTAACTCTGCTGTTGAAGTCTCCAGATCGAGATCTAAAGACTTCAAGTCGCAGAGAATCTTCCAGCTTGCGACCCCTGCCCTATGCTGCGGAGGAAGGCGAAAAACCTCCAGGACCACTGCCAATCTACCCTGGAGGAAAATTCCTTCCCGACCCCAAATATGGCGATCAGCAGAACCCCGAGCATACAGGCAAGATTCTCTAGCCAGACCCTCATTTTACCAGCGATGGCCGTTATTGCCTAATTGATTAGAATCACGTAATCCCATCAAACCATTCCCTCCATAAACTTATCTAGCCTAATCTTGAAGCCAGAGAGGTCTTTCGCCCCCACCGTTTCCCTCGGAAGGCTGTTCCAAAATTTCACCCCTCTGACGGTTAGAAACCTTCGCCTAATTTCAAGCCTGAATTTCCCCACGGCCAGTTTATATCCATTTGTTCTCGTGTCCACATTAGCACTGAGCTGAAATAATTCCTCCCCCTCCCTGGTATTTATCCCTTTGATATATTTAAAGAGAGCAATCATATCCCCCCTCAGCCTTCTTTTGGTTAGGCTAAACAAACCAAGCTCCTCGAGTCTCCTTTCATAGGAAAGGTTTTCCATTCCTCGGATCATCCTAGTTGCCCTTCTCTGTACCCGTTCCAGTTTCAGTTCATCCCTTTTAAACATAGGAGACCAGAACTGCACACAGTACTCCAAGTGTGGTCTCACCAGCGCCTTGTATAACGGAAGCAGCACCTCCCTGTCCCTACTAGAAATACCTCGCCTTATGCATCCCAAGATCGCATTAGCTTTTTTCACAGCCACGTCGCATTGCCGACTCATAGTCATCTTGCGATCAACCAGGACTCCGAGGTCCTTCTCCTCCTCAGTCTCTTCTAACTTATGCGTCCCTAGCTTATAACTGAAATTCTTATTAGTCATCCCTAAATGCATCACCTTACACTTCTCACTATTAAATCTCATCCTATTACTATTACTCCAATTTACAAGGTCATCCAAGTCTCCCTGCAGAATATCCCGATCCTTCTCAGAGTTGGCAACGCCTCCCAACTTTGTGTCATCCGCAAACTTTATCAGCCCACTCCTACATTTGGTTCCGAGGTCAGTAATGAATAGATTAAATAAAATCGGACCCAGAACTGAACCTTGAGGAACCCCACTGGTGACCTCCCTCCAATCTGACAGTTCACCTTTCAGTACTACCCGCTGCAGTCTCCCCTTTAACCAGTTCCTTATCCACCTCTGGATTTTCCTATCGATCCCCATCTTATCCAATTTAACCAATAATTCCTCATGCGGAACTGTATCAAACGCTTTACTAAAATCGAGGTATATTAGATCCACTGCATTTCCTTTATCTAGAAGGTCTGTTACTTTCTCAAAGAAGGAGATCAGGTTGGTTTGGCACGACCTGCCTTTCGTAAACCCATGTTGTAATTTGTCCCAATTGCCATTCACCTCAAGGTCCTTAACTACTTTCTCCTTCAAGATTTTTTCCAAGATCTTACATACTACAGAAGTTAAACTAACAGGCCTGTAGTTACCCGGGTCACTTTTTTTCCCCTTCTTGAAAATAGGAACCACATTAGCTATTCTCCAGTCCAACGGTACCACCCCCGAGTTTACAGATTCATTAAAAATTGTCGCCAAGGGGCTCGCAATTTCTCGCGCCAGTTCCTTCAATATTCTAGGATGAAGATCATCCGGTCCGCCCGATTTAGTCCCGTTTAGCTGGTCAAGTTTGGCTTCCACCTCTGATACTGTAATGTCTATCCCCCCTCCTCTATTCCCCTCTGTCCTACTCCCTCTATTCCTAAACCCTTCATTAGCCTTATTAAAGACCGAAGCAAAATATTCATTTAGATATTGTGCCATGCCTAGATTATTCTTAATTTCCACTCCATCCACATTCTTCAGCGGTCCCACTTCCTCTTTCTTTGTTTTCTTCCTATTTATATGGCTATAAAACCTCTTACTATTGGATTTAATTCCCCTTGCCAGGTCCAACTCTACACGGCTTTTGGCCTTTCTCACCGCATCCCTACATGCTCTAAACTCACTAAGGTAGGTTTCCTTGCTGATCCCTCCCTTCTTCCATTCTCTGTACGCTTTCTGTTTTTTCTTAATCGCCCCTTTGAGACTCCCGCTCATCCAGCTAGGTCTAAATCTCCTGCCCACTAATCGTTTTCCCTTTCTCGGGATACAGGCCTCAGACATCTCATGCAACTTTTGCTTGAAATAATCCCAGGCGTCATCTGCCTTTAGATCCCTAAGTATGTTAGCCCAATCCACTTCCCTAAGTAGTTGCCTTAATTTATTAAAGTTGGCCTTTTTGAAATTGTAAACCTTAGTTACAGTATCATTTCTGTTAATCCTTCCATTTAGTTTAAACCGAATTAGCTCATGGTCACTCGAGCCAAGGTTGTCCCCTACAACCATTTCTTCAACGAGGTCCTCACTACTCACCAGCACTAAATCTAAAATGGCATCCCCCCTCGTCGGTTCAGTTACTACTTGATGAAGGAATTCATCTGCTAGCACGTCTAAGAACATCTGAGCCCTGTTATTGTTACTAGCATTTGTTACCCAATCTATATCTGGGAAGTTAAAGTCCCCCATGATGACACAGTTCTTATCAGTTTTTACTTCCCTAAAAACATTAAGTAGTTCTCTGTCCGCCTCCAGGCTAGATCCCGGCGGTCTATAGCACACCCCAAGCACTATCTCGGGGGAGGCTCTAGTAGTTCTTTTATGCAGTGTAATTATTGCCCATACAGACTCCGTCTTATCCATTCCATCACTTATTATTTCTTTACATTTTAGCTCATTATTGACATATAACGCCACTCCCCCACCTTTACCTTTTTTCCGGTCATTCCTAAACAGCACATACCCTTCCATACCTGTACTCCAGTCATGACTACCGTTCCACCACGTTTCGGTTATTCCTACGATATCCGGTTTCATTTCTTGGACCAGGAGCTCCAATTCCTCCATTTTGTTACCTAGGCTTCTCGCATTGGTGTATAAACATCTTACCGTATGCTGTCTATCCTTTCTCCCATTAGTTATGCAATTTGGAACGGACCCCATGCTGTCCATCTGCCCCCTCTTTCTTATGTCCAATTCCCTACCCCTACCTATGTCTGTGCTTATCACCTCACACTCCTTTTCAGTGTTGGAATCTGGCGTGGAGATTAACTGAACATCTCCCAACCGTCTCCCCCAAATTCCTAGTTTAAAGCCCTTTTGATGAGATGAGCCAGCCTCCCTCCCAGAAGTCTATTCCCTTCCCTACTCAGGTGAAGTCCATCCCGTGAGAACAGCTGTCTGTCCCCAAAAGCCTCCCAGTGGCCATACATCCCAAAGCCCTCCTTATAGCACCACTCCCTTAGCCAGCTATTTATCCTCACAATTCTGTCAGCCCTTCAGGGTCCTACCAGGGTTATCTGTTCCTGGGGAACGGTGCGGCCCGGGGAAGGACGGCTGGGAGTCGAGGCAGAGGTGGCCGAGGAGCGCTTGGTGCTGTAGGAACAGCTCGACCGGTGCCATCCATGTCGGGTCCTGCCCTGGGATTTAGACCTTGATGACGACGAGAAGTAGACGTCGGAGGTAGTATCCCTGGAGTCCCGTCAGTGACTCTGGGCACGACGCCGTGGTGCCGGTGACTGCCGGGATGCACTCCGAGCATGGCGCGCACCGCGGTATGATTGGCGGTGCCGGTGTCGTTGAGACTCCACTGGACGAGGAGCGTTGACGCTTTGTCCCGGTGCCTGCGGCCCCTTTGGGTCGAGGAAGACTCAGGCGACTCGCTCCCAGGCGACCCTAACAATGGAGTGGAGGTCTGTCGGGGGCTACGGGAGGGCCCGGCGGATCGAGTGGAGATGTCCACAGCCGACCTGGCCGGTGAGGGCTGGTGAGCGCCCAACGGCGGCTTCCCTCGGGACCGGGGCCCCAGCTCAGGCAGCCCGCTCGGTACCGACATGACGAGGATGTCGCGTGCTGCCTGGGCTGTCTCTGGCATCGACGGAACCCTTATCGTCGGGGAGGCACATGCGGATGGGGCCGGACTACTCCGCTCTGCACGAGTCGCAGGTCTGGGTCCCCAGGGGGATCGTGGGCTGGCCAACTCGGGTCCGGCCTCACCCCTGTCCTTGTCTCGACACCGCTGGGACTTGCCTTGCTTCTTGGCAGGGGAGTGGTGCCGACTGGCTTCGCTCCGCACCGAGGACGCGGTGCCCGGCGCCGGATCGGGTTGGCACACCGGTGCTGGGGCCAATGCCGACTCCATAAGTAGGGCCCGGAGTCGGATCTCGCGTTCGTGTTTAGTCCGGGGCTTAAAGGACTTACAAATTTTACACCGCTCACTTATGTGAGCCTCGCCCAGACAGCAAAGACACTCGGAGTGTGGATCGCTTCTAGGCATGGAATTGCGACAGGAATCGCACGACTTGAAGCCTGGGGCTCGGGGCATGCCTCGGGCCAGGCTACTAACTGCAGAACTAGTAACGATCGAGGTAATACCAAGGATAGAAGCTACAGCAATGCTGGAGCACAAGTTCCGACTACCTTCACTGGCGGCAAGAAGGAACTGAGGGTGGGGGGAGCATGCAGCCCCCTTTATAGCGCGATATACAGGCGTCACTCCAGGGGTCGCAGCGGGGCTCCCCTACTACGGGTACTGCTAAGGGAAAAACTTCCAGCACCGGTGCACGTGGCAAGCACGCACACCTACAGTGGAATACACATGAGCAATCACTCGAAGAAGAAGTGGCTAAGTGGTGTCAAAGGTCCTGGTATTCCTTAAAATCCTCCAGGAGAGAAGGGGAGGACGACCCAGGCAGTACGGCATCATCCAGCAACAAGGACATAGGTCTGGTCTGAGCTAGAACTGGTACACCTTCCTGGGAGGGAGCACTCCAGCAGTTCTGTGGGGAGGAAGACCACCTGTGCCTGGGCCTGTGGCGGATCCAAAGCCACCACCATTGACCATGCAGGTGACTTTGGCTTCTAGCGGGATCTCCGTGAACGAGGCGCATCCCAATGAGTACAAAACACTGATACAGGCAGTGCATTGGTGGCCAGTAAGGGCTAGACCAGGGACCTCTGCCGCAGCCTTGGGGCACATGCCAACTCTGGGAGCCATACTGGTCCACTGGCAGTCCCAAGTTCATTGGGTGATGCAGAGCAGGAGGATAAGGACTCTGACTTCAACCCAGGATCTCAGT
The DNA here is from genome assembly GCF_002925995.2 of Terrapene triunguis. Lineage (NCBI taxonomy): Eukaryota > Metazoa > Chordata > Testudines > Emydidae > Terrapene > Terrapene triunguis. The sequence goes on along the minus strand of NW_020664563.1, from coordinate 520,509 downwards.
GACATAGGCAGAGCGATGTCCAAGAGAGCCAGCAGTCCAGCCGATTCATCCGTCACCCAATAAGAGGCAGGAATCGGTGCCCCCGATGAAGGTGGTACTGTTGGTACAGAGCATGCTGGTGCCATAGGCAGCATCAGTTCTGATGGAAAGAGCGGTACCGGAATGCCCGAATACGCCATCAAAGGTGGTGAGAGCCACCACGGGAGCACTTGTGGCGTTGAATGCAGCAGTGCCAAGAAGGGTCCCAGGGTTGAAGGTCCCCTGCACTGATTCTGGCACTTGCCCCATCCCCACCACAGAAAGGGAAGCATCTGGGTGCAGTGCCAACAGACATGGCGGCTCAACGGCTCACTCCATCAGAGAGGCCATAGGTGGCGCAGCCCTGGGAAAGTCCTGGACCAACGGTGAGGTCAGGACCAAAAAGCAGAGCAGGTCTGTGGCTGCATGATACACAGATGACATGGACACAGTCAGTACCAGCATCTCCCTTGTCACCACCAGAGTCAACAGATGCCAGAGGCCAGAACTAGAATCAATGGTATGGGGTTTCTGCCCTTTCCACTCAGTACCAGGGAAGGGTCAGAGGTACCTGCGCCAACTCATGCACCAGAACCAGCACTCTGCTTGTCTGCACAGTGCTTGTTTTCCTAGGGGAGGAAGAAGAGTTGCCCTGCGACTTGGAGCGGTCTCATATAGCCAGGGGAGGGGTCACAGCCATGAGGCATGAGTGCCACCCCTCTTCAGCGCGCACACACCTAAGTGGAACACAAGTTTGCATCTACTCAGAGAACTCTCATTTCTTTTTCCTAGTTAATAAGTCTTTAGTTAGGATTGGCTACAAGCCCTGTCTTTGGTGAGAGATGGAAGGTACAATTGACCGGGGGTAAGAGATGAGTCCTTTGAGAGTGGGATTTTTGGTGTAAGGGACGATCTATCACAATGGTAGGCTTGCCTGGGTGGCAAGATAGAGGAGTGCCCAAGGTCCCCCATGACTCCATGTGAAGGCTGTTATAAGGCTTGAGGAGTTCATACTTGATACTTGGTTGGTGAAATCTAATTCTAGAACACACAATTACTTGGGGGTTTGTGCCCTGCTTCTTGACAGGCTGCCCTAAGGTTGGCACTCATGGTTGTGAGCCACTCCAGGCAGCTTGCCATACACTTTCAAATTCTGTATTTACATTCTTTGCAATACTTTGACAGCATTATCCATAGTTTTAAATTTCAGATCAGATCTTGTAAACAAACAATTCAGTAACTTGAAGTCAATGGGACTAACTTGTATGAGCAAAGTTATTCATTTGTTTGCAGGGTCGAGACCTGAATAATTAAGTGATTTAATTTAGTATCCATCTTTTCTCCAGAGTTTTCATGGCAAACATTAGTCTCTTCAAATAATTATCCCATGAACCTAAAGTAATTTCCCCCAGGAAACACTAGTCTGACACATTAGAGGAGGATATATGGAAGAGGACTAGACCAAACACATACTCCCTTTTCAGAGCTGCCTAAATCTAACATTTCATTGATTAACTTATTTATTTCAATTTATGCATATAAAAAGGTGCCTATGCCATGGACTAATGACCTCGGATACCAAGTTTGCCAGTAAACTGGTGTATATATTGTGACAAAGTTCCTCCTCTATCTTGGTGGATCCTGCGCTTATTGGCGGATTTTCTTGCCTCAGAGATTCGCCATGTGGGTTGGGGAACAGCCCAGAGACCTTCCCCTCTGGAAGAACCCACAGTCCAGGTCAATTGGGAGGTTTGGGGGGAACCCGGGCCCGCCCTCTACTCCAGGTTCCAGCCCAGGGCCCTGTGGACTGCAGCTGTCTATAGTGCCTCCTGTAACAGCTGCATGACAGCTACAACTCCCTGGGCTACTTCCCCATGGCCTCCTCCAAACACCTTCCTTATTCTCACCACAGGACCTTCCTCCTGGTGTCTGATAACACTTGTGCTCCTCAGTCCTCCAGCAACACACCCTCTCCCTCTCAGCTCCTTGCGCCTCTTGCTCCCAGCTCCTCACACTCGCACCACAAACTGAAGTGAGCTCCTTTTTAAAACCCAGGTGCCCTGATTAGCCTGCCTTAATTGATTCTAGCAGCTTCTTCTTAATTGGCTCCAGGTGTCCTAATTAGCCTGCCTGCCTTAACTGGTTCTAGCAGGTTCCTGATTACTCTAGTGCAGCCCCTGCTCTGGTCACTCAGTGTAGGGAGCCAGGGTGGCTGCCCTCTGAACCTGAGGTTAAAGGGCC
>NW_020664563.1:426251-513250 GCF_002925995.2 Terrapene triunguis | reverse complement strand
CCGGCAGAGGGAGAGCTGCGGGCTCCACGTGGAATCAAACAGTCTGTGGGGGAGGAGGGAGCGGGGGAGGGGGAGGGACTCTGGCTGCTAGAGGCCCTAGTGGCTGCGAGCGGCTTTCAATCAGGCCAGGCGTCCAATCAGCCGCGCCGCACTCCGCAGGAGGGGAAATCCCGGACATTTCTACTTCATTAGAAATCCCCCCCGGACGGCCATTTAAGGCTGAAAAAGCCGGACATGTCCGGGGAAACCCGGACGGATGGTAACCCTAGCTGTACCTCCCCCAGCTGCCATGTGCTGCTCCTGCCCTCTGCCTTGGAGCTGCTTCCGGGAGCCTCCGGCTTGCTATGCGCAGGGGAGGGGGAGGAAGAGGGGGGCTAATGTCAGGTTGTCCCCCTCTCCCTGCTCCTGCACCCCACTTACCCCTTCTCCATATAGAGCAGGCTGGGGACACGACAGGGCTCAGGACAGAGAGAGCTTGCTGGCAGCAGCTCCTGTCTCAACTTCCTGATCTAATTAAAAAGGCAGTGTACTTAGAGTGGGGTCAGGTACTTAAAGGGGCAATGCGCATCTCTCTCCCACACACAGGGTGTGTGTCTCTGTCCCCCATGCTATCTCCCCTCCCTCCATTCGTGCTGCCTTGTAGAGTGTGAGGCTACATTAAACAACAATGTGTTAACCCTTGAGGGCTCAGCCGAATGCTAGTTCATCATTTAGCAGTAAGGCATTCCCTGGGAAATAGCTCACCCTCTAACTTCACCACCTCAACCAAGCTTCACAATCATCATTGCCGTGTATAGTATTAAATTGTTTGTTTAGAACATATATATAAAATATAGTTTTTTGTCTGGTGAAAAAAGTTTCCCTGGAACCTAACCCCCACTATTTACATTAATTCTTATGGGGAAATTGGATTTGCTTAACATCGTTTCGCTCAAAGTCACATTTTTCAGGAACATAACTACAACGTTAAGCGAGGCGTTATTGTACATCCTGCATCCCAGCCAGTTTGGGCTCTATGCCCTGCTGCACCTCTGTAGCAGGAGGTTAGCACTTGCTAAGCCTCTCAGTAGATGAGGCAGAGCCATCTTACCAGGGCTACACATGTCTAAAAAGAGGAAAAACCTGTGTTTTGTTGCATGTTATACCACAAGCAACAGATTACAGACTACAACTATAAACCTGCGTAGAAAAAAAAAAATCTGCAATCTGTTACCAAACCTCTGTACATCATTAACTGGTTAAAGACTGCAAAAAGGGTTTATTTCATTCACGGAATAAGAAAGCAGCCTTAAAAACAGGTTTCATACTTTCAAAACATTATGAACTGTCGCTTATGGTACAATACACAACAGAACACAGGAGTGGCATATTTTGCTGTTTCTGTCAGACACTGGCAGAATCTAAGGTGGAGACTGGAGACTCAAGGATTGTTCAAAGTAGGGGAAAGTTCACAGGAAGGTCATTTAACCTACCAAAAGGCAATGCAACATTTTGTTTACCAAATTTATATTATTTATTTATATTCTATCAGAGTTTGTCTGAATTAAAAGAACTGGTGATTAGGTGAGCTGCTGGTGCATGGTTACACGGTTGTTTGTGCAGCAAACCAGAAATTTACGATTAAAGGAACAATCCATGTATGAGCTGTATGAGTGGGCAGTTTTGATGGAGTAAGATTGCCACTCCTTTTGGACATCCTGTTTCTGAAGACCACTGGACAGCTGTAAAAGAGTCGAGACTCCCCCGTAAGTAACAGGTATGCCAGACTCTCATTAGTAACAAAGAAAAATCCTCCCCTTCCCAATCCTCCCCTGCCCACCCCTCGGAGCAGCACATTTATTTTAGGATGGCAGCACAAGAAACCAAACAAAAGCATAAGACCCGCCATGGGTCTCTATCTCAAGGCCTAGACCCACTGCTTCTTTAAAAGATTTTACCCAGCAGCAATTCTAAAAGAGAAACAGTGTGAAGCAAAGACAAACCACTCCTCCCAGCTACCTGGGCTAGAGTCCCTTATGCCTGACTGGTCTGAGCTCTCAGCAGATTACATGATTCCCAAGCATCAGGCTAAACAAGCTGTGGCTGCAGCCTCCCTACCCAGGTCAGGGGCTGAAAGCTGGGGCCAAGCTATGCTAAGAATGTCTAAGGGAAGACTTGCAGGCAAGCAAGCTAACGCAGTTCCAGCGCCGCCACAGATGGTAAGAAGGAACTGAAGGGGGGTTGGGTTGGCAGGGTCATATATTGAGCGCCATGAGGGCGCCACTCCAAGGGGCTCTCTTGCCGACCTGACGGGAGCTGCTAAGGGGAAAAGTTTCCAACGACCATGCACGTGGCATGCGCACACCTAATTGGAATCAATGTGAACAATCACTCGAAGAAGAATATATGGTTCCCAAGCATCAGATTAAACAAGCTGTGGCTGCAACCTCCCAGCCCAGGTTGGGGGCTGACAGCTGGGGCTACAGCCTCCCCTCATGGGGTGAGTGAGTGATAGCTGGAGCCAAAGCCTCCCACCCGGGTTGGGGGCTGACAGCCACCCTAATTTCTGCGCTGCCTTCAGAGCTGAGCTCCCAGCTAGTAGCTGCGGAGCTTCCTGCAGCCCAGGGAGATTCCTGGAGGTGGGTCTGACCCGACTCCAGGAGTGGCCCTGGCAGGGGAATTGGAAGTCCCATCCCTCCCCAGCCCAGGCCGGGACTAGCAGTTGGAGCCTGTCACACAATAGGAGCCCCCTGCTGGGGTGCCCCCAGCCCTCCCCCTCCCCTACAATAGCCAGATTTCACAGGGGAGATCAGATTTCACGGTCCGTGAATTTGGTAGGGCACTACATATAGGAAAACTTAAAATGATAACATCCTAAAGACTATCTTCACAACAGATTACTTGTAAGTGTGAGGCAGATGCACACATATTATTGGAGGGTTGCTAACACATTACAGAGTGTCTGATTCAAAAGTGTTTCAAAGGGGATCCTTATCCCTCCTCTGAACCTCACTGATAATTCCCCAATACAAAAGACTTCATTAAGCTTACAGATAAGGTTGCCAAGTCCAACCTGTAATAATACACTAAAATTAATACACGGTTCATTCACACAGCCACACAAGAAATTTCTACACAATACTTAAAAACCATTAAATGAGATTAGCACTACAGTCTACCAATTAGAAATGGACACTAATACATATCCCTCACAACTCCCTCTCCTAGGTGAATTTATTTATTTGTGCATCCAGTACATCTGAAAACTCCTGTTTTCTGCACAGATACCCACTACCAATATCATTTAGCAGTACAGTACTATATTATTGCATAAAGTGATGAATAATTCCATTCACCCCAATTCTACAAATCATATTAGAGACCAACGAACAGTATTAATATATCCCACTGAGGTGATGTAAAGGGCTCTCTGTTCACATTCTCTTACCAAAGAAAGGCTTGTGTAATTTTCATTCCTATGAGGGAGGTTCTGAAGAGCAACATCCTTGTCACTGAAATGGATGAGACTGGACTAACACACAAGTATTTTAGACAAATTCCTGGGGAGGATTTGCTGAGATTTCCCCACAAGGCTGCCAGCCCCACCACCCACTTCAGATTTTACATGCTCAACATTGTGCTGCACTGTCTGTATGCTCAGAGAGATTAATAACTTCCAGCAGAAAAACATTTCCTGCTCAATTTGTTTGTCCAGGGGAACCACCTCGCTGGGCTGGTGGTAGGGTTGCAAACTTTCTAATGCACAAAACTGAAAACCCTAGCCTCACCCCTTCCCCGAGGTCCTGGCCCCTGTTCACTACATTACCCCTCCCTCAGTGGCTTACTCTCCCCCACCTTTACTCACTTTCACTGGGCTGGAGTGCGGAAAAGGGTGAGGGCTCTAACTGTGGTTGCGGACTCTGGGGTGGGGCCAAAAATGAGGGGTTCAGGAGGGGGCTCTGGGCTGGGGGTTCGGATGTGGGGGGAGGGCTCCGGCTGGGGTGAGGGCTCTGGGATGGGGCCAGGGATGAGGGGTTCATGGTGCAGGAGGGGGTTCTGGGTTTGGGGGGGGCTCAGGGCTGGGGCAGGGGGTTGGGGCTCGGGGATGGGGGCTCCTGGTCAGCAGTGCAGCTGGAGGGGGGGATGGAGAGGCAGGCTTTCTACCTTTCCTGACTCCGCACTGCGCCCCGGAAGTGGCCAGCAGCAGGTCTGCCTCTGCTTTCACCCTCAGGCACCGCCCCTGCAGTTCCCAGCCAATGGGAGTGCAGAATCGGTGCTCAGGGCAGGGGCAGCGCCCTGTGGCATCCCCCGCCTAGGAGCCGGACCTGTTGGCCGCTTCCCGGGCGCAGCATGAAGCCAGGACAGGTAGGGACTAGCCTATCTTAGAATCATAGATTAGTGGTGGAAGAGACCTCGGGAGGTCATTTAGTCCAATCCCCTGCTCAAAGCAGGACCAACACCAACTAAATTATCCCCGCCAAGGCTTTGTCAAGCCGGGCCTTAAAAACCTCTAAGGATGGAGATTCCACCACCTCCCTAGGTAACCCATCCCAGTGCTTCACCACCCTCCTAGTGAAATAGTGTTTACTAATAGCCAACCTAGACCTCCCCTACTGCAACTTGAGACCACTGCTTCTTGTTCTGTCATCTGCCATCACTGAGAACAGCCTAGCTCCATCCTCTATGGAACCCCCCTTCAGGTAGTTGAAGGCTGCTATCAAATCCCCTCTCACTCTTCTCTTCTGCAGACTAAATAACCCCAGTTCCCTCAGCCTCTCCTTATAAGTCATGTGCCCCAGCCCCCTAATCATTTTCATTGCCTTCCGCTGGACTCTCTCCAATTTGTCCACATCCCTTCTGTAGTGGGAGGAATAAAACTGGATGCAATACTCCAGGTATGGCCTCACCAGTGCGGAATAGAGAGGAATAATCACTTCCCTCTATCTGCTGGCAATGCTCTTACTAATACAGCCCAATATGCCGTTAGCCTTCTTGGAAACGAGGGCACACTGCTGACTCATATCCAGCTTCTCGTCCACTGTAATCCCTAGGTCCTTTTCTGCAGAACTGCTGCTTAGCCAATCGGTCCCCAGCCTGTAGCGATGCAAGGGATTCTTCATTCTTAAGTGCAGGACTCTGCACTTGTCCTTATTGAACCTCATCAGATTTCTTTTGGCCCAATCCTCCAATTTGTCTAGGTCACTCTGGACCCTATCCCTACCCTCCAGCGTATCGACACTAAAATGGGGCTAAACTGCTAACTTGCTGAAGGTGCAATTAATCCCATCATCCAGGTAGTGAATAAAGATGTTGAACAAAACCAGCCCTAGGACCGACCCCTGGGGCACTCCGCTTGATACTGGTTGCCAACTAGACATCGAGCCGTGGATCACTACACGTTGAGCCCGACAATCTAGCCAGCTTTTTATCCACTTTATAGTCCATTCATCCAATCCATACTTTAACTTGTTGGCAAGAACACTCTTGGGAGACCGTATCAAAAGCTTTGCTAAAGTCAAGATACATCACATCCACTGCTTTCCCCATATCCACAGAGCCAGTTATCTCATCATAGAAAGCAATCAGGATGGACAGTCATTACTTGCCCTGGGTGAATCCATGTTGACTGTTCCTGATCACCTTCTTCTCCTCCAAGTGCTTCAAAATGGATTCCTTGAGTACCTGCTCCATGATTTTGCTGGGGACTGAAGTGAGGCTGAACAGTCTGTAGGTCCCCGGGTTCTCTTTCTTCCCTTTTTTAAATATGGGCACTATATTTGCCTTTTTCCAAACGTCCGGGACCTCCCCCAATATCCACAAGTTTTCAAAGACAATGGCCAATGGTTCTTCAATCACATCAGCCAACTCCCTCAGCACCCTTGGATGCATTAGATCTGGACCCATGGCCTTGTGCACATCCAGCTTTTCTAAATAGTCCTTAACCTGTTCTTTCATTACTGAGGGCTGCTCACCTCCTCCCCATACTGTGTTGCCCAGTGCAGCAGTCTGGGAGCTGACCTTGTCTGTGAAGACTGAAGCAAAAAAAGCTTTGAGTACTTCAGCTTTTTCCACATCATCTGTCACTAGGTTGCCTTCCCCATTCAGTAAGGGTCCCACACTTTCCCTGAGCTTCTTCTTGTTGCTAACATACCTCTAGAAACCCTTCTTGTTACCGTTCACATCCCTTGCTAGCTGCAACTCCAATTGTGATTTGGCCTTCCTGATTATAGCCCTGCATGCTTGAGCAATATTTTTATACTTCTCCCTAGTCATCTGTCCAAATTTCCACTTCTTGTAAGCTTTCTTTCTAAGTTTAAGCTCACCAAAAATTTCATTGTTAAGCCAAGCTGGTTGCCCGCCATATTTGCTATTCTTTCTGCACTTTGGGATGGTTTGTTCCTGCGCCCTCAATAAGGCTTCTTTAAAATACAGCCAGCTCTCCTGGACTCCTTGGCCCCTCATATTAGTTTCCCGGGGGTCTGCCCATCAGTTCCCTAAGGCCTGGTTTACGGGTGATTGAAGTACCCCATTAGAACCAGGGCCTGTGATCTGGAAAATTCAGTTAGTTGTCTGAAGAAAGCTTTGTCTACCTCATCCTTCTGATCTGGTGGTCTATAGCACACGCCCACCATGACATCACCTTTGTTGCTCTCACCTCTAAACTTAACCCAAAGACTCTCAACAGGCTTTTCTCCAGTTTCAAACTGGAACGCTGAGCAATCATACCACTCGCTCTCTTACATACAATGCAACTCCTCCACCTTTCCTCCCGTACCTGTCCTTCATGAACAGTTTATACCCATCCATGACAGTGCTCCAGTCATGTGAACTGCCCCACCAAGTTTCTGTTATTCCAGTCACATCATAGTTCCTTGACTGTGCCAGGACTTCCAATTCTTCCTGCTTGTTTCCCAGGCTTCTTGTGTTCATGTACATGCACCTAAGATAACTAGCCGATTGCCCTACTTTCTCAGTATGAATCAGGAGGCTTCCCATCTTGTACCCTCCTCCTTGTGTTTCCTCCCAGTATCCCACTCCCCCACTTCTGGGCTTTCATCACCATCCCCCTGCAAACCTAGTTTAAAGCCCTCCTCACTAGGTTAGCAAGCCTGCCTGCGAAGATGCTCTTCCCTCTCTTCATTAGTGGATCCCATCTCTTCCTAGCAATCCTTCTTCCTGGAATAGCATTCCATGGTTGAAGAATCCAAAGCCCTCTCTCCGACACCACCTGCGTAACCATGCATTCACCCCCACAATTCGGTCCCTACCTGGACCTTTTCCTTCAACAGGGAGGATGGACGAGAACACCAACTTGCGCCTTAAACTCCTTTATCCTTCTTCCCAGAGCCACGTAGTCTGCAGTGATCCGCTCAAGGTCATTCTTGGCAGTATCATTGGTGTTGACATGGAGAAGTAGGAGTGGGTAGCGGTCCGAGGGCTTGATCAGTCTCGGCAAACATTCCGTCACATCCTGGATTCTAGCTCCACGCAAGCAGCACATTTCTCGAGTCTCCCGGCCTTAGCTCCGCAGCATCGCTGAAAGGACTGTTAACGGCCCGGTCGGCGGTGCTGACCAGAGCCGCCAGGGTCTCTTTTTGACCGGGTGTTCCGGTCAAAAACTGGACACCTGGTCACCCTAGCTGGCGGGCTTACAAGAACATGTCTAAATAGGAAAAACAAAACAAACTCCCTCATCTGCCCCTTTCTGCATGCAATACACCTATCCCTGGGACATTGGGTTTATCACAGGCTAAGGATGAGAATTTTCTTGCAAGCCTATTAAAATGTAAAACTTTGACTCAAGAAAACAACCTTCCTTGTGTAAAAACTGAGCATTGATACAACACACTTTATTAATACAACCCCCAATTGTCTGGAAATTTCTTTGTTATTTCACCTCAAAACATTATACCCTACACTCACTACTCAATAAAGCATGTAACAGAGAGAAGGGAAAAGGTATGGTTCATGGATGTTGTTCAGACAGAAGTTTCAAGGGTGTCAGTAAACTGTGTTGAGCTTGGTGTCAGAACTGATGATGCCTCAGTGCAGTTTGTGATTTCAATAGGCTTTAATCGTGTGTATAATGGTGTCTTGTTTAGAAGGAGCTGCACTTAGCAACCTTAACTATCAGTTAAAGAAGCTTTTCTTTTTCTTTAATAAGATTTGTTGACAAAGAGGACTATAGATGGCCAAATAACAATTCATATTGCTTACTAATACCCCAGAAATTACCAAGAGTTTTATATGATTAAAAAGGACAGTAAAACAGATACACCATCTTAAATGCCTGGTTCACCCGTAACATTTTATACAAACCTCTCCCTTCTTCATGTCCTTTTACAAACCACTGCACACCCCAATGGAGAGGCATAAAGAGGATGAGGCAGAACATGGTGGCATTGGGGACAGGAGGATAGAGGGGGACTAAAGGGCTCCATGTCACCACTTCCCCTTCCTCCATTTCCTATGGGCCTGTGACAGGATGCTAAGCAAAAAACTGCTTAGCCAACTGTAGTGAGGCAATGACTCACCCGCGTGGCGCCTCCTGCTGATCGTCCAGGGAATTAGCTTTTTCAGCCTTGGAGCGCCCTCTGCCGGCCGGTGTCTCACCTGCCACTGGCCCCCCGTGCCCCTCCCAGACCCCGGTGCCCCTTGCCCTGGAGTTCTGCCCCAGCCATACCCCCACAGATCTAGGTCTCCCCTCCTGGGGGAACCCCCAACCCTCTATCCCCACCTCACCTCAGTTTATGGCTACTGCTAGTCTCCATTTGGCCCCTGCTCACTGGGGCAGACTACAGTGTTCAATACATTCATCATTGGCAAAGGAGGATTTGGACCTGCTACCTTTGCCTAACCCCTGGGCTGCAGCCTCTGCAACTCTTAGTACCTGGTTTGGCCTTGCACAGGGCCTGCAGCCTGGGGAGTTGCCAAGTGGGAGCTCCTCTTGCCTTTCCCCAGCCCTGCTCTGTTGCCTGCACTCTCAGCTCCCAAGCAGGCAGGTCCTTTTCCCTCTGAAGCTGGAGGAAGAGTGTGTTTAGCTCCTGGCTCTTAGCCCTTTTATCACGGCCAGCTGAGGTCTGATTGGGGCGTGGCCCAGCTGTGGCTGCTTCCCCAATCAGCCTAGCTTTTAGCTCGTAGCCCCAGCCCTCTCCCAGGGCTGGCTGTAACTTTTTCAGACTCCGAATGGGTGACCACCCCGCTACACCAACCTTCTGTCACTCCAGCTCCAATTAAGGGAGGTGAATTGGAGCCAGGTAGATCACCTGGCGCTGATTGGGGAAGCTGGAACAGCTGCTGCCTCATCAGGCTGGGGCTGGATAAGAGCCCCAGGGGAAGGAAGCCAGAGGGAGGAGCTAGAAAGAGGGAAGCTGCAGTAGGGGAAAGGCAGTGAGGGGAAGCAGAGAGAGAGAGAGAGTGAGCGAGCGAGCTCCTGCCGGTGGACTGTAAGAAGGGGACTACGTGTGAGGTGGAAAGGTGGTGGGAGCACAGCCTATAAATAAAAGCACCAGGTGAGCACTGCACCAAAAGGTCTCTGTGTGACTTTCTCAGCCCAGCGGGGGCAGGAGACAGGAGGGCCCTGCAGGGACCCCGTTACAGGGCCCCTTCCTATCCTGCACTTCCACCCCCTGAATCCCACACCTAGGCCCAATTTCATATGTTTAATATTTTATGGGCATTCATTTTCAAAGGACACATCTGGAACAGGGAATAGTGTTCCCAAGCTCCTCCAGAACACACAGTTCACACTCAGCCAAACTGCCTCTCATGTCTCTAAATGGTGAAACTCCCTGTCCCCATATTCTTCCCACCACCACCTGCAGTACTTCACCATTCTGCAAGAAGGGAAATCTACTCTCATGCGCCTCAAGGCCCAATGGGCTCTCTTCTACTGAATCTCAGGTCTGGTCACTGGAAGAACATACTGTCCCCAGCCAGCCCCTCACCCCACACTGTCTCTTGGTTTACCACCAACTCCTCCATTCTTCCTTTCACAGGACTACTCTTGCAGTTCTCTGACGGTATGCAGGGATGGATCCTCATTCACATGAACCTCAGGAATGGGAAACCGCTCCTGTAGGCCGCAGAGGGTCCACAACAGGGGCACAGAGGCAGTGGGACAGCACAGCAGTGGGCTCCCAGGACTACCAGCTCTGCTGCCTACCACTCCAGCCGCCTAGTAGCCTCTCCAAGGCTGTGGAGGGAGGAGTGAAGGTAGACTCATGTACTCTTTCCTCTGCATTTCCCCAAGTACGCAAAGAGCACTAGCTAGAGGTAAGGGGAAGATTTTTCAAGAGCACAAGCCCTACTGTATACCTTCTTTCAGATGACACCTGTACATCTTTGCATGCTGGGTGCCTAATGATCATTATTCAGCGAATCTGCATTCACTTTTAAACTTTAGTACAATGCACATAGTTCAAAACGTTATCCTGTGCTTGAATGTCACCACACATCTATCGGTATGCGTGTGAATTCTGAACAATAAACCTATTGACTGAGTTGAGAAAAAACACTTCTGTGAATTTTCAAATCAGGAGTAATCTCAAACTGACTGTCACACTGAGAAAGAGGTATCCTACAACTGTGAACATTTCCGAAAATATTAAAAGATATTACCTCACCCACCTTCTCTTTCTAACATTTCAGAAAATAATTCTTCTGCCGAACTACAATGAGCACAGAAGTTTTCAGAGAAACTGCCTACTCCAATCAATGGCTAGAGGGAATGGAAAACACATATAATGGAGTCTATTACTCATACAGACTTAACACTGGAGTTGCAACTTACACCTCCATAATAGGGACAAAATGCATAAATGACAACATGAATTTTATATGAAGCAATGCTTTGTGCAATACAAAATGACTTGGAGCCCCACATACTGAGCCTCCCAACCACTATGGAGTATTTGCACAATGGAGTTTACTTCCATCTACAACCTAAACACTCACTCTGCTGTAGCAAAGCTTGGAGGTAAATGAAGATTACTTATCTGTCACTGGAGGTTCTTCAAGATGTTTGGTCCCTCTCTGTATTCCACATATGTGCACCATGAACCTGAGTTCAGAGATTTTTAGCATGCACAGTGGCTCTCCTTGTGCTTCAATTCGAGGGCATAAAGAGCAGTGTAGACCAACACCTCTCCAGTTCCTTCTCTTACCGCAAATCTAAAGCAGAGGGGAAGGAGGGCAGGTAGTGGAATACAGATAGGGACCACACATCTCAAAGAACCTCAAGTTACAGTTAAGTAACTTCCATTTCTTCTTCGAGTGATAGTGTATTCCACATATAGGAGGTAAGCAAATAATAGTCAAACAGGAGGTGGAGGTGAGGACGTAGAAGTGATAGCTGACTGTAATACTGCTGTTCCCACTATCTGTACTGAAAGACTGAACCAAAAGTGTAATGTCTCAGGAAAGTGTGCAAGGAACTCTATGTAGCAGCTCCCGTAGAGGTATGTCTCCCAGAGATGCAGCAGAAGTTGCCAGCACTCTGGTGCAATGAGCCCCTATCAATGGGGATGGGAAGGGAGGCGAGAGCGGGGACGGAGGGAAATGGGCGAGCTGGTAGCAAAGGATAATACAGCCAGAGCTCCATTCAGAAAGTCTCTGAGCAGTTATAGCTTGACCTTTTGATCTCTTTGATATGGAAACAAATAGTTTAGGTGTCTTTCTAATAGATTTTGTTCTTTCTCACTAAAAAGCCAATCCCCTTCAGATGTCCAAAGAATGAAGCCTCCTCTCCCCATAATAAGCATGCAATTTTGGGAAGGAGGGAAGTGGGGGAGGTAAGTGGATGGTTTGACATGTGAAACTCTGAAATTACTTTAGGGATGAATGTCAGGTTGGGGCACAAGGCCTTTTCTTTATGGAAGGTAATATATGGCCTGCCATGAGTGCTCCCAGTTCACTAATTCTTCTGGTTGATGTGATGGCGACTATGAAGGCAACTTTCACTGAAAGATGGGACACAGAAAATGAGGCTAAAGGTTCAAAGGGAGGTCTTGTGAGAGACAAAAGAACAAAGCTGAGGTTCCACTGAGGTCTGAACTTCACCAATGGTGGGAAGGATCGAAGAAGCCCCTTCAAAAATACAGTCACAGATTGTCAATAGGGGAATGAAAATCACTGACTGCTGCCAAATGAACCCAAAGGGAAATAAAAGAGAGACATGTTGTTTTAAGGGTAAGTAAATAATCCAGAATATCAGAGATCCCAGCAGATTCTAGAGATAACTGGCGTTGCTGAGTCCAAGAGGAGAAGCACTTCCATTTAGCTGAATAAATCTTCTGGAATCTTTCCCACTTTGATTAAGAATGAATCACACTGCTCTGGAACATGAACACTCTACACCTGATACCCATCCAAGTACCAGGTCCTGTTTTGCAGCAGCTGGGGTGCCTGAAGAGGCTCTTGTGTTGTGTCAGAAGTTCTGGAAATGGGCGGATGTTTATGGGCAGATGAACTGAGAGCTTCCAGTAGATCCGTGAATCAGAACTGTCTTGGCGAGCTGGGTACAATAAGGATGACTCAAGTTTTGTTGTGACAGATTTTTCTTAGAATCTGTGGTATTAATGGGATTGAAGAAAAGGCGTATCCGAGGTGATCCCTCCGTGGTGGTAGAAGGGTATCTCCCTTTGAGCCCTTGCCTAGAGCTGCTCTGGAGCAGAACAAGGAAGTTTCCTGTTCACCTGTGAGGTAAAAAGGTCCAAAGACAGCATTCTGCATCCAGGACTGAATTGTGAATCTCCCATTCATGGTCCACAGAAAAATGCTTGCTGAGACTATCAGCTAGTGAGGTCTGCACACCTGGTAAATATGTTGCTGAAAGGGTTATGTGATGGCTGACGCACCAATTCCAAAGATTGAATGACTATACAAAGAGGGAGCGATCTCATCCCCACCTCCCCTATCCCCTACATGTTTATATAAGAACATAAGAACGGCCATACTGGGTCAGACCAAAGATCCATCTAGCCCAGTATCCTGTCTTTCAACAGTGGCCAATGCCAGGTGCCCGAGAGGGACTGAACAGAACAGGTAATCATCAAGTGATCCATCCCCTGTCCCCCATTCCCAGCTTCAGGCAAACAGAGGTTAGAGACACCATCCCTGCCCATCATGGACCTATCCTCCATGAACTTATCTAGTTCTTTTTTTTATCCCTGTTATAGTCTTGGCCTTCACAACATCCTCTGGCAAGGAGTTCCACAGGTTGACTGTGCATTGTGTGAAAATATACTTCCCTTTGTTTGTTTTAAACCTGCTGCCTATTAATTTCATTTGGTGATCCCTAATTCTTGTGGTATGAGGAGTAAATAACACTTCCTTATTTACTTTATCCACACCAGTCATGATTTATAGACCTCTATCATATTCCCCACTTCGTCGTCTCTTTTCCAAGCTGAAAAGTCCCAGCTTTTTCTCCTGAGTTGTTGGAAACCAATCCATGAGAGCACCTTCCCTCTTATCCCATGACAGCTTATTTTGCTTAAGCGCCTTTGGTGAGGGACGTTGTCAAAGGCTTTCTGAAAATCTAAGTACACTATATCCACTAGATTCCCCTTATACACATGTTTGTTGACCCCCTCAGAGAATTCTAGTAGACTGGGGAAGCATGATTTCCCTTTACAAAAACCATGTTGACTCTTCCCCCAACAAATTATGTTAATCTATGTGTCTGACAATTCTGTTCTTTACTTTGTTGCCAAGAAGGCTAACAGCATTTTGGGCTGTATAAGTAGGGGCACTGCCAGCAGATCGAGGGACGTGATCATTCCCCTCTAATCGACATTGATGAGGCCTCGTCTGGAGTACTGTGTCCAGTTTTGGGCCCCACACTACAAGAAGGATGTGGAAAAATTGGAAAGAGTCCAACGGAGGGCAACAAAAATGATTAGGGGGCTGGAGCACGACTTATGAGAAGAGGCTGAGGGAACTGGGCTTGTTTAGTCTGCAGAAGAGATGAATGAGGGGGGATTTGATAGCTGCTTTCAACTACCTGAAAGGGGGTTCCAAAGAGGATGGATCTAGACTGTTCTCAGTGGTAGCCGATGACAGATCAAGGAGTAATGGTCTCAAGTTGCAGTGGGGGAGGTTTAGGTTGGATATTAGGAAAAACTTTTTCACTAGGAGGGTGGTGAAGCACTGGAATGGGTTACCTAGGGGGGTGGTGGAATCTCCTTCCTTAGAGGTTTTTAAGGTCAGGCTTGACAAAGCCGTGGCTGGGATGATTTAGTTGGGGATTGGTCCTGCTTTGAGCAGAGGGTTGGACTAGGTGACCTCCTGAGGTCCCTTCCAACCCTGATATTCTATGATTCTATAGTTTCAACCAGTTTGCCCAGTACTGAAGTCAAGGTTACAGGCCTGTAACTGCCGGGATTACCTATGGAGCCCTTTTTAAAAATTGGCATCACATTAGCTATCCTCCAGTCATTTGGTAGAGAAGCTGATTTAAATGATAGGTTACAAACTACAGTTAGTAGTTCTGCAATTTCATATTTGAGTTCCTTCAGAACTTTTGGGTGAACATCATCTGGTCCTGGTGACTTATTACTGTTTAGTTTATCAATTTGTTCCAAAACCTACTCTAATGACACCTCAATCTGCGACAGTTCCTCAGATCTGTCACCTAAAAAGAATGGCTCAGGTTTGGGAATTTCCCTCACATCCTCAGCCGTGAAGACCGATGCAAAAAATTCATTTAGTTTCTCCGCAATGGCCTTATCGTCCTTGAGTGTTCCTTTAGCATCTTGATCGTCCAGTGGACCCACTAGTTATTTAGCAGGCTTCCTGCTTCTGATGTACTTTAAAAAAAAATTGCTATTACTTTTGAGTCTTTGGCTAGCTGTTCTTCAAATTCTTTTTTGACCTTCCTAATTATATTTTTACATTTCATTTGCCAAAGTTTATGCTCCTTTCTATTTTCCTCACTAGGATTTAACTTCCACTTTTTAAAAGATGCCTTTTTGCCTCTCACTGCTTCTTTTACTGTGTTGTTTTGCCACAGTGGCTCTTTTTTTGTTCTCTTACTATGTTTTTTAATTTGGGGTATACATTTAAGTTGAGCCTCTATTATGGTGTCTTAAAAAATTTTCCATGCAGCTTGCAAGGATTTCATTTTTTGCACTATATCTTTTAATTTCTGTTTAACTAACGTCCTCATTTTTGTGTAGTCCCCCTTTCTGAAATTAAATGTTACAGTGTTGGGCTGCTGTGGTGTTTTCCCCACCACAGGGATGTTAAATTTAATTATATTATGGACACTATTACCAAGTGGTACAACTATATTCACCTCTTGAACCAGATCCTGTGCTCCACTCAGGACTAAATCAAGAATTGCCTCTCCCCTTGTGGGTTCCTGGACTAACTGCTCCAAGACACAGGCATTTAAGGTGTCAAGAAATTTTATCTCTGCATCCCGTCCTGAGGTGACATATACCCAGTCAATGTGGGGATAGTTGAAATCCCCCATTATTATTGAGTATTTTATTTTTATAACCTCTCTAATCTCCCTGAGCATTTCACGGTTACTATCACCATATAGAAGACAGTTGTCCACTGGTCCGACACTATTTGGATTCGTCAAGATAGGATGAGTGGGAGGAAGGCTTTGCAGGGCCGAAGGACTGCTCTCAGTTCTAGTAAATATGCATCCTGGACTCTGAAGGGGTCCAGATGCCTTGTACAGCATGATCATCCATATGAACACCCAAACCTAAGAGGGAGGCTTTGGTAATGATGGTTGTCTCGGGTGTCGGTGTGAGGAAAGGGATCCCCATGCAAACGTTCTCCAGTTTTGTCCACCGGATAAGAGTCCAGACCCTTGGAAGGAATTGTCACTTTGGCACTGATGTTGCCCTTTCTAGTGAACAGACAGACAAGCCAGGTTTGCTGACAATGGAGATGGAGCCTGGCAAATGGCTCAGATGTGTGTATGAGGCCACATGGCCGAGGGGAGGCAGGCATGATCTGACTAAAGTCTGGGGCTTGAGGGTAACCTGGTTTATGAGAGCACCCATAACATGGAATCTCTCGAGAGGTAGATAAGCTCTGTGCTGTGGTCAAGTCCAAGGTCATTCATATGAAGAATGTGGACCTTGTGGGGGTCAACAAAGACTTCTTGTGATCAATACAAATTACTAGAGAAGGAAGCAGACAAAGAAGAAAACGGGTTGCCAAAGTGACTTGCTTGTATGATATGCCCTTTAGGAGCCTGTTGTCGAGGTATGGGAAGTTGGTGAACCCATTTCTTCTCATCCAAGCTGCCACCACTGAAAAAAGCTTTCGTAAAGACTCTGGGTGCTCTAGCTAGCCTTAATGGAAGGACCCTGAATTGGCAATGGTCTTGACAAAAGAGGAACCTGAGGAACTGATACGCCTTCTCTCCAATCCCATTAATACCACAGGTTCTATGGAAAATCTATCATGACAGCGCTTGAGTCATCCTTATTGTGCCCAGCTGGCCAAGACAGTTCTGATTCACGGATCTACTGAAGCTCTCAGCTCGTCTGCCCATAAGCATCTACTTATAGTATGGGTAAATGTTTATGTGAAAGTATGTGTCTTTCATGTTGAGAGCTGCAAACCATGTGCCCTCCTCTAGGGAGGAAATTATTGATGCAAATATGACCATGTGGAATTTTAATTTTTGGATGAACATATTTAGTCGCTGTAGGTCCAGAATGGGTCTCTATCCCCCATTCTGTCTGGGCCTCCATCCCCCATTCTGTCTGGGAATTAAGAATTATGGGGAGTAGAATCCTTTTCCCTGATGGGGAGATGGAGTCCACTTCTTGACAGACAATTTCCTTGTGAGATTGGTCCCTGAAAAGGAACCAAGAAGGGGGTTTGTGGGTAGGAGTGGACAGAAACTCGATCAGATAGCTGCAATGAATAAGTTCCAGTACACATTTGTCAACTGTTAGGGCCCTCCAGTTCCAGGCAAACTGGGTAAGGCAGCCTCCAAAAGACTGAAGGGGGGGGGGGAGGGGAAATGATGTGGTATCAGTAAAGGGACACAAATCTTAACAGTCCCATCAAAAGAAATTCTTTGATTGATTCTTACAGTGAGGTATGGCAAAGGATGTCACAGGCACTGTGTCTGGGCTTGTGCACCCTCTGTCATTTACAGAGGCATTGGTGGTAAAAAGGTTGAGGAGGTGGTCTTGCTCTGTATCACTGCCTGTGATGCTTTCTCTTAGGGGTAGGAGTATAGATGTACAGTGAGCAAAGAGCTGTACTCAAATCCTTGAGGGGGTGGACAGACTCAGCCGTCTTCTTAGGGAAGAGATTAACTGTATTGAAGGGCAGACCCCACATGGTATTCTGCACCTCCCTAGAGAAACCTCAGGACTGTAACCAGGAATCTCTCCTCATAAGAATGACTGTAGCCATCCCTCTGGATGCAGTGTCTGCAACATCTTCTATAGCTTGGAAGGAAATCTTAGCCACCAGTTTGCCCTCATCAATTAAGGACTGGAAGTGGGCTCCATTTTCCTGAGGAAGCTTGTCTTTGAATTCTAAAACTTTTGTATAATTGGTGAAATCATATTTAGCTCGAAAAGCCTGGTAATTTGAAATCCTGAATTGGAAAGAGGTAGAGGAGAAGTCCTTTGCTCCCTGGAGATTGAGCCATTTGGCACCCATGTCTGAGGGAGTAGTTGTTGGATGTTGCAGCCTGGATCTCTCCATGACCACGTATACCACCAAGGAATTAGGAACTGGGTGCAAGACTAGAAACTCTTCCCCCCCTTGGATGGAGCAAAGCAGTGCTTCTCAGACCTCTCTGGGGTGGGAGCACAAGAAGCAGGAGTGCGCCACACTATTTTTGTTGGATCCACAGTATTCTTGCCAGCAAGTTAAAAAAGTATGGATTGGATGAATGGACTATAAGGCGGATAGAAAGCTGGCTAGATTGTCAGGCTCAACAGGTAGTGATCAATAGCTCAATGTCTAGCTGGCAGCCGGTATCAAGCGGAGTGCCCCAGGGGTTGGTCCTGAGGCCAGTTTTGTTCAACATCTTTAGTAATGATCTGGATGATGGGATTAATTGCACCCTCAGCAAGTTCGCAGATGACACTAAGCTGCGGGGAGAGGTAGATACCCTGGAGGGTAGGGATAGGGTCCAGAGTAATCTAGACAAATTGGAGGATTGGGCCAAAAGAAATCGGATGAGGTTCAACAAGGACAAGTGCAGAATCCTGCACTTAGGAAGGAAGAATCCCATGCACTGCTATAGGATGGGGACCGACTGGCTAAGCAGCAGTTCCGCAGAAAAGGACCTGGGGATTACAGTGGACGAGAAGCTGGATATGAGTCAGCAGTGTGCCCTCGTTGCCAAGAAGGCCAATGGCATATTGGGCTGTATTAGTAGGACCATTGCCAGCAGATCGAGGGAAATGATTATTCTCTTCTATTCGACACTGGTGAGGCCACACCTGGAGTATTGTGTCCAGCTTTGGTCCTCCCACTACAGAAGGGATGTGGACAAATTGGAGAAAGTCCAGCAGAGGGCAACGAAAATGATTAGGGGGCTGGGGCACATGACTTATGAGGAGAGGCTGAGGAAACTGGGGTTATTTAGTCTGCCGAAGAGAAGAGTGAGAGGGGATTTGATAGCAGCCTTCAACTACCTGAAGGGGGGTTCCATAGAGGATGGAGCTAGGCTGTTCTCAGTGGTGGCAGATGACAGAACAGGAAGCAATGGTCTCAAGTTGCAGTGCGGGAGGTCTAGGTTGGATATTAGTAAACACTATTTCACTAGGAGGGTGGTGAAGCACTGGGATGGGTTACCTAGGGAGGTGGTGGAATCTCCATCCTTAGAGGTTTTTAAGGCCCGGCTTGACAAAGCCTTGGCTGGGATGATTTAGTTGGTGTTGGTCCTGCTTTGAGCAGGGGATTGGACTAGATGACCTCCTGTGGTCTCTTCCAACCCTAATATTCTATGATTCTATGATGGCCTCATTGATTGGGAGGGCCTCTCAACTGCGGCCAGAGGGCTGCAAAATGTCCAGCAATCTGCACTGGGGCGCCTGAACTTCTTTAAGCTGTATCTGCAGTTTGGATGCCACCCTGTGCAGCAGTTCCTGATATTGCCTGAAATCATCAGACAGAGACGGGGAAGATGGGGAAACCATCTTATCCAGGGAAAATGATGAAATTGCTTCCAGAACTGTTGGATCTGGTTTACCTTCATCCTCAGAATATACAGACAGGACCGGTTGGGGTTGGCCAGGAGATGGTAAATGAGGCTCATGTACCAATCTTATGTGCTTAGGGTAGGGATCCCAAGGGCCCCAGTAGTACCAGTACAAGGGATCAATTGGTAGGGGAGGATCCCAGGGCATTGAGTATCACCTGTCTCTTGACAAGTCATGTCTGGCCCGAGGAAAGAACCTTGATCTCCTAGGGCTCCTATCCCAAGTCATCTTTGTCTGGTAAGATAGAGACTCCTGAGTTTCCAACAACTCAGGAGAAAAAGCTGGGTCCCAAACCACCAGCAGAACTGACAGTACTCAGGCCTGCAGATGGGAAAGCAGAGCGGCTCTGCATACTCGGACCAGCTTCCTCTTCAAGAGTAACTATGTCTCTGAATAAGGGTGGACTCAAGAGGTGGGGTGAGTGAAGCTACAGGAGAATGAAAATGTTCTCTGAGGAAACAGGTCTCTGATCACCCTGGGGTGCAGGGTGAGCCCACTGGTGTAGCCATCAGATCCGGTGCTTCCCTGATCACAGTGGAAGCAGGATCCCCCCAGAACCTTGATGGTATTAGCACCAAGTCTGGATGTCAAAGGGAGCTTCAGGGGAAGTTTTTCCTGTGTTTTAAATGTTGGAACTGATACCAGAACTGACAGATCCGTGACCCTTCGCAACGTTTTCTCTTGCCAAGGAGCTTTACTCGGACCTAAATCTTTAGTACCTGTTTGTGAGGGCTCTTTGAAGGGGTCAGAGAGGGAAACTTTCTCTTCAGGGCAGACATGAACAAAGGTGATTTGCTTCTATGTTTATGAGAGTGTCCCCTGCTCTCCTGCGAAGCTTTGTCCTTAGATTTGCAAGTCTTAACTTAAATTCCCAAATTCATGCTCAGAGGGGTGCTGCCTGCTAGATGAGGCTGATGTACAGGGGGGTGTCTCCCCTGCCCAGATCTGATTGGGGTCTTTTTAAGTCTTAGCTCCTGACCCTCACAACTCTGAGGGTGGGAATGTGGTAATTTAAATAACTTCTCCTTTATTTAAAGGCCAATGTTGTCACAAGAACAAATAGATATAAACTAGCAATCAATAAGTTTAGGCTTGAAATTAGACGAAGGTTTCTAACCCTCAGAGGAGTGAAGTTCTGGAACAGCCTTTGAAAGGGAGCAGTCAGAGCAAAAAATCCTAGCTTGTTTCAAGACTGAGTTTAATAAGTTTATGGAGTATGATGAGAGTGCTCAAAATGGCATATGGCCCATCCATGACTGCATTTAGCACATATCTACAACGGGAAGAGATGGGACACTAGAAGGGGAGGGTTCTAAATTACTACAGAGAATTCTTTCCAAAGTGTCTGGCTGGTGGGTGTTGCACACATGCTCAGGGTCTAACTGACTGCCATATTTGGAGTCAAGAAGGAATTTTCCCCCCAGTCAGATTGGCAGAGACCCTGGGAATTTCTGCCTTCCTCTGCAGCATGGAGCATTGGTCACTTGACAGTTTGAACTAAACTAAATGGTGGATTCTCTGTAACTTGAAGTCTTTAAATCAAGATTTGAGTATTTCAGGAATTCGGCCAGAGGTTACGGGCATATTATAGGAGTGGGCGGTTGAGGTTGTGTGGCCTGCGATGTGCAGTAGGTCAGACTAGATGATCATGATGGTCCCTTCTGACCTTAAACTCTATGAGTCTTAGGCCATGTCTACATGAACAGTGCTGCAGCATGACAGCTGTATCGATACAGCTGCGCTGCTGCAGTGTATGTGGTGAAGACTCTCTGCCGACAGGACACAACTCTCCCGTCAGCATAAAAAAAACCCACCTCCACGAGCAGCATAAGTTATGTCGTCGGGAGAAGCTCTCCCTCCGACATAGGAATGTGCACACTAATGCTTACGTCAGTGGAATATTCACACCCCCGAGCGACATAAGTTTTGCCGACATAAGTGGTAGTGTAGACAGCCTAAATGCTGCACTTGGCTGAGATGTGAGCCCTGCCTAGGCAGTAGAGACAGCACTGGTGTTCCTCACTCACAGAAAATAAGCTGGGTCAGGAAAAACAGTTCTTGAACCCCAGGATTCTGGGCATAATTCCAGCTTTCCTGGGGGGATCTCCCTGGGGTGGGGGGAAAACAACTAACTACATTATAATAAGTCTAAAAGATACAAATATGAAAAAGCTATTGACAATATATTTACAGAATGATGCAGTTGAAGCAGCAGCCATGGACACAAAGATTCCGACTCAGGCCATGCAGTGGTAAGAAGGAATTGGAGAGGTGTCGGTCAAAGCATGAGAGCAACTGCCCACATGTGGGCCAATAGACACTGCTTACTAAAAATCTCCAGACTCAAGTGCTTGGTGCGCAAGCATACACATGTGGAATACACAGTGGGACCATCACTCGAAGAAAAAAAAACAATTTCCTGCTAATTCACAGTAGCCGGTATACTATTCACTACTGCAGTGGTCTCCAAACTGTGGGGTGCACCACCCTAGGGGGCACAGAGGAACGTTGGGGGGGAGGGGTGGCAGAATCTGAGCCAGCCTCCACGAGGGGCGGGGAGGGAGTACCACCCAGCCCCGCTCTGCCCCCAACTCTGCTCACGCCCCAGCCAAGGCACTAGCTTCGGCTACCAGCCTGACCGTGGCCCAGCTCCCGGACCCAGCCATGGCCCCAACCACAGCTCCAGCCCCGGCTCCCCAGAGGGGCGCGGACAAGATGACATTACAGGTAAGGGGGGTATGACATAAAAAGTGTGGGGACCACTGCCCTACTGTCTATAGCAGGGGTGGCCAACCTGTGGCTCCAGAGCCACATGCGGCTCTTCAGAAGTTAATATGCGGCTCCTTGCATAGGCATCAACTCTGGGGCTGGAGCTACAGGCTCCAACTTTCTAATGTGCTAGGGGGTGCTCACTACTCAACCCCTGGCTCTGCCACAAGCCCTGCCCCCACTCCACCCCTTCCCACACCCTCCCCTGAGCCTGCCGTGCCCTCGCTCCTTTCCCCTCTCCCCCCCAGCCTCCTGCACACAAAACAGCTGATCAGGAGGTGCAGCGAGGGAGGGGCAGGCGCTGATTGGCAGGGCTGCCGGCGGATGGGAGGCGCTGGGAGCTGCGAAGGGGGAGCTGATGGGGGGCTGCTGACGTATTACTGTGGCTCTTTGGCAATGTACATTGGTAAATACTGGCTCCTTCTCAGGCTCAGGTTGGCCACCCCTGGTCTAAAGCCAATATTGATGCAGGCCACCCAGTGCAGACTGAGCTACTACACTGACTGCAAGGAATGGCTAGACACCCAGGAATTCCCTTCCACTTTAACTATCTGCCAAACATCAAACAGGTTAAAAAAATAACAGTTATGTTTGTGTAGTTGTCAATTTTTATTGTCATTCGAACACACACAGACCACAGACTCTACATTGACAGCAACTTTTACTGTCAAATTCAGCACAGTTCCTAGGGAGAGAGATCATTTGCAGTGATGGCGGGGGAAAGGAAGCAGGGGGCTAGGGACAACCCCTTCCCCTTCCATTCTGTTTTTTGCTCCTCAAACAGGTGCAGGTCTCATGCATTCCCTCTTCCTGGTCCTTCATCTTTTTTTTTTAATGTCTTTGTACCAAAAGTGGGTGCACTTGAAAAATTTCTACCAGACTGACAGATCTTACTGGTTCTGCCAGCATTCCTCATTTTAAGTAAAGGGAATCTCTCTCAATCCAGTAGAATCCATCTGTGATGGGGTGGACTAGGCCCTGAGGCCCCTGCTGGAGGCTTTGTGGCCCTGCCACACCCTGCCCCAGAAAAGGGCAATAGAGAGGTCTTCCAAGTTGCCTAGAGCGGCTGTGTGGCACGCAGCCAATCAGGGCCCAGCAGGTCAGTATAAGATGAGCTGCAGCACAAGAATGAGTTCAGTTCCTTGCTAGAGCTGGAGGAGAGTGGATGGTGTGCCAGTCTTGCTGCTGGGACTCCACAAGAACAAGGCCTTGAGGTAAGGATGAAGAATGTGCAGGAGCCACAGGGAAGTGGCCCAGGAAATTATAGCGGCAAAGCAGTTTATTTAAAAGGACACTGTGGATGGCTACTATCTATAGGGTCTGTGGGCTAGGACCTGGAGTAGAGGGTGGGCCTGGGTCCCCAGCAACTGGGAAAATGGCCTAGACTTTGAGGCACCACAGAAGAGGAACTGAACTGTAGTGGCCCAGCTTAAGAGCTGGGGCCAGAAAAGCCCTGAGAGGGCAAAGACATTGCCTCCAGGGAAGGAGCCCTGAGGCACTGCTCTATTCCAGAGCAGGGACAAACTGAGACATCACAGAGGGCACTAAGAGGCCCCTGTTGGACTTGTACCCCAAAAGGGGTTTGGTTTGCTTTGCTTTGATCTCAGACAGACTGTGTATGACTTGGCTGGAGGGCTGAGTCACCAAAGACCCACCACAAACCGAGAGGGAGTGCAGGCACATGCACTTGGCCAGGGGGCACTTGTGAGAGGTGAGTGCAACCCTGTTACACCTTCCAAGCAGAAGAATATTTTTATGTGCATTCTCTCTCCAGGGTGGAGATTTTTTTGGTTAATTAAAAAACAAACCCACCAAAAAAAAAATCCATCCACCCTAAACTGAAGTTCAAACTTAGAGACATAGCCAGAATTATTCCCAAACCCTCATAGCACAAAGGCAGCAGTGACTTCAGTCCCACAAAAATGTTTGTTCTTAGAGCTTTTGAACTCTCAGAAGAGAGCAGTATCTTGTTTTGTAACCATTATTTTCCATTTCTATAGTGCATTTCACCCTGAAAGATCCCAAAGCAATTTATAAATTATGCACGCATTACTTAATTCATGGCTAGCAGCTGCTGTGTTCCATGCTAAACAGCCCATAGCAACTCCACATGCCAATTTAGGACAGGAAGGTAGAAAACCCTGTGCAACTAAAACTACACTGAGATTTAAGGAGGCAGAAAGTAATTACTCACACTGGAAGTGTTGCCAGGGCACCTGAATTAGCTTCCCTACTGCTATAAACAATGCCATGGGCTCTTCAATCACAAGTGGTCAGGAGCTCAGCTTTGAGTTAATAGTGTGATCTCCTATATCCCCACCCATTGCTTCCCAAAGTACCTATACGTTCTTTGGATATCTCCCATTCCTGCACTCATTAGCCCCAACGCTTCTCTTGTAATGTCTGAGAGAATCACTGTCTGAAGAGGCAAGACTTAAGAGTTTTTTAAAGGACTTGTTTTACTTCTCTATAACCTGCCTGGGTTTGCTGTAGACTAGATTATAATAAGTCTATTCATTGTATTTTCAGTTGCTGGGTGAAGTGTGGTTTAAATTCATATAATATTGCAGGAATCCACACAGTAGGCTCTATGTAAAACACCTATCAAGTTCTACAAAAGCCAGAAAATCCAGCAATTGCCCTGTGTTTATAAAGTAAAGCCCATGAGCATTTCCATGGCATACAGAGTCACAAAAGAACTAACTTCATTTGGTCAAACATTCAAGGCACAAACAAGTAGTGTAGGTCCAAATTTTATGTACTGGGGAAAATGTGTATTTTCAGAGTTTTAAAAATCAATGTAAATGAGGTGGTTTGAAGATCAGTACAGGTTTTAAACCAGTGTCTGAATCACAAATATAACAACTGATGTGCAGCAAACTGGGCTTAATATCAGAAATAAGCAAAACTGCCCAGTTTCACTGCTGACGCTGAGGGAAGTGAAGGTGAAGACAGATAGCATCAATACTGGCAAGTCACTTAGAGTTTAAAGTTCTTTCAGTTTTAACAATCTAGCTGGTGTTAAACATTTCATTTTCAAATACAGGATCATCTTGGCAGTACCCTTTTAAGAAAATGCAGATTTTTCTAATCTCTCTCTTGCTTACATTAAGGGGAATTCTTTATGTACTGAACAGGCACATACAGTATACAGCAACTGGAGGTCTATTGTAGTGCTCCACCTGGGGAGCAGGAAAGAGTTCCACAAAGGACAGAGCTCTACTTTCCAAAGCCAGGTTTAGTGAACAGGGATGTAATCCCAGATTCTTCTCCCCCCCCACCCCCCAAAAAAGCTCTGTTTGTCCCCATTATGCTAAAGACTTATTTATAATAGACCTGGGAGGGAGTGGAGTTCTTTCCCGATGCCTCACTCTGTGACCCACTGGGTAGTCTACCAAAAGACCTTCCCTTGGCTATCTACATTAATTTCAATTCCCAGCTTAAAAAGCATTAGTGCATATGCTTTATGTTCAACTGGACATTGTTTGGTCCACAGGCAACTAGTCAGTCAAAGGGAATTCACAACATTCTCTCTACAGCATTGCTTTCCTGTTATGATGGAAACTTTGTAAATCAGATTATCAAAAAAGGCTAAACAGAGTTATGACTATAACTTACACATCCAGAAGTCTGGCCCTCCTGTAATGAGGGATGTGCCCATGATGGAGGAGGGAAACAAGAGAAACTCACAAGTTTAAGCCATGCCTACTGTCACTCTTTATGGAGAAGCAGCAAAAAGCCAGACAAAAGTTCTGTGATAGTAGAACAAATACATTATTTTATACTCCTGGGGGGATTCTGCGCTACTGTGCATGCACAGAATGTATATCCCCTGCAGGGAAGCAAAGAAATCTGTAGAAAAAGGACTTCCTGATAGGAAAGGAAAGGGAAGCCACAAGAGCGGTCATGTGCTCCTCCCCAGCAGTATGTTTTGGGTGCCCAGGGCAGCTGGCAGAGAGGTAAATCACTGTGGGGTGGGGGGCTAGGGAAGACCCGTCTGGTGGCTCCTACCCTGCACCAGGCTCAGCTGCTAGTCCTGGCTGGGGAAGATGAGACTTCCTCTTCACCTGCACAGCATCCAGGGCTGGGTCAGACCCACTCCCAGATTTCTCCCCCCAGCTGCAGGAAGCTCTGCAAACCCCCCCCTCCCCCCCACACACACTTCCTGTACCCATAGCTCCTCAGATGCAAGGGAGGGATACCTGTACAGGGAGCTGCTCCCCCATGCATCCAGACCCTCCTGCCGAGCCTCACCCCCCCCCTGCACTCAGAACCCCCCTGATGAGCCCCACTTCACCTGGACCACCCTGATGAGCCGCCCACCCACGGCTCTCCACCCCACCAAGCCCCAAACAGCTGCACATGGAGTACTCCCCCAGCATCTGGACGCCCACTAAGCCCCACCACCCAGACCCCCCTGCCAAGTTCTATTCCCCCATACCCAGACCCCCCTTGCTTAGCCCCAAACACCTTCACCTGGATCCCCCCTGCAGAGTCCCATTACTATTGCACCAAGAACCCCCAACAAGCCCCTGTGCATCCAGATCCCCCCCTGAGCTGCCCACACCCAGGTTTCCCCACACAGAACCCTCTCAAATCCACACCTGGATCCCCCAGACTAAGCACCTCCACACTTGGATCAAGCCTGCCTGCCCACACCTTGCACAGAAGGGAAGAACCCTGGGGTGTTTCTGAGGCAGGTCCAGTCCTTGCCCTGTGTCAGGGTTGTGTGCAGCCTCACCGCTGAGTCAGTGTACCGGGGGGGTCTGCACAGTGATCTCCCACCTCTGTGCAGCCAATGGCCTGTGCTCCCCAATGCCATGCTGGAACCTCCACATTTATTTGACAAATAAAATTTGCAGAATTTTAAAATATTGTGTGCAGGTTTTTTATTTTGTTTGGTGCAGAATGCTCTCAGAAGTAATATTTTTGCTTCTAAACTAAATCCACTTGTTCAACTGAAAGGGATGCTGACAGAAGAGCCAAATTTTAAGACTGATCGTATCAAAGTCAGGGAGCTAGAGACAACTGGATTTTTTTTTTTTAAACCAAAAAGAGGGGAAAATGGGGTTTCACAAACTATGTGGGTTTTTTTGTTTGTTTTTGAATTGAGATTTTTCACTTGTTTTTTGAAAACCAAAATATTTTGAAACTTGGGATTTGTTTTCTCCACTTTTGTCACTGAATACAAGAGAAAATTATATCAAGAAATCCTCCCTGTTCCTTTTTCCACTATTACTTTTCAAAGCTTCTCCAACTTTCAAAAATTGAGAGTGGAGAAAGAAGGGGGGGGGGGGGGAAGAGTGGAATACACACACACACCTCCCCCCAGTATCATTCACTCTATTACTATCCATGGTAACATGTCAACTATTAAGAAGCCCTCTTAGTGTGGAAGATGGCAAAGGAAAAAACTATGCTGTGAGCCGATGGCCTCCCATCACCAGACAGACTATATTAAAGATCTAGGTAGAAATGAACTGGGGGGAGGGGAGATAATCAAGGCTATGGATTCAAATCAATAATTAATTCTATTGTTGTGGGGAGAGGATGACGGGAGCTTGAAGGAAGCTTACCTGAGTGGGCCATAGTTCAACATTACAAAGGCCAATATCACCATCACACACACAGCTCTTCTCTTGGGAGAGGGGATTTTACGATTCTGGTTCTAAACAGGGAGACGGAGCACATACTCAGTGTAAGTGAGGGTTTGAAAACACAAATGCATTTCAGACGCTCTTACTCACCCATTTCTCCTAAGGCTATGTCTACACTGGCAATTGAATGACACAACTTTTATCTTTCAAAAGTGTTTAACCCCTCCCCCCCCCCCAACAAATAAAAAAAAAAAAAAAAAACAATTTTCCCATGACAAACACCAGCGTGAACAGCATGAATGCTGCTTGTTGGGGGGCAAAGTTTTATGTCAGCAGGAGAGCCGACAAACAGCGGCTACACTGCACAACTTCTAGCAGCACAGCTGTAACGACACAGCCATGTCACTAAAAGCTGTGTAGTGTAGACAAAGCCTATGCCTCAGGTAGTATCCTGACCATGGGTCTACTCTTCCTTTCTTTCCCACTTCTAATTGAAGGGAAAGTGATTTTTAATTAGCTTGGTGTAGCTCAAATACCTGTCAATCAGTAGAAGAAAAGCTCTTTGAAGGTTCAACTACTTTAGCTCTTACATTTAAGGCTATGAGTTTCCCAATCCACAACACTGGGTCCTCCAGGAATGAGGTGCATGCAGTATAACAGGGAAGACAAGCCTAGATATTTTTAAAGTGAAAAAAAATTGAGGAAAGGGGGAGTTTTCCAGGCCTTCTTCACACATTTAAATACTACGAAGGCCAGTCTAACACTTGCTTTTTCAGCCCCTCTTTTAGTCACCTTTAATGGGTTTGATCTGAAATAAAGACACCTTGATGGAGAATGAGGTGTTTAAGGAAGTCTCTGGTATAATCTCTCTTCCGCAGATAGTTGCTAGAGGAAACTGAAGTGAATTATAATAGGAATTATGTAGCGGGATTAACATTTGGAAGCTATCCCACAGAAATCTGCAATCCTGAAATTGTCCTGCAGATCGTTTCTCCCTTCTTCCATGCCAGCGAGAGCAGAGGCTCCCAACAGTGCTGCTCCTGCACACAGCATGCCCAAGCAGGAGAATAAAGGGAAACTGACTAGGACTATCACTTGGTTCTTTTCTGCTGCAATTATTGCTTGAGAAGCAGAAACACCCTCCCAGTCATATGGGGAAAGAACAAAGAGCACCATAGGGATGGGGTGACAATTTTTAAATCAAGATTGGGTATTTTTCTAAAAAGATATGCTCTAGGACTTATCCCGTGAAAGTTCTATGGCCTGTGTTATATAGGATCGAGCAGATGATCACAGTGGGCCCTTCTAGCATCACTCTATGCTTCTATGCCAACAATTCTGAATGAGGGCATGGAGGGAGCATAACTGCATGTGAGAAGCATATCTCTTAATTTAGTGTGGAGTTTCCTCCAAATGTCAATTTAATTAACAATGGTAATTAGCTGTGTAAGTAAACAAACGTAATTCAGAAATAATGCATCTAGCAGTGCATCTGGACAGCATGCTTACATGGGGACTCTGGCTCCAGACCAGCAGGTGAGGGAAAAGGAAGGGGGAACATGATGAACATGTGCATTATTTTAAACTAATAGCAGATAACAGCCATCCCTATTGCCCCCCAGTTGTTGGCACATGCCATTATGATGCCTATACCAACACAAGTTCATTACCATGCTGGTCTAAGCAAAGCACAGCATGGATTTTGTCCTTCCACAAACTCTTCTTACCTCTAACACCAATTCCTCCAGCTGCCTCTTCAGTGAGCCATTCTCTCTCTTGAGCTGCTCATTCTCCAGTAAGGCAACCTTCAGCCTGGCCTCCAGCCCCAACATGTATTCCTTCTTCTTCCTGCGTGACTGGCAGGCTGACTCCCGGTTTTTGATCATGCGTTGCTGTCTTCTCAGGATGTTAATCTAGATGGGGACCAAGCAGTCTGGTTAAAATAGGGAACCCTCACCTACTTGCACATTGGTCATCTCATACACAATTTCTGCTCTGCTACTTTTTCAGCCAATTGAGCACTTCTATCCAAAAGTTCCTAATGTGTTCATCACCACAGCATCTAATCTCCTATCAGGATATACCCCCAAGAATTAGATCACAGAGGGAATGAAAGAATTATGTCCCAATTTCTTCTCTTTTCTGACCTGTACTCTTTCATATTTCCTTGGCACAAACTGGTACCCACCATATACAGGAGTGCTGGACAACTGCTGTGCTTGTGCAGCAAATGATTTTTAGGGACCAATTTATGACGAAAGGTAAAGAACTTAACATGCACAGTTTGTAAAAATCTTGACTAAGAGGGGACATAGTCATCAACGGCAGTGATTATATGCACTACACTACAGCATACTGTAACCAACAGGTATGAGCATCAAGCAGACAGGATTGTGCACGGTGGTATCAGGAGGACGAAGAGCAATAGAATGAAATTAAAGAAAATGTAGGCTCAGTGTCAGGAAATCTGTAAATAGTGACATTAACTCAAATTATGAGATTTCTACCAGTCCCCTTGGGATACTATTTCAGAGGCTATTTAAAACTGGACTGAACAAGGCACTGGTAAATAAACTCTTGGGTTTGCAGGCAACAACCCTGCACTGTGTTGCAAGGGAAGTTTTTTCCTATTGTCCTCAATGTTGGTTTATAACCTAAAGCCTAAGAATTTATCCTTCCAAACTCTGAGTCTGATTCTGATTTACACGAAGGCCCATTTACTGAACCAAACGAGTTGCCAAAGGAGGGATTGAACAGGCAGGAAGAGAAGCAGGAAAAGCCAACAGAGGGCAGGATTTTAAAAAGTACAGAGTGGTTGACCATGTCAAAGGTCAAGGAGGATGAGAATGGAGGCCTTGCTGCTCTTTAATTTATCAGTTTGTTCCAGCACCTTCTCTTTCAACATCTCAATCTGACACTGGACACTGCTTCCACTGGAATAAAACCAAGCACAGAAACTTTTCCATTGATCAATTTAATAAAAGAATATAAATTTGAGACCTAAGATGACCTGAAAGCACCCTGCTAAAGACAAGAATGGTCATGGTCCACACTAGCATTATCTGGAGCTAGTTTGCTACCCCTGCCTTAACAAATCTTCCATTGAGTTTCTTTTCTGCATAGCCTAGGAATGGGAATTGTGTTCTTGCTTTATTATGGAGAGACATAGTTAAAGATAAGGAACAACTTCCAATAAACCACAACACGGTGTGTGGTGTTGTTATACAGTAACTCCTCACTTAAAGTCATCCCGGTTAACATTGTTTCGATGTTACCTTGCTTGTCAATTAGGGAACATGCTCGTTTAAAGTTGCACAGTGCTCCCTTATAACATTTTTTGGCAGCTGCCTGCTTTGTCCACTGCTTGGGGGGGGCTTGGAAACAGGGTGGACTGGCAGCTCCCTTATCAGCTCCCCGCTCCCCTAAGTTCCCTGTGCAGCAGTCGCCCAGCAGGCTATCAATTGCCGGCAGTTCAGCTGCCCGTCCCCCCACTGCCATGTGCCGCTCCTGCCCTCTGCCTTGGAGCTGCTTCCGGGAGCCTCCTGCTTGCTGTGCAGGGGAGGGGGAAAGGGGGGGGGCTAATGTGAGTGTCCCCCTCCCCCCTACTCCTGCAACCCGCTTACCCCTTCTCCATATAGAGCAGGGTGGGGACAGGACAGGGCTCAGGACAGAGAGAGCTTGCTGGCCACAGCTCCTGTCTCAACTTGATCTTTTTAAAGGCAATGTACTTAGAATGGTGTCAGCATACTTAAAGGGGCAATGCACATCTCTCTCTCTCTCCCCCACACACAGGGTGTGTGTCTCTGTCTGCCATGCTATCTCCCCTCCCTCCATTCGTGCTGCCTTGTAGAGTCTGAGGCTACATTAACAATGTGTTACGCCTTGAGGGCTCAGCCGAATGCTAGTTCATCATTTAGCAGTAAGGCATTCCCTGGGAAATATCCCACCCTCTAACTTCACCACCTCAACCAAACTTCACAATCATCATTGCTGTGTACAGTATTAAATTGTTTGATTAAAACTTATACTTATATATATATATATATATATATATAAAATGGTGTTTTTTGTCTGGTGAAAAAAATTTCACTGGAACCTAACACCCCGCCCCCTTTACATTAATTCTTATGGGGAAATTGGATTTGCTTAACATCGTTTCGTTTAAAGTAGCATTTTTCAGGAACATAACTACAACGTTAAGTGAGGAGCTACTGTATTTGTATCGGCCTGGAGTGCACTGGAGACACAAGACTGAAAGTTAGATGTTTTCATCCACCTCAAGAGTACTCCAATAGCCTAATAATGGACACACTAGTGGCTTACAACTGTTAGAGTATGGTTATTAAAAAGGAATATAATTTGAATAATTTTGGGAGTAGGGATTTGTGAAAATCAGTAGAATGATAAAAGAATAGCAGAGTCCGTAAACTCTGCAAGCCAGACAGTTTTGGTTGAGGCAAATACAGGAGACAAAGTTAAGGTTATTTGTGGCAGCTTTCCTCTAAGTTTTCTTCCTGCAGTTAACTGTCTCAAAATTACAGTATTCTGCTGTGCAGCGTTTGCAGCTAATTTTCCTTGCAGACACTGACAGTCATTCGATCATTCTGAAGAAGCCACATGGCTAACATTTCACTACTATTCTTCTTCATGATATTACAGCAAGGTTACAGAGACCAAGAAAACAAGCTACAATGCACTAAGGATTTGGCTTCTCTCCCTGCTGATCTAATTGCGTTCTGTAAAGATCATTTATAATATGGCTAGTCTGCTGCCACTGACATAATCCTGTGAAAATGAAGCTGTTTGTATTTATTCCAACTTCTTTGTGGGGGTTTTGGGATTTGTTTTTTTTTTTTTTTTATGTTCTCACTATTTGTTTGGGTACAGCATTGCAGTTCCTTCCTGTCAGTTCTTTCTCTGCTTCCACATCTGTAAGCATTGAGCTTTGTGCACAAACACTTTTCTGGGCACTGCTGAAACTTTTCAGATACTGCAAAACACATTAGATTTTGCAAGCATATAAAGCTTTTTAAGAAAACAGGGTTTTAGATGAGCAAGACATTTGGCTATGATAAGGTCTGGAGGCTGAGAGAGCTTCAACTACCCAGAGTTCAGATAATCGGTATTATACTGGAGATGTAAGATACAACATATTCCACAGTCACACCGTAGTTCTGGTTTCTATGAGCCACACAGTATTTCAGTCAACAAACATTAAATGTCTATTTATTTAGGTAAAAGGTCTGGAATCCTGGAAGTTAGACAGAGGAAATAGATTGGGGCCCCATCCAGACCATCCCCCAGGACCTGTGCAGGATTATTTATTACAGTATATCCGCCAGTTTAATTTAGATGTCTCAAACTTCGGCGCTTCTACTCCTTCCCTTTGGAGAATGTTCCAGAGTGAGAAAAAATGTTGATAACCCAAACTTGAGAGTATTTTTGTAAAGAAAGGTTAAAATCCTTACACAAGAACTTTGTATTTATCAAACAGCTATGAGAAACCCACAAAATTCA
This sequence comes from Terrapene triunguis, assembly GCF_002925995.2. Taxonomy (NCBI): domain Eukaryota; kingdom Metazoa; phylum Chordata; order Testudines; family Emydidae; genus Terrapene; species Terrapene triunguis. The sequence continues at coordinate 480,183 of NW_020664563.1, read as the reverse complement.
GAGTTAAGATTAAATTTAAAAGAAAATCAAATATTGGCAAGAACTGAAAAACACAGATCAGGCACCTAAGCTACTTAAGCTCTACACTTTTACCCTGTAGATAACAGCAGAGATGCATCAGCCTCCCTCCAGTGTCTCTGCTATGTTGGCTGCTGAAGGAACACTAGGAGAAATCTACACCCAACAGAGTTAAGGACAATAAGAAAGAGTTGTTTAAATGTATTAGGAACAAAAATAATCCTCACAAAGGTACTACTCCATTATTAGATGGAAATAGTAGAATTATCAATAATAATACAGAAAAGGCTGAGATGTTCAATACATATTTCTGTTCATTATTTTGGGGGGAACAGAAGTGATGCAGTCTCATCATATGGTGATAACACTCTTTTCATTCCACTAATAACTCTAGTAGGTTCTGTTTAACATCCTGCAAAGTCGGACATTTTTAAATCAGCAGGTCCAGATAAGTTGCATCCAAGAGTTTTAAAAGAGTTGGCTCTGGCATTTGCTGGACCGTTAATGTTGATTTTTCAATAAGTCTTGGAGCACTGGGGAAGTTCCAGAAGAAAGCTAATGTGCTAATATTTAAAAAGGATAAATGGGATGACCTAAGTAATAATAGGCCTGTCAGCCTGACATTGATCCCATGCAAGATAATAGAGCAGCTGATATGGGACTTGATTAATAATGAACTCAAGGAGGGCAATGTAATTAATTCAAATCAACATGGGCTTATGGAAAACAGATCCTGTCAAACTAAATTGATATCTTTTTTTGACGAGATTACAAGTTTGGTTGATAAAGGTGTGACAAACCTCTGTCCTTGTCTCCGTGGGTCCTGCGTTTCCTGATGGATTTCGCTAGCCTCAGAGGCTCACTGTGACCCTGCACTTAACCCTTCTCTCTCTAGAGAGACAAGGGTCACAGTCTACTGAGCCATTTTTATCATAAGCCAGCGAGGGAGGTGAGAAGCTATCCTCCCTTGCACAGTCTCTGTTGTCTCCCAGTCTCAGTGATTAATCAGGGGGGTATGGGGGGGAGGGAGCCCGGACCCGCCCTCTACTCCGGGCTCTAGCCCAGGGACCCTAATAGTATCAGCTGTGGTAGCTGACCTTTTAGGAACAGGACACGTACAATTCCCTGGGCTACTTCCCCACAGCAGCCCCCACTTCCTCAAGCTCCACTTCACCCTTACCTCAGGACCTCCTTTCTTGTGACGAATATGGTGTGTACTGCTCAGTCTCTCCAACAGCACAGCTTCCTCCTACAGTTCCTGACACGCACCCCCACCTGACTAACTGGGAGGCTTTTAACTAGTTTCAGCCAGCCCCTGATTGGCTTCAGGTGTCCCAATCAACCTAGCATCCTCCCTGCCTTCTGAAAAGCTCTTAATTGGCCCCAGGTGTCTTAATTGACCTGGAGCAGCTGCCATTTACTTATCCTGGTACCAGGGATTTGTTTAACCTGGGGCTAATATATCTATCTCCCACTACTTTTCTATAGCCATCTAGCCTTGCCCCGTCACAAAGGTAATAGTGTTGAAGTAATATATGTAGACTTCTGTAAGGTGCTTGACTTGATACAGCATGACATTTTGATTAAAAACTAAAACAATATAAAACTAACATGGCACACATTAAATGGATTAAACCCTGTCTAAATTATAGGTCTCAAAATGTATCTGTAAATGGGAAATGAACATCGGACAGGTCTGTTTCCAGTGGCCCTACACTATTTGACATCTTTTACCAATGACCTGGAAGAAAAAACAAAATCATCACTGATAAAGTTTGCAGATGACACAAAAATTTGGGGGAATGGTAAATAATAAAGAAGACAGGTTATTGCTTCAGAGCAATCTGGATTGCTTGGCAAACAGTATACATTTCAATATGGCTACATATAAATGTATACATCTGGGAATAAAGAACACAGGCCATACTTACAGGATGCGGGACTCTATCCTGGGAAGCAGTGATTCTGAAAAAAAGCCAAAAAAGCTAATGCCGTCCTGGGATAAATAAACAGGGACATCTCAAGTAGGAGAAGAGAGGTTATTTTACCTCTGTATTTGGAAATTGACACTAGTGCTACCACTGCTGCAATACTGTGTCCAGTTCTGGTGTCAACAATTCAAGAAGGATGTTGACAAATAACTTCACAAATACACACTTCCCTTCCTTCAAGTTGGTACACAAGATCTTACAGATAGCCCTCATTTAAAGGTCCTTAGACAAGGTGTTCAGGAGATTAAAAATGTACAAAACAAATTCCAAACATAAGTGAAAGCAATTTTTCCTGGCTCTCCCACCTCCAAATGGTTTGTCCAAATTACTTCACATTTAGACAAAAACTGTCCACTAGCCACAGCTCAAAAATTTGAATTGAATTCCTTTTAAAAAGGAACAAAAAAATCAAGCTTGGAAAGGGAAGTAAGTAGCAACATTCACCGTGGAGGTCACTTACAGATCTACACACACACACTCACTCACAATTTAAAAACATAAGAATGGCTATACTGGGTCAGACCAATGGTCCATCCAGCCCGGTATTCTCTCTTTTGACAGTGGATGGTGCCAGGTGCTTCAAAGGGTATGTCTACAATACAGATTTAATCCGAATTTACAGAATTCGATTTTTGGCAACCGATTGTATAAAGTCGAGTGTATGCGGCCACACTAAGCACATTAATTTGGCGGTGTGCATCCATGTACTGAGGCTAGCATCGACTTCCGGAGTGTTGCACTGTGGGTAGCTATCCCATAGTTCCTGCAATCTCCTCCGCCCATTGGAATTCTGGGTTGAGATCCCAATGCCTGATGGGGCCAAAAACATTGTCGCGGGTGGTTCTGGGTACATCCTCCCCCTCCCTCCGGGAAAGCAACGGCAGACAACCGTTTCGCGCCTTTTTTCCTGGGTGAAATGTGCAGACACCATACCACGGCAAGCATGGAGCCTGCTCAGCTCAAAACAGCAGTCATGAACATTGTAATCACCTTGCGTGTTATCGTGCAGTTTATGCTGAACCAGAACCTGCAAAACCAGGCGAGGAGGAGGCAGCTATGGCAGCGCGGCGACGAGAGTGATGAGGTCATGGACACGGAATTCTATCAAACCGCGGGCCCCGGCGCTTTGGAGATCATGCTGTTAATGGGGCAGGTTATAGCCGTGGAATGCCGATTCTGGGCCCGGGAAACAAGCACAGACTGGTGGGACCACATAGTGTTGCAGGTGTGGGACGATTCCCAGTGGCTGCGATACTTTCGCATGCGTAAGGGCACTTTCATGGAACTTTGTGACTTGCTTTCCCCTGCCCTGAAGCGCCAGAATACCAAGATGAGAGCAGCCCTCACAGTTGAGAAGCGAGTGGCAATAGCCCTGTGGAAGCTTGCAACGCCAGACAGCTACCGGTCAGTCGGGAATCAATTTGGAGTGGGCAAATCTACTGTGGGGGCTGCTGTGATGCAAGTAGCCAAAGCAATCACTGAGCTGCTGCTACCAAAGGTAGTGACTCTGGGAAATGTGCAGGTCATAGTGGATGGCTTTGCTGCAATGGGATTCCCTAACTGTGGTGGGGCGATAGATGGAACCCATATCCCTATCTTGGCACAGGAGCACCAGGGTAGCCAGTACATAAACCGCAAGGGGTACTTTTCAATGGTGCTGCAAGCACTGGTGGATCACAAGGGACGTTTCACCAACATCAACGTGGGATGGCCGGGAAGGGTTCATGACGCTCGCGTCTTCAGGAACACTACTCTGTTTAAACAGCTGCAGCAAGGGATTTACTTCCCACACCAGAAAATAACCGTTGGGGATGTTGAAATGCCTATAGTTATCCTTGGGGACCCAGCCTACCCCTTAATGCCATGGCTCATGAAGCCATACACAGGCAGCCTGGACAGTAGTCAGGAGCTGTTCAACTACAGGCTGAGCAAGTGCAGAATGGTGGTAGAATGTGCATTTGGACGTTTAAAGGGTCGCTGGCACACGTTACTGACTCGCTCAGACCTCAGCCAAACCAATATTCCCATTGTTATTGCTGCTTGCTGTGTGCTCCACAATCTCTGTGAGAGTAAGGGGGAGACCTTTATGGCGGGGTGGGAGGCTGAAGCAAATCGCCTGGCCGCTGCTTACGTGCAGCCAGACACCAGGGTGATTAGAAGAGCACACTAGAAAGACTTGGAATTGAACCCAGGGCTTCCTACATTCTGCACAGAATACTAACAACTAAGCTACAGGGCTATCCATTTTCATAGTTACTTCTCAGAATAGAATCTGACATTAAGACTCTTAAATAAAAGATAATATACAAATGGAAAGTATTATTATCAGGAATAGGAACTGAACCCTAGTTTGCCAGATAGTCGCATATAGTATTAGCCACCAGGTTAAGGGCAGGGTCTGCTGCAAGGTAGCAGATTAACCACTAGGTTATAGATTGACTCCTACTGCACTGAGGTACCACTTATATAAGGGTTGGGAGGAGTGGGCAGTGATTTCATGCACCAGAGTAAAAGGGGTTTAATGGAGCTCCGTTGAACTGACTGCTGAATGTGCTCTTAACTATAAAGGAACAAATTGCATTCAAAAATCCATCCAGGAATAGATTATGTGCCTGCCATGACTAAACCTCCAGCCACAGAAAAGCAGCAGCTATCAAGCCATTCTTGACACTGAAACAAAAAGTAGCAGCAGATCCTCCCTTTGAATCTACTGCAGGAGTGCCTTCTCCTTGCAGTCAATCCAAATTATTATAGAAGGACCTGAATAATCTCTTCCCCTGAAGGAAATATTGTGACCCTGAAGTCCTCTGCTGAAAATCCCAGTCATAACAACTTGTCTGAAACACTGTCTCATCTTAAATCCTCTGCAGAAAACCCTGTCATGTTACAAGGCCTGTGACAATGACATAAGAACAGCCATACTGGGTCAGACCAATGGTTCATCTAGCCCAGTATCCTGTCTTCCAACAGTGGCCCATACCAGCTGCTTCAGAGGAAATTAACAGAACACGGTAATTTTGACTGATCCATCCCATCGTCCAGTCCCAGCTTCTGGTAGTCAGAGTTTGAGACACACCCAGAACATGGGGTTGAGTCCCTGATCATCTTGGCTAATAGTCACTGATGAATCTATCCTCCATGAACTTATCTCATTCTTTTTTTGAACCCATACTTTTGGCCTTCACAACATTCCCTGGCAACGAGTTCCACAGGTTGTCTGTACATTGTGTGAAGAAGTACTTCACAGTGTTTGTTTTAAACCTGTTGCCTATTAGTTTCTTTGGGTGACCTCTAGTTCTTGTGTTATGAGAAGGAGTAAATAACACTTCCTTATTAACTTTCTTCTCACCAGTCATGATTTTATAGACTTCTAGTATATCCACCCTTAGTCATCTCTTTTCTAAACTGAACAGTCCCAGTCTCTTCAAACTCTCCTCATATAGAAGCTGTTCCATACCCCGGACATTTCTGTTTCCCGTCTCTGCACCTTTTCCAATTCTAATTTATCTTTTTTGAGATGGGATGACCAGAATTGCATGCAGTATTCAAGATGTGGATGTATCATGGATTTATATAATGGCATTATATTTTCTGTTTTATTATTTATCCCTTTCCCTAACGGTTCTTACCTTTTTTAGCTTTTTTAACTGCTGCTGCACACTGAGCGGATGTTTTCAGAGAACTATCCACAATGATTCCAAGATCTCTTTCTTGAGTGTTAACCCCTTCGTTTTGTACATATAATTGGCATTATATTTTCCAACGTGCATCACTTTGCATTTATCAACACTGAATTTCATCTGCCATTTTGTTGCCCAGTCACTCAATTCTGTCAGATCCCTTTGTAACTCTTCACAGTCCGCTTTGAACTTAACTATCTTGAGTAATTTTGCATAGTCTGCATACTTTGTTAACTCACAACACCCCATATTTCAGCTCATTTATGATTATGCTGAACTATGCAGTAATTTTCTGACTCATAGTAGACATTCAGAACATGCCAAAACTTAAACACTAGAATTAACTGCTCAACCACATATTAAAGAATTACATATAATGTCATATGTCTTGTATATTTGCTTTTAAAATAAGTCCAAAATAAGTGTAGGAAAGTTTTCCCCCTAACTAGTGTTTTTTTACAACACTAATAACTAGGCTTATATTGTCCTCTCATATTCAAAGTTATCTACAAAATTCAAGCACTTTACAAACTGAAGTTGCCATTTCAAATTAGTCCTACAAATAATACTGTTCTGAGCAAACTTTAAGCCCCTAACACAGTGCCTTAACCTTTCAGAAGTAGTGTGCCGAGTCTTCATTTATACACTCTAATTTAAGGCTTCGCATGCCAGTAATAAATTTTAATGTTTTTTAGAAGGTCTTTTTATAAGTCTATATATTATATAACCTGTGACAAGATGGCCAATGTAGTATGGTGGGTCCTGCGTTTTTCTTGGTGGGGGGCTAAAATGTCACCCCTTGTCCCTGCTCTTGGGGCACCGAGGGCCCCACTAGTGGCCCGGGAAGGTGGTAAAGGAGGGAAGCGGAGGAGGGGTCTGGGTTTGCTCCTCACTCTGAGTCCCAGCCCCTCTCAACCCCTGCGGGTTCTTACCCTCTTCCCCCTTGGGTGGGGTACCTTCGGTCCTTAAACGCTGGGGGAAGGAGTCTCCCTTCCCTGCTGGGGCAGGGTCTCCCTTACTCCAGTTTTCTGATCTTCCAAGTCTCACAGCACACCTCCCAGCTCCAGTCCCCTCTCCTTCCTCCTCCTTCCCTGACTGCCTGAAGCAGGGGGGTTTATTAGGTTGCTAACAGGGCCTTAATTGAGTACAGGTGCTCCAATTAACCTGTAGCAATCCTCCCTAGTCTACAGGGAACCATGCCTTAATTAGCCTAGGGCTTATATACTTCCCTTCTACCACTCTCCCACTGGTCCCTGGCCCTCCTGTATCACAAACCAAACTACTGTTATATGTAAAGTAAACACGGTTTTCAAAATGTTTCAGAAGCTTTATTTAAAATTAAATGAAAATGCAGATCTTATCAGTTTAGTATGATCCTTGCCCTTGCTTTTCCTTGCTGAGTTTTCCAATGTCTAGCACGTATTTGGATACTTTAAGCTGCACACAGGCTTCTGAGTGATCAGTTGTTAACCGGTTGGCAGGAGGTCAGTGGCTGGAACCCTAGATCAGCAGCTGAGGTGAGTGGAGCTGGCGGCTGGTAGGGCTGAGCAGGGCCGGAGGCATGGACCCTGTCTGGCAGGGGGCCTGCGCTGGAACTCCAACTGGAAGCAAGGTGAGTGGGGCTGCGGCGGGGACCCCGGCTGGCAAGGGGCCAGCAGCTGGAACCCCAGAGCAGCGACTAAGCAGCTCAGTCCGCTGCCGCTCTGGGGTTCCGGCCGCCGGCTCCTGCCAGCCGGGGTCTCAGCCCGCTGCCAGCCTGGGGTTCCTTCACCCAGGTCAGCAGCGGGCGCTGAATGGGACCAGCGGTGGGACCCTGGCTGGCAGGAGCCAGCGGCGGAAACCCCCAGAGCGGCGGCAGGCCATCAAAAATCGGCTTGCATGCCACCTTTGGCACGCGTGCCATAGGTTGCCAACCCCTGCCATAACACATGACATCTGGCAGTGCCCTAACCATCTGCTCACTACCACTCCCACATAATGTGGTAGGAATGTCCCACAGGGCAATTATCACTGCTCTACAGCCAAAATGCTTCTGAAATAAATGTAGTCAAACTTTAGTAATTCTGGGTCACTGAGAACGAAAATGATGCCTAAAATTGTTGATTGGCTCTAGTTTTCAAGATATGCTATTGGGTCAGTATATACGACCCTTGACTTGGGAATGGCGGAGGATAAGTGAGTTATAAAGGGAAGGGATCTCAATTTAAACCAGAAATGACTAAAATACATCTTTGACTGGATCGATGAATAAATCTATGACTGGGTTTGGACAGTACTTGCTTTTTAGGCAAAACAATGAATGATGCAATCTGAAGCTGGTATTGCATCATACATGATATGAATTGCATCATGTTATTCCTAGAAGTCATGGATGATGCAATCATAACGAAGCTTACATCACTCTGCTGAACAAATTGCCCTATATCAGCTCTAGAAATCATACAGTGTCGTGCTCTCTTATTTGTCAGTGTTTGATTTTGCAAAGGGACACATTTCTGTTTAGCCAAAGTGAGCAGAGATGCCTCGTACTTGTGTGAACAGTGCAAATATCTTCTGCTATGTTTGTGGTGAAGTGACTTTTGCATCACAAAAGCTCAGTATAACCACTATGGTTAAGAAAGCCTATCACCTTTATTTTGGCTGCAAAATTGGAGATCAGGACAAGAGGTGGGCACCTCACATATGCTGTAACACTTGTGCAACAAATCTTCGCCAGTGGATGAACAGGAAAAGGAAATCTATGCCTTTTGCAGTGCTAATGATTTGGAGAGAGCCAACAGATCATACCAGCAATTGTTACTTCTGCATGGTGCCTCCAATTGGGAAAGGTGTGTCAAAGAAGAAAAAGTGGACTGTGCATTATCCAAACATTCCATCAGCTATACGCCCAGTACCCCACGGAGAAGGACTGCCGGTTCCTGATGCACCAGAATCATTCTCACTTGAGTCAGATGAGGAAGAGGATGAAACTTCTGGTTCTGAACCATCAATGTCACAGGACCCACATTTTCTCCCATCCTCCTCCTCTGAACCACACCTCATAACACAAGGTGAACTGAATGACCTTGTCAGGGATTTGGAACTACCCAAGAGTAAGGCAGAGCTGTTGGGCTCCAGACTACAGCAGTGGAATCTCCTGGCAGGTGATGTTAGGGTTTCCATGTTCCGTGACCGTCAAAAGGATCTTGTCCCATTCTTCTTCATGGAAGGTGATCTTGTAGCCTGCAACAACATCGATGGTGTGATGGCAGCCCTCAACATCGTTCACGATCCAGATGAGTGGAGACTGTTCATTGATTCATCGAAGACGAGTCTTAAAGCTGTTTTACTGCATAATGGCAATGTTTTGCCATCAATTCCAGTTGGTCATGCAGTCCATATGAAGGAAATCTATGACAACATGAAACAACTTTTGAGGTGCATAAACTATGACCAACATCAGTGGCAGCTTTGTGGCGATTTGAAGGTTGTTGCTCTCTTGCTTGGTCTGCAGACTGGATACACAAAGTACTGCTGTCTTCTCTGCGAATGGGATAGTCGTGCAAGAGATTCCCACTACATCAAGAAAGATTGGCCACTCCGACAGTCATTGGAGCCTGGGAGGAAAAGTGTTCAGCATCCACCACTTGTTGAATCAAGGAAGATTTTGTTACCACCCTTACACATCAAGCTGGGTCTGATGATGAACTTTGTCAAGGCCATTGACAAAACACAAGCAGCTTTCAAGTACCTCCGTGGAAAATTTCCAAGGTTAAGTGAAGCTAAGATAAAGGAAGGTGTCTTTGTTGGTCCTCAGATTCGTGAACTTCTTCGAGATGATGCATTTGACCATGCACTGCGTGGCAAGGAAAAGACGGCATGGAAAGCCTTCCAGTTAGTGGCAATAAATTTTCTTGGAAACAACAAGGCAGACAACTACAGATTGTTGGTGGAAAACCTCCTCAAGGCATACAAAAGCCTGGGTTGCAACATGTCACTAAAGATACATTTTTTGCACTCTCATCTAGATTTTTTTCCACCGAACTGCGGAGCAGTGAGCAACGAGCACGATGAGCGATTTCACCAGGACATTGCAACAATGGAGAAACGCTATCAGGGCAAATGGAGCCCATCAATGCTGGACAGTGACAAGAGATGCTCCATTTACTGAATACAAGAGACAAGCCAAGAAGCGCCGAGTAAACACTGAATAGGACTAAACTATGTACATAAGAGTTTTTTGCCTTTTGTTTCGTAATAAATTTTATTTATATAACCCTTTTGCTGATTTTTAAAGTGTTACATAAACAGGACAGGTGAAATATTATCATGTAAAGCAACCATAAACACACGAAAAGACCTAGGTTTACAACTGATGATTAAAACTCTACTATCTACACAATATACATAGACATAAAATGTAAAAACTTAAATATCTTAGAAACAGTAGCCAATCAGTTGTTTTAATTGTCATATTTGAATTCAGCACATCAAAATACATAATAAATAGCACATTTTATCTCTGAAGCAGACGACTTCTCAAAAATTGTAGACCAGTGTATTCTGCTAACAAGTTATGGAAAAAATGGTTAGCTACCTTTTGTCACTGTTGTTCTTCGAGATGTGTTGCTCATGTCCATTCCATTCTAGGTGTGTGAACGCCCACGTGTGCAGTCATCGGAGATTTTTGCCTTAGCAATAGCCATACGGCGGGCCAAGGCGCCACCTGGAGTGCCGCACTTACGCGCTGGTATTTCAGGCGCCGCCAGCCTACACTGTCTCAGTTCCTTCTTGCCAACAGCTGTGACAGAGGGGCAGAAGGACGAGTAATGGAATGGACATGAGCAACACATCTCAAAGAACAACAGTTACGAAATGTGGGTAACCATTTTTTCTTCTTCAAGTGCTTGCTCATGTCGATTCCATTCTAAGTGACTCACAAGCAATATCAATGGAGGTGGGCTCAGAGTTCACAGTCTTGCAGCACTGCTCTGCCAAAGCCAGCGTCGTCTCGAGCCCGCGGGGTCAGCGCGTAATGCGACGCGAACACGTGGACGATGACCAGGTAGCGGCCCAACAGATCTCTTGGATCGGTACCTGTGCCAGGAAGGCTGCCAACTGATGCCTGTGCCCTAGTCAAGTGTGCCGTCATGATCGCCGGCGCAGGCACCTTCGCCAACTTATAACAGTAGCAGATGCAGGCCGTGATCCAGGACGAAATCCTCTGAGCAGACACTGGGCGACATTTCATCCTGTCTGCCACCACAACGAACAATTGCATTGACTTACGGAATGGCTTCTTTCTATCCATGTAGAATGCCAGCACCCTCCTGACGTCCAGGGTGGGAAGCCTGCAAGCCTCCTCCGACGCATGGGGCTTTGGACAGAAGACTGATAAGTATATGTCCTGGCCAGTATGAAACTGAGAAACGACCTTGGGAAGAAATGCCGGCTGCCAGCACAGCTGGACATTGTCCTTATAGAAGACAGTATAGTGCGGCTCTGAGGTGAGCACCCAGATCTCAGACATCCTGCGGCCCAGCGTTATTGCGACCAGGAACGAAACCTTTCAGGAGAGAAGCAGGAGGGAGCAGGAAGCCAGAGGCTCAAAGGGAGACCCCATAGCCTTTACAGCACAAGATTCAGGTCCCCGGGGGGAACCGGGTCCCAGATGTGCAGACAGAGGCACTCCAGAGCCTTCAAAAACCACACTGTCATAGGATCGGCGAAGAGAGACCTGCCTTGGAATGGAGGATGCAATGCTGACGTGCCGGCCGGATGGACCTGAACTGAAGAGAGGGACAACCCTTGGAGTTTGAGGTGCAGCAGATAATCCAATATGTGCTGCAGCGAGGCCTGCTGGGCCCAAAGACGCCGCTCTGAGGCCCAGTACACGAACTTCTTCCATTTAGCCAGGAAGGTTGCCCTAGTGGAGGGTTTCCTGCCACCCAGCAAGACCTGTTGAACACTGGTCGAGCACGCCCGCTCGTCTGTGCTTAGAAACGCAGTAGCCAAGCCTTCAAGTGCAGCACTGCCAGGTCCAGGTGCAGCAGATTGCTGTGGTTCTGGGACAGCAGATCCGGCCAAAGAGGCAGTAGAAGAGGGGCAGATGCCAAAAGGCTCAGCAACATGCTGCACCAGTGCTGACGGGGCCATGTGGAAGCTGCTAGGATAACCATCGCTCTGTCCTGCTTGACATTCATGAGGACCCTGTGAATTAACAGCACTGGCCGGAAGGTATACATCAGCCCTCCTGACCATGGAATGAGGAAGGCGTCTGAAAGGGAACCTCTGTCCAGACACTGAATTGAACAGAACACGTGGCACTTTCTGTTCCGCATTGACGCAAACAGGTCCACCTGGGGAGTCCCCTACCTCTGGAAGATTATGTTGACCACCTCCAGATGTAGCGACCATTCGTGGCAAGACGAGAAGGACCTGCTGAGGTGATCTGCCAAGACGTTCTTGGGGCCGGGTAGGTGGTCAGCGACCAGATGAATGGCATGCTGCACACAAAAGTCCCAAAGACTGAGCGCCTCCTGACAAAGGGCTGAGGACCTGGCACCACCCTGTCTATTGACATAATACATCGCAGCGGTATTGTCCATCAGGACCTGCACCACCTTGCCTTCCAGGTGGGGCAAGAAAGCCCAGCAGGCCAGGCGAACCACCCTGAGCTTGCTGACGTTGATATGGAGGGCGAGATCATCCCGCAGCCAGCAGCTCTGGGTGCTCACTTTGCCCAGGTCTGCTCCCCAGCCCAGATCTGAAGCTTTGGAAACCAGGGTCAACAACAGGGACGAGGTCGCGAAGGGAACTCCCTGCAGCACCGACTTGGGGTCCAACCACCAATGCAGGGATGATAGGACGTGGTTCGGCACCCTGACCACCTGGTCCAGCCCTTGTCTGTTGGGGATATAGACCAAGGCCAGCCACACTTACAGAGGCCGTAGATGGAGCCGAGCATGGGTGACCACGTATTTGCACACAACCATGTGGCCTATCAGACGTAGGCAGGTGTGAGCCATAGTGAGCGGGTGGTTCTTTAAATGGGAGATCAAGTCCAACGGCCTGAAAACATGCTTCCAGAAGGAAGGCTCTGGCTTGCGTGGTGTCGAGGACCGCCCCAATGAATTCTATGTGCTGGATTGGCATCAATGTGACCTTTTTTATGTTTATTAACAGGCCCGGATCATGGCAGGTGGAATGCACCAGATCGAGGATCCTCTGCACCTGCTCCCAAGACCTGCCCTTGATGATCCAGTCGTTGAGATACCGGAAAATCTGGACCCCTTGATGTCTCAGGTAAGTCACCACTGGCGCCATGCATTTTGTGAACACCCTTGGGCCCAAAGGGCAGCGCCATGAATTGAAAATGGTGCCAGCCCACTATGAAGCGGAGGAAACACCTGTGACCCAGGAATATGGAAATGTAGAAATAAGCGTCCCATAAGTCGAGAGTGGCTTACCAGTCTCCTGGATCCAGGGAGGGGATGATGGAGGCCAGGGAAACCATGCAAAACTTCAACTTCTTGAGATACTGGTTGATGCGATGCAGTTCCAGGATGGGTCTGAGGCCTCCTTTTGCTTTCGGGATTAGGAAGTACTGGGAGTAGAACCCATTTCAATTCATGTCCCAAGGGACCTCCTCTGCTGCCCCCAGGTGCACAAGGTTCTCGACTTCCTGAACAAGGAGTTGGTCGTGAGAAGGATCCCTGAAGAGGGACAGGGGAGTGGGGGGTGGAAAGGAGAGGTGGCCGAAAATTGCAGGGTATAGCCCCAAGATACTATGTCCAGTACCCAGCAGTCCGAGGTGACCTGCAACCAGGCCAAACAGTAGGGGTGAAGGCGGTTGAGGAAAAGGAACTGCGGATCCGGGGATTTGGCTGGGGCATTGCTCTCGAGTGTGCCATCATAACGAGCACTTCTGGCCTCCGGATTGCTTTGCCGAGCCAGGCTGCGCAGATGAGCGGGAGGTAGAAGGGCGGTGATGACTAAACCCAGTATCCCTTCTTCTAGGAGACCCCACACGAGGCTGCCATGGCCTCAGCAGTGAAGGCGGCAAGAACTGCTTATGCACTGACTACGGCGTGCGCATGCCCAGCGAGAAAGGGTGGCTCTGGTATCTTTCAGCTCATGCAGCCTCGCATCTGTTTGGTCAGAGAATAGACCATTCCCATAGAATGGGAGGTCTTGGATGGAGGTCTGCATCTCCTGGGAGAGTCTGGCGGTTTGAAGCCAGGAGCTGTGCCTCACTACCACCCTGGCTGCCAAGTCCGCCGCATCCCACCCCATTTGCAGGGAATATCGGGCTGTCGTGGTACCTTCCTGCACCAGAGTATCAAACTCTTGGGCCAAATCCTGCGGGACGTACTCCTTAAACTTATGGAGGGAGTCCCATAAATTAAAGTTGTAATGGCCCAGAAGGCCTGATGGTTTGCGACCTGAAACTGTAAACTGGCGGTGGAATAAATCTTCCTCCCAAACAAGTCCAGTCGTTTGGCCTCTTTATTTTTCAGGGTCAAGCTGGAATGTCCCTGTTTTTCTCTTTCATTGGCCGCTGAGACCACCAGCGAGCCGGAGGAGGTGGGTGGATATACAAGTATTCAAAACTTTTGGCCGGGACAAAGTATTTCTTCTTGGCCCGTTTTGAGGTGGGAGGGATGGAGCAGGGGGTTTGCCAGATGGACTTGGCAATTTTGAGGACCCTGTCATGCACCGGTAGTGTGATGCGAGCCGGGCTAGAGGCTGAAAGGACATTGAATAGAGTGTCCGTCAGTTCAGCAATCTCCTCCATTTCCAGGCCCAAATTCTCATCCACCCAACAAAGCAGGGCCTGGTGGTCCTTAAAGTGGTCTGGCAGACTGGCCCTGGAGGAGCCTGCGACCACCTCGTCCGGGGACAAAGACGAGGGCTGTACCACAGCCCTCCATCTCACCCAGGTCCTCCATCTCTGCAGGCAAGGGCAGTTTAGGAGTGGGCACAGCCTCCTCAGTCTCAGCTTCCAGGCATGCCTCCCACACCAAGCCCGGTGCCGTTGGTGCCGGCAGCTGCTGCACCGAGGCAGCGGCCAACAAGTGGAGCGAAGGGGGTATAGCCATGACCGGAACTCCCCATCCATTCCAACAAGGCCAATGCATGGGCCACTGACCTGGGTGCCACTGCGCTGGCACTGCAGTCTCAGTCGCACAGTCACGCTGTTGAGGTCTAGGCAAGAGGCTAAACCGTCCTTCAGTACCAGAGGAACCGCCTTCCGGAGACCACAGGGGGGCCGTGGACACATGGGTCTGCCTAGAGACCACAGATAACGGTGCCCATTACAAGGGGACTGGGACCAGCGACTTGGAGACCGGTGTCGGAAGGACTGGAGGCGGGATGGAGAATGCTCCCACAGTGTAGGCGACCTGGATCAGCGTCGAGATGGCAACCAGCGGGAAAGGGATCGGTACCAGTAGTAAGGGGACCGGCACCTCCCTCTAAGCGATCCACATTGAGACGACGGGGACCGCGATCTCAGTGCTGGCGACTGATGGCGAGTCCCAGACTATCTCGGCAGCGGCTCCGGTGATCAGCAGTGCAGAGGTGGAGATGGCGCAATGGGGAATGGTGCTGGGCGGAGCTCGGTGCTAAGGGTGCACTTCGCACTGATGCCAAGATGCTTGGCAAATCCCGTCGAGACGGTTCAGAGACTGGAAACTGGGGCATGCCCCGCCAGGGACAAAGTCCCCACTGGAGCTCTAACTACTAACAACTAAGAACACTTAACATGTACTTAACGCTAACTACTGAAGCATCAACTATATACAAGGCCCTAAGGCACGAAGTCCAAAGACAAAAAACCGCTAGCCCTTGCAAAGCAAGAAAGGCACTCCAACTAACCACCACGGCGGTAAAAAGGAACTGAGAGGGAGTAGGACCGGTGGTGCCTGATATACCAGAGCATGAGCGTGGCACTTAAGGGGGTGCCACGGCCGGCCCTACCGATACCGCTAATGTAAAAATCTCCGATGACCACACACGTGGGTGCGCACACACCTAGAATGGAATCGACATGAGCAAGTACTCGAAGAAGAACTAACTTTTCAGATAACCTGAACTAAGCTTCCTATGGAATTACTTTGGATAATGCTGAGTTTACCATCTGATGGGAGTTATCCCATGAAAAAAATGAGACCGCAATTACTCATTTGTAAGCATTAGCAAGACGTACTAGTCACATAACAGAAGAGAAAGAAACTCCCACACAGAGTTTTAGGCCCTCGTATGGAAAAGATAATGGGCACATTAAAAGACAAGACCATCTAACTTTACGTGCGCTGGCTTTCTGTGCTGGTTTATGAAGAATCTGATACTTTTGGAGATGCCTCAGCTGGATAAGTACAAAGCTGTATAAATATTGCTTTTTCCACCCAAGTCAAACATACTCTCTCATCTACTTACCTATGTAACTCAGCAGTAATGTATAACTTCCCCAAGAGGACTTTTCTTTTTCACTGAAATGTATGAACACAGCCCAGAGCCTAAAATTCTGTAATAAGAGACCTCTGCTGTACCTGTTTTAGGTCAATGACAATTGCTTACATTTTTTAAAGACTAACGGCTGGGAGGTAGAACTGAGGCCCTGTCTGTCACATGGCAGTTCAGAATACTAACCACAAGGCCCTATGGGAACACGTATATATTGTATTCCCTCATATGCCAACTGTTTGGTTAGATCATTATAACATCTAAATGCAATAGGTATGGCTGTTTTTTCAAACCTCTTCCCCATTTCTCCACTGGAATTAAATATGTTGCTGTCCAAACGATTGACTCTTCTTGTTTGGTTGCACTCAAAGGCTGTCACTTTCTTACTGTTGGTGAGCTTTATTACTAAAGCCTGGGAGATGAGAAGCACAGTATTCTGCCTTCACACATTGAACTTACTATCAACTGATCTTATTCCATTCCAATCCAATTCATCTGAAGAGCTGAGTATTAATTTGTTAACAGCTTATGTTGCTAGAGTATAAAAGAGGAAGTCCTGCAATGTTTTCCTTATCCTGGGACATCTGCTTAGACTAGCAAACAAAGAAATCTGTTAGAGTGTTCTTATGAGAGCTATATCTGTGCAGTTGTAACCATCACATCTGTTTCATGCTACAGTCACAAAAAACATGTAACCCTTTTAGTGCCTCCTTATTGGTACTGGTAGCGTCCCCCAGGGCAAAGCTCCTGAAACATTAGCAATAAGAAAATAATACTGTTTGATATTTATGTACCAGAAAAGGTCCATTTCCTCATTAAACACACACAAGTGTTGTGGGTCTGACCTCTCATACCATTTCTTCAGATTGCTACCTATCAGATTAGCACCTAACTCTACTTCAACACCAAGAATTGAAGATTTTTTACCGGTGGAAACAGGCAAAACCCCAGCTAAAATGGACTGTCATCTGCTGAGCCAGTCATTAATTTGGTTCCAAATCTGCAACAGTTTTGTATACACAGATGGACTAAGATATGCTGGATGAAGTTAGGAATAACTATATAGATTCACAGCATCCAAGGCCAGAAGGGACCCTTGTGATCATCTAGTCTGACCTCCTGTATAATACAGGCCATAGAACTCCCCCCACCCTCAATTCTATAACATATTTTAGCAAAACATCCTTGATAAAGGGCTCAGAAGCATATACTGTAGCAGTGAGAAGTTGCACTGCTAGACATGTACTGTACCATTAGGACTGTAGGCCTTGCTGGAGCCACAGACATAACTAAAAGTATGAACCAGAGTAAGTTAGAATAGTAACACACCAGGTGTCAGCTAACCAAGTAAGCACATTCCAGACTGGAAAGAATGGTACAAAAAACACACAGCTCTCTCAAGTAACTACCTAAACACATGCCTAAGAGATGGTACAAAAACACACCAACTCCTCAAAACAATAAGGAGGAGAGTACCAGATAATGGATGAGGATGTTTTCTCTTAACTAGCAGGTTCAAGGTATAAGGGTGGTAACTAACAACATCTGGGAGTGACAAGATGGGTAAGGTAATATCTGTTATTGGACCAGCTTCTGTTGGTAAGAGAGACAAGCTTTCAAGCTTACACCGAGTTCTTCTTCAGATCTAGGAAACTAACTCAAAGTGTCACTGCTAAATACAAGGTTTGAACAGATTGCTTAGCGTAAGTAGTTAACACATTTCAATGGACCATTCTGGGACCAACAAAGCTACAACAACATTGCATACAATATCTAGAGTGTAATATGGAACTTGTTGTATCAATGTATAAAAAGAGAAGTCATAGGAGGCGCATCTTTGTGCAAGCCTAAGGGACAGCATCATGTTATATTGATTCAGCTGATACCTTGTTGCGGGCATACATGTGTTAGTGTATATGTAGCTCCTATGGGGCACTAGGACTGTGCTTTGTCAACAATAAACCTGACCGAGTGCCTTTGCCACGGAACCAAGCCTGTGGTCTTTCTTATGAACAACACTGAGGTCTGCTGAATCCACATTGTACACTTTCTGCTAGTGCAGTTGACACTGGAGCTTCAAGAACAGCAACACTAGCAGCATTAACAATGCTGCAACATCAGCAACACTAACAACAGGACATATTACACAGTGTCCATATTTTAACAGGAGCACAGTGCTCTGAGAAGAGGGAGTTGCAAATTTATCTATTGCTCCAAAGAACTAGATTTTTATTACATGTTTCTGAAATCACTGGTATTAAAGCAGGTGGATTTTTTTTTTTTTTTTTTTTTAAGATAACACCAAACAACTACACCTCTACCCCGATATAATGCTGTCCTCGGGAGCCAAAAAATCTTACTGCGTTATAGGTGAAACCGCGTTATATCGAACTTGCTTTGATCCGCCGGAGTGCACAGCCCCGCCCCCCCGGAGCGCTGCTTTACCGCATTATATCCAAATTCATGTTATATCGGGTCGTGTTACATCGGGGTAGAGGTGTAGTTGGTCCTTCAGCTGAGGGGCCTGGATTTATAGGCAAGCAAAGGAAGGCTTAATTCCTCATGAAGCAGTGACTGAACTGTTCAAAAGCAAGTCTTCATTTAAATAATTTGGTTCATACACATGCTTAGAAGTGGTTAACAAATGCTAATGTCAAACTAGACACGCATGATTCTCAAATGTTATGTAACTGTTACGAATAACATTTCTATAAGCAGTTGGAATGCTCCTCAAATCCTCAAGAAATTCATTGAGCTTTGCGTATTCCAAGCAGAAAGGAATGGTATGGAAGAATGCAGGGAAGGAGAGTGGGGCAAGGAAACAAGGGGAGTAACTGATTGGGACGTTTGAGTGGAGCACAGATAGTGAGGGGAAGAGAAAAGTAATGTAAGCTGGGGCACAGCTGCACACATCTACAACGTGAGCACAATTTGATGTAGAAAGTAAGTTCAAAACAATTAAAGGGTTCAGAGAGAGCAGGAGCCAAGCGGCAGGAAAGGAAGGTTGTTTTAGCAATGGCATTCTGGATCAACTGCAAACAGGGAGAGGGGAAGAAAAAGGAATGAATTTGCAGTAATTAAGGCTCCAGTTCAGTTCTGATCCAGGATAGCACTTAAAGTTAAATACAGACTTAACTCCCATTGACTTTGGTTAAGCACATGCTTAAGTCCTTTGGGTTCTTCAGTCTAGCAGACAAAGGTTAAGAAGATCCAGAGGCTGAAATCTGAAGCTAGACAAACTGGAAAGGCAAATTTTTTTAAACAATGGATGTAATTAAGCATTGGAATTGGTTGTGATGGACTCCCCGTCACTGCCAATTTTTAAATCAAGATTGGATGTTTTTCTAAAAGATCTGCTCTAGTTCAAAGAGGAATTGATTCAAGGCAGTCCTATGGCCTGTGTTACACAGGAGGTCAGCTAGTCCCTCCCGACATTGTAATCTATGAATCAGGACCCAAGGCAGGAGAGCATCAAGGTATGGACCAAAATTCTGGCAGTCAGAATAGAGAGCACAGAGCAGGCCTTAGAGACAGCAGAGAGGAGGAGCTAATAAAGGCTGGCAGCAGCCTGGATGTGGGCATGGGAGGGGATGATGAAGAAAGAGAGCAGAGTCAAAAGTGACCCCAAATTTGGAGAACACTGGGTGATGTGGAGGCTTGTGGAGTTAAACTGTGATCAGGAAGGGAATGGAGGGAGGAGAGGAGCCCCACATCCCTTTCACTGTCTCATCTCTTTCATCTGTGAGAAGAGAGTTTTAACCCCACGGTGCAATGCCAAGAGAAGAGACTCAACATTGGCTCTGAACTCTCTTCCTTTTGGAAGTTTAAATTAAGCTCTTAGGGCACTTTGAACATTTTGAGGCTTATTTCTTAAATGTGTGGTGTATTTAATTGTGCTTTGGCTCAATCCACGGGGCTGATGGGTCTGTTAATACATAGTATCATTTCATCCAGAGATGGGCGTGTTTTGCACCAAGAATGCTTTGTAGTGGAAGGTTCACTCGTTCCCTAAGAAACCCCCAAAGAGAAATTCCACAGCAGGAGCAAGGCTGCATTCACTTTTTCCAGCAGGTCTGGAACCAATATATAGTCTTATGGCTTTTAAAATATTATGTGAAGTTTTTAAAGAAGTTAAACAAAAATGACTTTACCATCAACAGACAGGAAGAATGGGGAAATAATTTGTTTAAAATAGGAAAATGGCTTCATAATAGAAACCGGAATGAACATTAGGAGCAGTTTGTCTCTCTCTGCATGCCAGAAAAACTGAAGCCAGCCAATAAGGATGGAAATAGCCATATAAAAAAGAAGAGGTAATGGGGAAGGGATGGGGAGTGTCTCAGCGCTACTGAAGGGAGATCAGCATACCAGAAAGTCACCCAGCACCTACACAGCCATTCACTAACATCTTTTTCCTGTTCAACATAAAAAAGTTCTTCAGCAGGTGTCAACCAATGCAGTTCCACTGAAATCAGTGGCACTATGCCCATTTGCATCAATGAAGGATGGGGCCTAAATGCTTATTTCACATCACATTCTGTTAAAGTTCAGTCACTTCATTTTCTCTCCAGCCTTTTTTCACCATTATTTGTCCGTTGGCCATTTCTTGGAGAACAACGTTTTACCAAGCCTCCCATTCCCGGGTTTCTTCTAGGAGGCTTGAAATGATTTGGTTTAACTTTTTTTTTTTTTTTAAACACAGATGTTTCTTTCAGAAAGAAACAGCCAGGTCAGCTAATAAGAAAGACAGGTATTTAATCACTTTACCTTCATCTAAGAGCACTACACCAACATGCAGCCAGAACCCAAAGCTAAAAAATTGCCAACAGTGCTGTGTAGTTAAATGCCTGATGCCCAGCTAACTTGGCAGAAGAACCTCACTGCAAAATCCATCTGAAAGTGATACCAGAACTGTCTGCTCATATAGTCAGATTCCTCACAGAGCCCCCAGTTTAACACTGTTTGCACTGGAGATGAAATAGTGGAATCTGCTTTTCAATACAGTATTTCCCTTTTCCCCATCCACATACACACACACAAATATAACCAGCACTGTACCTTTCCCCAATAGTGTGAGGGCATGTCTACACTATGAAATTAGGTAGATTTTATAGAAGTCGATCTTTAGTAAGCGATTTTACACAGTCGATCGTGCATGTCCCCACTAAGCGCATTAGGTCGGCGGAGTGCATCCTCAATACCGTGGCTAGCATCGACTCAAGGAGTGGTGCACTGTGGGTAGCTATCCCACAGTCCCCGCTGCCCACTGGAATAATGGGTTACGCTCCCAATGCTTGATGGGGCAAAAACATTGTCGTGGGTGGTTTTGGGTACATGTCATCAGTCTCCCCTCCCTCCCTCCCTCCCTGACAGCAACAGCAAACAATCATTTAGCCCCTTTTTTCCTGGGTTATCCGTGCAGACGCCATAGCACGGCAAGCATGGAGCCCGCTCAGCTGCACACTGCTTTTGTGAGCATTGTAAACACCTCGCGCATTATCCTGCAGTATGTGAAGAGCCTAGCTAGGAGCCGCCCGCACAAGGAAGATTGTGAGGA
The DNA here is from genome assembly GCF_002925995.2 of Terrapene triunguis. Taxonomy (NCBI): domain Eukaryota; kingdom Metazoa; phylum Chordata; order Testudines; family Emydidae; genus Terrapene; species Terrapene triunguis. The sequence continues at coordinate 458,491 of NW_020664563.1, read as the reverse complement.
GGACATGGACACAGACGTTCCTGGAAGCACGGGATGTGGCAATTGGGATATCGTGGCAGCATTGGGGCATGTTGATACAGTGGAATGCCAATTCTGGGCCCGGCAAACAAGCACTGACTGGTGGGACCCCATAGTGTTGCAGGTAAGGGATGATTCCCAATGGCTGCGAAACTTTCGCATGCCAGTTTCATGGAACTGTGTGAGTTGCTTTCCCCCGCCCTGAAGTGCAGGAATACCAGATTAGACCTGCCCTGACAGTGGAGAAGCGAGTGACGATAGCCCTGTGGAAGCTTGCAATGCCTGACTGCTACCGGTCAGTCAGGAATCAATTTGGAATGGGCAAATCTACCACAGGGGCTGCTGTGATCCAAGTAGCCAGCGCAATCAATACCCTTCTGCTAAGAATGGTAGTGACTCTGGGAAATGTGCAGGTCATAGTGGATGGCTTTGCTGCAATGGGGTTCCCTAACTGTGGTGGAGCAATAGACGGAACGCATATCCCTATCTTGGCATCGGACCACCTTGCCAAAGAGTACATAAACCGCAAGGGGTACTTCTCAATGGTGTTGCAAGCACTGGTAGATAATAAGAGCCGTTTCACCGACATCAACATGGGATGGTCGGGAAAGGTGCATGACGCTCGCATCTTTTGGAACTCTGGGCTGTTTGGAAAGCTGCAAGAAGGGACTTTCTTCCTAGACCAGAAAATTGTTGGGGATGTTGAAATGCCAATAGTTATCCTTGGGGACCCAGCCTACCCTTGCTCTCATGGCTCATGAAGCTGTACACAGGCAGCCTGGACAGCAGTAAGAAGCATTTCAACTATAGTCTGAGCAAGTGCAGAATGGTGGTAGAATGTGCCTTTGGACGTTTAAAAGGGTGCTGGCGCAGTTTGCTGAGTAGGTTAGACCTCAGCGAAAGCAATATTCCCATTGTTATTGCTGCTTGCTGTGTGCTCCATAATATCTGTTAGAATAAGGGGGAGAGGTTTATAGCGGGGTAGGAGGTTGAGGCAAATCGCTTAGAGGCCAATTTTGAACAGCCAGACACCAGAGCAATTAGAAGAGCATAACGAGGCACACTGCGCACCAGAGAGGCTTTGAAAAACAGTTTCATGACTGACCAGGCTATGGTGTTACAGTTGTGTGTGTCTGTCCTTGATGCAAAGCCACCCCCTTTAGTGAATGTACTTCCCTGTAAGCCAATCCCCCTCCCCCCTTCGACCACAGCTGGCACAGGAAATAAAGTCCATATTGTTCTGAATCCATCCATTCTTTATTTATTTAAAAAAACTTGAGATCACTGACAACACTGACTAGTAAAAGGTAGCCCGGGTGTACAAAGGGTTTGATAACGGGGTGGGGTGGGAGAGGAGGGAAGGACAAGGCCACATTACAAATCAAAGCTGTTTGAATGACAGCCTTCTGTTGCTTGGGCCATCCCCTGGAGTTGAGTGGCAGTGTGCCTGGAGCCTCCCTCCCCCGCATTCTTGGGCGTCTGGGTGAGGAGGATATGGAACTTGGCAAGGAGGGCAGGTGGTTACACAATGGATGCAGTGGGAGTCTTTACTCTAGTTACCTTTCCTGCAGCTCTACCAGACACCTCATCATGTCCATTTGCTCCCTCATTAGCCTATCATAGAATATCAGGGTTGGAAGAGACCTCAGGAGGTCATCTAGTTCAACCCCCTGCTGAAAGCAGGACCAATCCCCAGACAGATTTTTGCCCCAAATCCCTAAATGGCCCCCTCAAGGATTGAACTCACAACCCTGGGGTTAGCAGGCCCATGTTCAAACCACTGAGCTATTCCCCACCCTCAATGCCTCAGCATCTCCTCCTGCGTGTTCCGATCACGTTCACTATATGCTTTCCTGGCCTCTGCCACCGAATGCCTCCATGCATTCAGCTGTGCCCTATCAATGCGGGAGGACTGCATGAGCTCTGAAAACATGTCATACTTTTTTTTCGCCTTCTAAGCTGCGATAACCTCAGGGACGGATTTGATGCGGGGAGCATAGAAACATTTGAAGCTGTGGGGGGAGGGGTGGAGAGAGAAAAGGGAGAGTAGATTTTAAGAAGATACATTTCTCAGAACAAAAGGGAGACTCTTTCACAGTGAATCAAGCAATTCACAGCAGACAGCACATGTGTTTTAGGTACATGGTCGCATTTTGCCTTTTATATTGAGCGCCTGCCGGTATGGTGTCACATCACACACGGCTGGGCAACAGAATTTGGTTTCCATGCAGCCCTGTTAAGCCAAAGGGTACGTGGGGTTGGCGTCTTCCGCGTTCATAACATGTGGGAATGGTATCAAACTGCAGCACCCTCCTTTCCCATAGCAACCAATGCCGCTTGGGTTTGCCGTTTAAAAGGAGGGGCTGTGGTTGCCATTTAAAAGGAGGGGCTGTGGTTTTGGGGTGGATGTGCAGCACACCCCTCCCCACCCCATGTGGCTATTCTGAGAAATTTTATCTCCAAAAAGCATAGTCTTCTGGTCTAATCAACCATAGTCACAGAGGGATTGAGCCATTCACATGGCTTTTTCCACTACAGCTCTTCACAGTGGTTCTAAGGGTTTCTCCACTAAATGGAGAGCTAAAAGCGCCCACACTGCAGGGGCTACATCACTTTTTCCTACCCATTTAGTTACATTGGTCAGTATCAGGTTTACAATGGTGCCAATGATGACAGGCCCACACTCAGAAGGAGCCCCAGCACCCGAACCATTGCCCCTCCCCCCGCACTCCGCCCAGAGGCCCTGTCCCCACTCAGCCTCTTCCCCTCCGAGACCCCACTTGCTCCTCTCTGCCCTGCCTCTCCAACTCGCTCCTCTCTGCAGCCTCCTCCTCGTGTGAGCAGCTGGCAGGACATGGGGGGGCGGGGGCCTCAGGGCAGAGCACAGGCAGAGCAGGGGCCATGGTACAGGTGCCGGGGCCCACAAAAGATTAATCCAGCCTTGACATTGGTACAAACTCCAATTTAGCCTCCCTGTGAGGATGCAGCCACACCAGTACAAAGGTATTTATCATCCACCATTTATCGAAATAAACTATAGCAGTGATGCCCAAACTCTTCCTGTCGCACCTCCCTCCCCCCGTCCCGGTAATGGAATCTGTCCATGCCCCACCTCCATTACTACACAGTTGCTCAGCAGAGGAGCTTGGGCTGGGGGCTGAACTGGGGGTAGGGGGGGAGCTGGGGATAGAGGTAGAGCTGGTCTGGGGGTGGAGAGGGAATGAAGGCAGAGCTGGGCTTGGGGAGGAGCAGGGGATGGAGCTGAGCTGTGGCTGGGGCCAGAGCAGGGCTGGGTGGCACTCCCTCCCCATCCCCCACAAGGGCTGGCCTAGGCTCTGCCACATGCCCCCCCAAACATTTATCCACACCCCCCTAGGGAGGTGCGCCCCACAGTTCCCTTCCTCTGTCTTTCTCTCTTTTGTACCCTCTTTTAAATAGATGTGAGAGGTGACAGAGGGACTGGAGCAGGGTGATGAGCAATGCCATGAAGGAAGGGAACTTCTGTGAACAGCTGTAGTAGAGAAAGCCACGTGATGGCCTTCATTTTTGCACTAATATTCCTTGTTAAAGAGACACTAACAATTTAAAGTCTAGCCACTTAAAAAACCCTAAAAGTAGTTTCAAAGTACAACACCTGGGTCTGAGCCCACTGCCAATTTCTGCTTCGAATCAACTGACTATAGGCACAAAACATAGCACATCATAGTGTTCTGAGTGTACATCACCTTTCATTCATATATAACATAAAAAAAGACAACCAGGACACTCAGATTCAAGGTTCCACATGACAACTGCTACAAAGGTCTTGTCTACACTGCAAAATTACATTGTATTAGACCATGTGTTAAAGCACTCTCAGGGTAGAGATAAAGCTATCATCAGGAAGCCAGGTACTCCACAGCAGAATGGGAAAAATTCTGCAGCAAGGACCCTTATAGTTGTGCAGCAATGTCACTGTATTCCATCTGTGATGGGGTGTGCATACCCTGCTCTGGACAAGGGGGGGTTAATCCCACACTATGGGAGGCGGAAGTCCCGCTCCTCAGACAGTGCTGGGCATGCTCCAACTACTGCCTCAGTGTAAAAGGGAGTAGCCCAGCTCATTCTAGGCTGACCACCGAAGGGGAAGGACCTTCAGCGGAGGCTCCAGCCGAAGAGCCATCACAGCCTTTGACTGTGGAAACTGGAGATCCTGAGAGCCAGACCGGAGGGCTGCGGCCGACGGAGCCACAGGGAATCACCCATGCTGAGGAGCCTGGGAACCCCAATGCTCAATGGACTGCAACACCTGGAAACGCGATAGAAAGTGACCCATGGAGGGTGCGCAAGTGGTACCTCCCACCCGAGTGAGGTCAGTGTGTTTCGGTGGGAGTCCCTGCTGACCCAGTGGCAAACCACTCCGCCGCTGTCAGGGCCCTGGGTTGAGGTCCAATGGAGTCGGATGGGCCTGGGCCTCCCTACCCGGGCCGCCACGCCCCTGATAGCGGCTCCTTCCTTCTCCCTAGATACTGGCCATTGGGCCTCACTGCCCTGCACCTAGGGGTTGCAACATTGACTCCAGCCATTGGGCCACATTACCCTATACCAGAGTGCTGTTATATGGGCCCTGGCCGCTAGGCTGTATTGCCCTGCACCTGAGAGCGGTTATATTGACTCTGGCCGCTGGGCCGCCGGAACTGACTCTGGGCACTAGGCTGCGCTGCCCCGAACACAAGGGCCACCGGAACTGACTCTGGCCGCTGGGCCGTGTTGCCCCGAACAAAAAGGACCGCCAGAACTGACTCTGGCCGCTGGGCCATGCTGCCCCGAATGCAAGAGCCGCCGGAAAAGACAGTTACCTTTTCCAGAACTGGTGTTCTTCGAGCTGTGTTGCTCATGTCCATTCCACAATAGGTGTGCATGCTCGCCACGTGCACCGGTGCCGGAAGTTTTTCCCCTAGCAGTACACATAGGGGAGCGCCCCTAGCTGCACGCTCCCCCCACCCTCAGTTCCTTCTTGCCAGACAACTCCAACAGAGGGGAAGGAGGGCGGGATGTGGAATGGACATGAGCAACACATCTTGAAGAACACCAGTTATGGAAAAGGTAACTGTCTTTTCTTCTTCGAGTGATTGCTCATGTGCATTCCACAATAGGTGATTCCAAGCTATATCTGTTGAAGGTGGGTAGGAGTTCACAGACACTCGGGAGGGAGTACAGCCCTGCCGAACCCAGCGTCCTCCCTGGTTTTGGAGATGATCGCATAATGCGAAGTGAACGTGTGAACCGAAGACCACGTGGCAGCCCTACAAATGTCCTGGATGGGGACATGGGCCAAAAAAGCAGCCGATGAGGCTTGCGCCCTAGTCGAGTGTGCCCTCACAATCGGCGGCGGGGGGACTCCCGCCAGGTCGTAACAGGTATGAATACATGAGGTGATCCAGTTGGAGAGCCACTGAGTGGAGATCGGCCGACCTCTCATGCATTCGGCCGAGGTGATGAACAGCTGTGAGGACTTCCTGAACGGCTTTGTACATTCCAGGTAAAAAGCCAGAGCCCGTCTCACACCCAACATGTGGAGGCAGCGCTCCTCACTGGATGCATGGGGTCTGGGACAGAGCACCGGCAGGAAAATGTCCTGACCCATACAGTAGGTGGAGACCACCTTGGGGAGAAAAGAAGGATGTGGTCGGAGCTGGACCTTATCCTTATGGAACACCGTGTACGGGGGTTCAGAGGTCAGGGCCCGGAGCTCCGAGACCCGTCTAGCAGATGTGATCGCCACCAGGAAGGCTACCTTCCACGAGAGGTGTGACCAGGAGCATGTAGCTAGCCGTTCAAATGGGGGACCCATCAACCTGGTCAGCACCAATTTCAGGTCCCTCTGCGGGACTGGGGGCCTAACATACAGGAAGAGATGATCCAAACCCTTAAGGAATTGGCCAGTCATGGCATGGGAGAACACCATGTGGCCCTGTACCAGCGGGTGGAAGGACGATATGGCCGCCAAGAGCACCTTGACAGACAAGAGCGCTAGGCCTTGGGCTCTTAGGTGAAGGAGGTAGTCTAAAATGAGCTGAATTGGAGCAGCCACAGGTGAAATGCTGCCCACCGGGAAAACCGAGACCACTTTGCCAGGTAGGCCCAATGTGTGGAGGGCCATCTGCTTTCCAGGAGGACGCACTGAACCCCTTTCGAGCAAGTCCTCCCGGCCTAACCATTAAGCAGCCACGCCGTGAGATGGAGTGCCGCAAGGCTGGGGTGGAGGAGGCAGCTCTGGTCCTGGGATAGCAGGTCTGGGTAGGATGGCAACAGCCACAGCGGAGCGACTGCCAGGCTCGTGAGAGTCCCGTACCAATGTTGCCTGGGCCATGCCAGGGCAATCAGGAGGACCCTGGCCCTGTCCGTGTTTATCTTCTCCAAGACCTTGCTGATCAGTGGGATCGGGGGAAAGGCATAGAAAAGCTGGCCAGTCCAGGACAGGAGGAAGGCATCAGAGGTGGCGCCCAAACCCAACCTCCCCTCTCTCCCCCACCCCTCCCCGAGCAGAAGCGAGAACACCAGCGTTTCTGCTGTGTCGCAAACAGGTCCACCTGGGGAGTGCCCCACGTTTGGAAAATCCTGTGCACCAACTCTGGGTGTAGTGACCCCTCGTGCTGAGAGGAAACGTCTCAGCTCAGGCAATCCACCTGAGAATTCCGGGAGCCCGGTAAGTGGTGGGCTTCCAGGCAAATATCATGGGCTATGCAGAAGTCCCACAGCCTGAGGGCTTCCTGGAAGAGGGCTGAGGAACGGGCCCCGCCTTGCCTGTTGATGTAGAACATCGAGGCCGTGTTGTCCGTGAGAACCCAGACCACTCCAGGTGCCAGTGGAAGGCCACGCATGCCAGACGGACCGCCCTGAGCTCCTTGACATTTATATGCAGGGCAAGGTCCTGCGCGGACCACAGACCTTAGGTCTGAATGTTCCCCAGATGGGCTCCCCACCCCAGGTGCCGGCGATCAACGCCTGGGGCTGCGGGAGCGGTGCCGCAGCGGGGACCTCAAGCGAGACAACTAGAACGGCGGCGATGCCCGTACTGCGAAGGGCTACGGTAGCCCCTCGGAGACAAGGACCTCCGGTGCCATCTGTCCCGATCTCAACGGGGCACGCTCTCCTCGCGAGGTCTACGGTCCCTGGAGGTGGAACGGTGCCTGGAACCCCTACCAGTCAGTACTCGGCCAGACATCCTGGTGGGGGTCAACAGGGAGCGGTGCAGACTGCACACGGGGCGGTTGCTGAGTGGGGAATAGTGAAGGGAACCTTCCCTAAACTGTGAACAGTACCGTCCAGGCAGCGACTGCGGGGATCCGAGTGGTGGCTTCCCTCTGGACCAGGGAGCCAACAGCAGTGGTGCCCCTGGTACTGGCAGAGACATAATGTTTCGGACCACTTGCGGGGCCTCCGGCGCGGAGGGCACCCGAACGTCCGGGGAGGTCAGTTCAGAGTGGGCCGGGCTACTCTGCTCAACTTGAGTCAGAGGCCGGGAGGCCGATGGGTACTGAGAGCTGCCCAACGCGGGTCTAGTCTCTCCCCGGGTCTTGCTCCAATGTCTTTTTTGTCTTTTTGAGTTTCCCATGGACGGGGAGTGGTGCCAGCTGGTGGAAGGCACGCTGCGCACCAATGCCACAGTGCTTGGTGCCGACTTGGAGCGGCGCAACGGTGTTGGGGTGAGGGCCGACTCCATCAAAATGTCTCGGAGCCAAATGTCACGGTCCTTCTTGGTCTGAGGTTTGAAGGTTCTGAAAATCTTGCAGCAATTACTGAGATGGGTTTCCCCCAGACAGTGTAAACAGTCCGCGTGCGGATCACTCAGGGGCATCGGCCGCTTGCAAGTGTCACATGACTTAAAGCCTGACCCAGGCACACTACACTAACTCTAAACTAAACTACAGGCAAGTCGCATCTTAGGCGCATTTAACATGCGCGAATTCAGCTTTGCGCGGTCGGCAAAAACGGGGAAAAAAAAGAAAAACAACAATATAAAAACTGCATCTGTAGTGTGGGCGATTCTGCCCGCCATTGAGCTCAATGAGTGTTTCACTATACGCGGTTTTCGCTTTACGCGCTAACCGAGGAACGGAACCCCCGCGTAAGATGAGACTTGCCTGTACTTCAAACGACAGGTACTACTAACTAGGAACTAACAGAGTCCAAGAGGAAAGCTACCGCAAAGCTGGAGCAGAGCAGTTCCGATGCACCTTCACTGGTAGCAAGAAGGAACTGAGGGTGGGAGGAGTGCGCAGTGCCCTTATACTGCGCCATAGCGGCGCCACTCCATGGGTCACTAGGGGCACTCCCCTATGGGTACTGCTAGGGGAAAAACTTCCGGCACCAGTGCACGTGGCGAGCACGCACACCTATTGTGGAATGCACATGAGCAATCACTCGAAGAACTACTGACTCTGGCCACTAGGCTGTGCTGCCCCTAATGCAAGGGCCACTGGAACTGACTCTGGCCGCTTTCTGCCTAGAGCAGTGGTCACCAACTAGTCGATCGCGATCGACTGGTCGATCCTAGAGGATCTCCCAGTTGATCGCGATCTCCGGCAGCACAGTGTGGATGCCGCTAAAGCAGACTCCCTGCCTACCCCAGCCCTATGCCACTCCCGGAAGCAGGCAGTGCAGCCCCGGGGGCAGGGAGACAGGGGTCTCCCTCCGCACGCTGCTGCTGCCTGCAAGCACTGCCCCAGCAGCTCCCATTGGCTAGGAGAGCTGTGGCAGCGGTGTTGCAGAGAGGGCAGCACACGGAGCCACATGCCTCCTGCCGCCCCAGGGGGCCGCAGGGGCGCGTTGGCCCCTTCCGGGAGCGGTGTGGGGCCGGGGTAGGCAGGGAGCTTGTCTTAGCCTCACTGCGTCCGCCACCGACCGGGAACTGCCAAAGGTAAGTGCTGCCCAGAGGGAGGCCGCACCCCAGCTGCAGACCTCCAATGGTCCACAAATAGGGGCCCACTCTTGTGAACTTCTATAGGTCCTATCACAAAGAGCCTGAGTTTCACAGTAGTGCAGCTCCCCTTCTGTTGACTTCATACTGTCTGCAGGACTGAGGCTCACCTGGAAAGGTCAGCTGGCAAGAGGCTTGGGAGTCAGCTGAAGTGGGGGGGTGAGAGAAGCTGCCTGACCCACATGGAGGGAAGTACAGTGAAAGATTAATCCTTTCCCTGCTCCATTGGGCTGCTTCCTCCTGCCCCCATCTCTGTTGAGAGGGTCCAAAAAATGAAAACTCCCTCCCACGCAACCTTGGAAGGTTCTTCAGTCACCTGACAACCAGAGCCCCTTGGGAAGCTCATTGAGGACCCTAATATCCCTCTCTCATTAGGAGACTCCAGGGCAAGTCCTAGGAGATTCCTGGCCCAGGCACCAGTTGGCCCTAGTTGGCATCCCAATAGCCACTGCCCACGCCTTTTTGGGGTCCCCAGCACAGCCTCAGTAGATTTGTCATCCCCTCAGTCTCTCAATAAGCCAAAATAGCCAAGGAAATAACAAGACTTAGACTCATAGACTTTAAGGCCCAAAGGGGACCATCATGATCATCTTGTCTGACCTCCTGCACATCGCAGGCCACCGAACCTCACCCACCCACTCCTGTAATAGACCCCTAACCTCTGGCTTAGTTACTGAAGTCCTCAAATCATGGATTAAAGGCTTCAAGTTACAGAGAATCCGCCATTTACACTAGTTTAAACCTGCAAGTGATCCGTGCCCCATGCTGCAGAGAAAGGCGAAACCCCCCCAGGTCTCCGCCATATGTGGATTCGGGAAGGAATTTTCCCCTGGGTCAGATTGGCAATCAGTTAGACCCTGAGCATGTGAGCAAAACCCATCAGGTTGGGATCACATACTTGTGGGTGATGCTCGACAAAACACCTCAGGTATGAGGGGGTGAGTTCCCAATCAACCTCCCAAAACTGACATGGGTCAACACAACCTCCGAGACATACTGCAAGAATCAATAAGGGTTTGCAAAATGCCTTGAAATCCTTGGCTGAAAGGAGCTGAAGACATGGAGCTTACCCTGACATCTTTCAAAAGTTACATTACACATCCCAAATTGTATGTTCTGTGCAACATAAATACACAGAGGCCAGTCTGTCCAACAAAATTCACTCTAAGAAAACATTTTCCCATATACTGTTGTTTCTAGCATACTTTGTAAATGTTTATTTTGTGCATGAAAGCACGCACTCCTTGCACTTTCATTCATCGTTGCAAGCTCTGAAAAAGTCAGCAATGCTTAACATAACTTAACCAAAATAACTTTGTTTTGTCATGTGCCATTAATCATTCTGCAAAGCACTCCAATTCAAGCAGGTCACTACTTTTCTGATCTTTGTTAATTTACAAGAGGATTCCAAGTTATTTCCTTGCTACAAATGTTTTAAACTTCAGAAGACCATCTATATCATCCAAAGATGTAACAGCCAGATCATTGCTGCCACTTTTGGTGTCTTCTCAGGAACAGTATCTGCTGAACAACAGAAGCCACCTAACAAGAATACCTGGCTAAATTTGCCTCCTGCTAAGGCTCATTTGTAGCTAATTCTAAAAACACTGCAGGTCCTGCACTATATTTAAGCTTGGCAGGATTCGATTTAAATGCATTGATGTCAGTAAATGTTAATTTCAGCTGACACACTGAAATCAACAAAAAACATATCCATTGGGCAGTCGGTGGAAGTGCAGCCTCCCCCACGCACTCCCTGCAGCCACAGCCCCGCTCCCTCACTCACCAGCCAGGAGTGCAATAGCCATCCTCAGGCCGGAGCTGTTCAGTAGCAGAGTCGCCTCACCCGCAGCCGGGGGCTCGTCCTTGCAGCCCTGATTGCGGGGGTGTGCTCCACCAGACCAGGACTGCAGACTCCCCTGAACATTGTGTCCCAGTGTCTTGGGCACGTCAGCCATAAAGGGAGCCCCTGAAGTCTCGTTGCCAGAACCACAGCTAACCCTAACCTCAACCCTTCCCATCTTCCTTCTGAATTTCCCGCAGCTATAAAAATAAAAATAGTTAAAAATTAAAAAATAAACACATACATTAATCAACAAAACTGCAAAAAATAAAAACAGAATTCTGCCAGCCTAACTATATTTCCTGTTCTCACGTGATCCTCTTGTGGAAAAGGATAGATTGCTACCTGACAGCTTTTTAAACCCAAGGGTGAACTTCTAAACGTTGGGATTAGATACTATCCTAACAGCTTGAGTCTCCAAGATCAGGCTAGAAACCAGACTCTTTTGCTTCCATGAGAGCATTTTTATTCTGTGAATTATAGTACTGCCTAGAGGCCCCAACCCACATCAAGACCCTGCTGAACTACTCCGCATGTACACACAGTAAGAGCCCCTAAAGAGCGAACAGTCTAAGTAGACAAGACAGACAAAGGCAAAACCCCCTCAAGTCTTACCTCTGTCATGACATCCAGCCTGCTGATCAAGGCTAGAGAAGTGACAAGCTGTGTCTATTCTTTCTCCTTTCCTTTTCCTATTCCCTTCCTCTAACCACAATGAAATAAACACATCACCGTCCACATAACACTGGGCCAATTCTTCACCCCCCTCATTTGCTTGTATGTTGTATCCCCATCTACCCTTTGTCTGTTCGTCTGAAGGGATCATATCTCTGCTGTGTTTGTACATCACCCAGCCCAACTAGTGCTATTATAATACAAATATTTAGTAACAGTAAAAGGTGGAAGAAGAGGATAATATACGTTCCTATTTTGCAACTGGAGGACTGAGGAACAAAGAGGTTAAGTGTCTTGCCCAGGGTTACCCAATTAGCTCAAATCTCCCAAATCCCAGTCCAGTGCCCTAACTTCAGGGGCAGCCCTCCTTATCTGTGGTATGTGGGCACTTCCAGTCTCAGGCCAAGAATACACAGAAATAAATACTATCAGTAAAATCTTCATCCAAATACTTCAGAACTTTCTATAATAGCATGGGTTTGGTCCTAGAGATGGGTGAAGGCCCACAAATGTGAGGCTGCGTTGTCTTAAATTCAATGATTTACCCACTCATTGATTTACCAATGATAGACACACATACACATATACACAGAAAGCATAGACTAGTGCAGCGGTTCTCAAACTTCATTGCACCGCGACCCCCTTCTGACAACAAGAATTACTACACGACTCCAGGAGAAGGGACCGAAGCCTGAGCCCACCCGAGCCCTGCCGCCCCAGGCAGGGGGTGGGGTGGAGGGTGGCTCAAAGCCAAAGCCTGAGCCCCACTGTCCTGGGTAGGGGGGGGTCAAAGCCGAAGCCCAAGTGCTTCAGCCCCAGACAGGGGGCATGTAACATCAGCCTCGCTGCCCAGGGCTGAAGCCCTTGGGCTTCGGCTTCGGCCCCAGGCAGTGGGGCTTGGGCTTTGACTTTGGCCCTGAGCCCCAGAAATCTAACGCCAGCCCAGGTGACCCCATTAAAATGGAGTCGTGACCCACTTTGGGGTCCTGACCCACAGTTTGAGAACCACTGTACTGTCTTAAAAAAAATAAAAGGTATCCAGCAATCTCACACATCCTCTTTCCTGGTTAGACATTAGGAAAATATTTCTTCCTGGGTAGTTAGACAATGGAACTGTTTGCCAAGTGAGGCTTCTGAGCCCCAGACACCAGCGATGTGAAAGCACCCATCATTTCAGAGCTCCAGCCAGCAGAGCCAAGACGCCTTCTTCCTAAGGCTGCACAGCCCACAAGCACTCCCACACCATGTTCCAGCAGCTGAGGGGACAGGGGGTTTCAAACCTAACTTAACTACCATAAAACAGCTGGAACTTACATCCATGCCTGTAGTTTGTGTAGTGGCTTGGAGGAGGGGTTTAGCCAGCGCTATTTTTCCACTCACTGAACTGCTTCCTGTAGCTGGTGCCAGTACATTCACAGTGTGACTGGACAGCTGCGTGGTCCCTCCAGTGACAGCAATGACCGGCTGGGATGCAGGATGAACTCCAGGAGTCTGGAGCGGCACCATAGTGGACTGAGAAAGCACCAGTGGCTGACCTAGAATGGAGACAGAAAAACAATGGTCACTGAGTGTTCAGTGGGGGATGGGGAATATGTTCTTATACTATCAATTTGTGGAGGGTGGTTTTGATGTGAGGGTAGGGGGGCTTCACTCCCAAAACCACTTGGCACTGCTCCCTTTGGATTCAGTTCTTAAGCATCAATATACTCTCAAACAAAACAAGTCTGCAGGGTTCTATATTTATTCCCTCAATTTCATATCAGTTTATAAACCAAAACACAGCTCTTCCATCTGCCACACCACAAACTTAATCTGGGATCAGATAATCCATCTAGACTTTTTCTGCCTCTTACACCGTAACTGGTAATCAGATTTTGCACTGAGAATTTAGCTGGCAGTTTTGCTAATTATACACAAAGCAGAATAGAGTTCAGATCACTCTCCCAGAACTGTGCTGGCTCCTCAGGGCTCACAAGAGTAAACACCTGTTGGTGTCACAAGAACAAGTGTGACAGCCTTAAGGAGGCTGTGATCCCTAAGCCTTTAGCACCCATCAACCCTTAACCAGGAGGCGGGGCTACACAGGGAGACCAGGGCTTTAAAAACCCCGCTTCTAAGTGACCAAAGGAGCTAGCGACCAGGAGCGGCTAACAGGGGAGTTTTGTGAGGGAGTTTTTTACAGGGGCTAGAACTCAACTTCCTTTAAACTTAAAAGCCCAAAACACCCCCTTGATATAAACAAAACAACAACAAAGGAACCAGCTGCAGGAGTAAACAGATAATGCAGGCAGAAGTTCAGCAACAGAGTGGGGGCTACCCAGTTTATTGCACCCAATGCACCATGTATGATTACCTGCCCTATGGGCAGGTGGCATATGTGTGCATTCAGTGCAAGGAGCTCCTGGCCCTCAGAGACCATGTACGGGCTTTGGAGACCAGAGTGGCTGAACTGGAGGAGCTGAGGGAGACAGAGAGGTACATAGATGAGACTTTCCTGGACACAGTAGAATGGTCCCACCCCCGGTCTGACAGCGTCTGTGCTGTTGAGGAGGATGAAAGTCCCAGGGAAGGAGAGCATCTAACTGGAGCAGAGGGAAACAATCCCATAGTTGGGACCCTCCTTCCAGATGATGTTGTGGTATCCTCTCGCACTGAGGATCTCTCTCCAGGGGAGGGAACTCCAGCTATTAGAAAGAGACTGGTAGTAATGGGCGATTCGATCATTAGAAACATAGATAGCTGGGTTTGCGATGACCGGGAGAACCGCATGGTGACTTGCCTGCCTGGTGCGAAGGTTGCGGATCTCTCGAGACATTTAGATAGACTTATGTGTAGTGCTGGGGAGCAGCTGGTGGTCATGGTACATGTAGGTACCAATGACATAGGGAAGGATAGGAGAGAGGTCCTGGAGGCCAAATTTCAACTGCTAGGTAAGAGACTGAAGTCCAGGACCTCCATGGTAGCATTCTCTGAGATGCTCCCAGTTCCACACGCAGGGCCAGTTAGTCAGGCAGAACTGCAGAGTCTCAATGTGTGGATGAGACAATGGTGTAGGGAGGAGGAGTTTAGATTTATTAGGAACTGAGGAAACTTTTGGGAAAGGGGGAGCCTATACAGGAAGGATGGGCTCCACCTAAACCAAAATGGAACCAGATTGCTGGCATTTAACATTAAAAAGGTCGTAGAGCAGTTTTAAACTAAGGGCTGGGGGAAAGCCGACAGGTGCGGAGTAGCACATGGTTCGGACATCCCTTGGGGAGGATCTATTAATAGAGAATCTCTATGTCCTAGTAAGGACGAGAGGATAGAAAATGATAAAATACAGGCAGGGTCTGATCAGAAACAGTCAAATAAAAAAGAGTCCCATTCAATTACATCGTGTAATGGCAGACACCCAAAAGGAGACAAGTTTTTAAAGCGTTATATACCAATGCTAGAAGTCTAAATAATAAAATGGGTGAACTAGAGTGCCTCATATTAAATGAGAATATTGATATAATAGGCATCACAGAAACTTGGTGGAATGAGGCTAATCAATGGGATACAGTAATACCAGGGTACAAAATATATCAGAAGGACAGGACAGGTCGTGCTGGTGAGGGAGTGGCATAATATGTGAAAGAAGGCATAGAATCAAATGTAGTAAAAATCGTAAATGAATCAAACTGTACCATAGCATCTCTATGGATAGAAATTCCATGCTCTAATAATAAGAATATAGCAGTAGGGATATATTACTGACCACCTGACTAGGATGGTGATAGTGACTGTGAAATGCTCAGGGAGATTAGAGAGGCTATTAAAATAAAAAACTCAATAATAATAATGGGGGATTTCAATTATCCCCAAATTTACTGGGTTCGTCACTTCAGGACGGGATGCAGAGATAAAGTTTCTTGACAGCTTAAATCACTGCTTCTGGGAGCAGCTGGTCCTGGAACCCACCAGAGGAGAGGCAATTCTTGATTTAGTCCTAAGTGGAGCACAGGATCTGGTCCAAGGGTGAATATAGATTTATTGCTTGGTAATAGTGACCATAATATAATTAAATTTAATATCCCTGTGGCAGAAAAAACACCACAGCGGCCCAACACTGTAGCATTTAATTTCAGAAAGGGGAACTACACAAAAATGAGGCAGTTACTTAAACAGAAATTAAAGGGTACAGTGCCAGAAGTGAAATCTCTGCAAGCTGCGTGGAAACTTTTTAAAGACATCATAATAGAGGCTCAACTTAAATGTATATCCCAAATTAAAAAACGCAGTAAGAGAACCAAAAAAGAGCCACCGTGGCTAAACAACAAAGTAAAAGAAGCAGTGAGAGGCAAAAAGGCATCTTTTCAAAAGTGGAAGTTAAATCCTAGAGAAGAAAATAGAAAGGAGCATAAACACTGGCAAATGAACTGTAAAAATACAATTAGGAAGGCCAAAAAAGAATTTGAGGAACAGTTAGCCAAACACTCAAAAAGTAATAGCAAATTTTTTTTTAAGTACATCAGAAGCAAGAAGCCTGCTAAACAACCAGTGGGGCCACTGGACGATCGAGGTGCTAAAGGAGCATTCAAGGATGATAAGGCCATTGCGGAGAAACTAAATGAATTCTTTGCATCAGTCTTCATGGCTGAGGATGTGAAGGAGATTCCCAAACCTGAGCCATTCTTTTTAGGTGACAGATCTGAGGAACTGTCCCAGGTTGAGGTATCATTAGAGGAGGTTTTGGAACAAATTGATAAATTAAACAGCAATAAGTCACCAGGACCAGATGGTATTCACCCAAGAGTTCTGAAGGAACTCAAATGTGAAATTGCAGAAATACTAACTGCAGTCTGTAACCTATCATTTAAACCAGATTCTGTACCAGATGACTGGAAGATAGCTAATGTGATGCCAATTTTTAAAAAGGATTCCAGAGGTGATCCCGGCAATTACAGGCCTGTAAGCCTGACTTCAGTACTGGGCAAATTGGTTGAAACTCATAAAGAGCAGAATTGTCAGACATATAGATGAACATAATTTGTTGAGGAAGAGTCAACATGGTTTTAGTAAAGGGAAATCTTGCCTCACCAATCTACTAGAATTCTTTGAGAGAGTCAACAAGCATGTGGACCAAGGGGATCCAGCAGATATAGTGCACTTAGATTTTTCAGAAAGCCTTTGACAAGGTCCCTCACCAAAGGCTCTTACGCAAAGTAAGCTGCCATGGGATAAGAGGGAAGGTGCTCTCATGGATTGGCAACTGGTTAAAAGATAGGAAACAAAGGGTAGGAATAAATGGTCAGTTTTCAGAATGGAGAGAGGTAAATAGTGATGTCCTCCAGGGGTCTGTATTGGGACCAGTCTTATTCAACATATTCATAACTGATCTGGAAAAGCGGGTAAGCAGTGAAGTGGCAAAATTTGCAGATGATACAAAACTACTCAAGATAGTTAATTCCCAAGCAGACTGCGAAGAGTTATAAAAGGATCTCACAAAACTGGGTGACTGGGCAACAAATGGCAGATGAAATTTAATGTTGATAAATGCAAAGTAAAGCACAGTGGAAAACATAATCCTGACTTTACATATAAAATGATGGGGTCTAAATTAGCTGTTCCCACTCAAGAAAAAGATCTTGGAGTCATTGTGGATAGTTCTCTGAAAACATCCACTCAATGTGCAGCGGCAGTCAAAAAAGCTAACAGAATGCTGAAAATAATAAAGAAAGGGATAGATAATAGGACAGAAAAATATCATATTGCCTCTATATAAATCCATGGCATGCCCACATCTTGAATACTGTGTGCAGATGTGGTCACCCCATCTCAAAAAAGATATATTGGAATTGGAAAAGATTCAGAAAAGGGCAACAAAAATGTTTAGGGGTATGGAATGGCTTCCGTCTGAGGAGAGATTAATAAGACTTGGACTTTTCAGCTTGGAAAAGAGACGGCTATGGGGAGGTATGATTGAGGTCTATAAAATCATGACTGGTGTAGAGAAAGTAGATAAGGAAGTGTTGTTTACTACTTCTCATAACACAAGAACTAGGGGTCACCAAATGAAATTAATAGGCAGCAGGTTTAAAATAAATAAAAGGGAAGTATTTCTTCACACAACGCACAGTCAACCTGTGGAACTCCTTGCCAGAGGATGTTGTGAAGGCCAAGACCATAACAAGGTTCAAAAAAGAACTAGATAAATTCATGGAGGATAGGTCCTTCAATGGCTATTAGCCAGGATGGGCAGGAATGGTGTCCCTAGCCCAGAGGTGGGCAAACTACGGCCCGCGGGACCCTCCTGCCCAGCCCCTGAGCTCCTGGCCCGGGAGGCTAGCCCCCTCCCCCGCAGCCTCAGCTCACTGCGCCGCCAGCGCAATGCTGTGGGCGGCGGGGCTGTGAGTTCTTGCTGGGCAGTGCAGCTGCAGAGCCGCGGCCTGACCCGGTGCTCTGTGCTGCGCGTTGGCGTGGCTGGGGCTCCACCCAGGCAGCACAGCTGCCTGTCCTGGTGCTCTGGGTGGCGCGGATGTAGCACCGCCAGCCACCGGTGCTCCAGGCAGCGCGGTAAGGGGCAGGGAGTGGGGGGTTGGATAGATGGCAGGGAAGTTCGGGGTGTTGGTCAGGGGGCAGGGGTGTGGATAGGGGTCAGGGTGGTCAGAGGGCAGGGAACAGGGGGGTTGAATGGGGGCAGGGGTTTTGGGGGTCAGTCAGGAAGGAGGGGGGGTTGGATGGGGCGGTGGGAGGCAGTCAGGGGCAGGAGTTCCAGGGGCGGTCAGGGGACAGGGAGTGGGGGGTGGGTGGATGAGGCAGGGGTCCCGGGGGGCCATCAGGGGACGGGGAATGGGGGGGGGTTGAATGGGGCAAGAGTCCCGGGGGGGCCGTCAGGGGGTGGGGACTGCACCACGCCTGGCTGTTTGGGGAAGCACAGCCTCCCCTAACAGGCCCTCCATACAGTTTCGGAATCCTGATGTGGCCCTCAGGCCAAAAAGTTTTCCCGCTCCTGCCCTAGCCTCTGTTTGCCAGAAGCTGGGAATGAGCGACAGGGGATGGATCACTTGATGATTACCTGTTCTGTTCATTCCCTCTGGGACACCTGGCACTGGCCACTGTCGGAAGACAGGATACTGGGCTAGATGGACCTTTGGTCTGACCCAGTATGTCTGTTCTTATGTTATGTTCTTATCATTAACTCCAAATACGACGAATGTATAGCACTTTATAAATATTAACTAGTCTATTAAATATTCTTCTCACCCCCACAATAGAGATGTTATCCCCCATAAGAGATGGAGACACCAAGGCACAGACAGATAAAGTGACTTGCCCAAGGATACCACAGGAAATCTGTTGCAAAGCCAGGAATAGAACACAGGTGCTTTAACTCTGGGGAAAAAGGCTACTTACCATTACATGTAGCTCTACCTCTGCACAGTCACACTCACGGGATTCAAGGCAACTGCACTGCAATGATCCAGAACCTAATGCCCCGTTGGGGGTTGCACAAGCGTCACTTTGAGGCACCAAATGTTCAGAGGTTATATAGAGGTTGGTGCTAGCCCTAAGCACCTCAGGTCCTCTCTCCTCAGCTCCAGTCCAAGCACATGTAGGGAACTCCAAGAAGGAGGGGAGTGTGAACATGAGGAAGCATCCCTTGAAGAACTACATTTATTGGCAAACAACCTCTCCTTCTGCAGGGACCTCTGCTGTGTGGAGCCCCCACTCCACAATGGTAATGGGAAAGAGCCACTCCTGCCTTCAGTGGGCCCTGATTAATTAAAGGGCAAGCTGAAAAAGGAGCTCACCCCACCACCCCCACAGAAAAATTAACCCTGACTTGCTGTGCCAGCCCACATCCCATTGGAGGATGGGAATGGTGCTCCAGAGCAGGAGCTTAGCCCTGCCCATGTGGGGACAGGCCATCTAGTTGGTGATGGGCCAACTGACTGGCACAGGGGCGGTGCTGGAAGAAGTTTGTACAAGTTTGAGCAAAGAGCACATATGGAGGGAGCTGGGCCAAATGAAGCCTGAACCCGAGCTAGGAGATGGCCCAGGGAGCAGGAGAAGTTTTCAGCCTAGCTGTGGTTGTACGAGCAGCTCAGACCTGTGAAGAAAACCCTACTAGCACAGCAGTCACAGAAACAGGCAGCTGGAGACACAGCAAGGACGAGCATTCACCACCCTGAGCTTACACTGCACCCAAGCATCAGCTATTGCAAACGGCGGGGTGGGGGAGAGTTGGGTGGTTAAGTTAAGAATACTCAGTTATGTAAGCACTGGGGATTCTGCAATGCTTTACTGTTAGAGTTAGGTGTTTCTTCTCCAAGGGCCACTTAATGGTCCCTTTCACTAGTTGTGGTTATACATCCACATAAAGTCATTGCTATTGTGTCTGAGAACAGGGTAAATCCTTGCCTCCTCAAGGACATGGCTTAAACTGAGCTGGTACTCAGCGGCACAGCACATTGGCACAGGCTGCAGCCTATAGATACAGGCACTTGCTAGGTAAGACACAGGTATAAGTTAAGGCAGTAAAGCATAGAGCCTACAAGCCTCAAGGCCTTTAGTACAATAGCTTAGCTAAGCTAATCAAGGCATACGGCCCAAAAAGCATAAGCAGCTAACCAGGATAATCCTAGATCATAAGACAGCACAAGATGAAATGCTGTAATAAACAAGTATGACTGAAGTGCAGACAGATAACCATAAGATGCCAGTTAATATCAGATTTAGATATGCTAAGTTTGGAACAGCAGCAGCAGTCAGACCACAAGAATGCCATGGTAACTAATTGACATACATGCTAATAAGCTTGAGGTAAAAGGACTAGTAACCTACGGGAGAAGGGCACCCCAACATTAGTAGGGGAAGGAAATACAAATAAGAAAAAGGGGCTGAAACCTCTACTGAATATGCATAGTGGGAGTCAGCGTAACACAATATAAAAGTTGTATCCCAGCCTGTGTGCCCTGGGAGATGGCAGAATGACAACCCCAGGTGGTGGTGGTGATGATGGTGGGGGTGATGACAGGCTTTTTCTGCAAGAGATGGTAAGAGTATATGGATGCTCAGACATGAGACATTCTGACCATCTTATATTATTTATCTACTTTGCTGGGCTGGAGTGTTTGTGATTTTGCCAACTGCACTAAAAAAACATTACAGGGACAGAACGTCATTCCTAAACATAACTATCTCCTTCGTGCACACCGGGGGCCTCGTAATAACTGTAATATTTCTGAGACTGGTCACGAACAGAACCCTGCCAAACCACAGAATGCAAATTAACACATGATCAGGCAACACTGCCTCATGCTATCGTCTTGCTCTCCAAAGTCTAGGCCCCCATTAAAAAAGCATAAGGGACAGTTTGCAAGCAGTTTTTCAACCAATTTAAATCGGTAGAAAAACTGATTTCATTCAAATCTATCACTGTACCACCTGAAACCTTGGAAGTGTGGAAACTTCAGAAGACTGCTGAGATTGAAAGTTTATGCATCTTTGGAGCTAGAATACAATGTTCAGCTCTGATGGGGAAGTTACTAAGCTTCCTCCAGGTACTAAAATTGGTGGGGGGGGGAGGGGGAAGGAAGGTGGAAGGTTGGTATTTACTGCAGAACCCAGGACAATTCCAAAGAAGTACTATCCCCCTTGGGGGGAACTGAACATACTGGTTCAGACTGGGTTCAATATGCCAAGGAGGCAAAGAAAGGGCATAGAGGAACAGCCTGAACTGCCTCAGAGTCCCTCATTCTGATCCAAAAAGTGACATGAGATTGTAACCAAGAGGGCAAAACCCCACTAGAAGGATTGGAAGGACTGGAACTGCCCAGGTCTCGATGTGGAAGATGGGTCACACCTGATGCACTTAGCATGTGTATAGACTTATTGTTTTAGGATACATTTTCTATGTATTGCTTCTTTCCTAAATAAATGTACTGTGGTGTGTGAAATCTGTCTGGTCAGTGGTAAAGAGGACCACTGCGTCATTCAGTGCATGGGACGAATGCTGCTGAAATAATGAGCAGCCATTCAACACTTTGTTTTAATGTATGGCCAGACACTGCTCTGAAGATGAACTAGTCATGTCCTCATGGGGTGTTCTATGGTGATCACTACAGTATCCAAGTGCTTCACAAATATTAATACACCCCTATGAGAGGAGGGAGTATTATCCCCATTGTATAGATGGGGAACTGAGGCATTAAGGAAACACAGATAAGGAAATTCATGAATTCATTAATGTAAAAAGTATCCACTAACTCAGAGGTGGGCAAACTATGGCCCGCGGGCCACATCCGTTCCACAGGACCCTCTTGCCCAGCCCCTGAGCTCCTGGCCCAGGAGGCTAGCCCCTGGCCACTTCTCTGCTGTTCCCCCTCCCCAGCAGCCTCAGCTCACTGCGCTGCCAGCGCAATGCTCTGGGCGGTGGGGCTGCGAGCTCCTGGGGCAGCGCAGCTGCAGAGCCCAGCCTGATCCGGTGCTCTGTGCTGCGCGGTGGCGTGGCTTGCTCCAGCCGGGTGGCGCGGCTGTAGCGCCGCCAGCCACCAGTGCTCTAGGCAGCGCAGTAAGGGGGCGGGCGGATAGAGGGCAGGGGAGTTCGGGGGGTGGGGGGGTGGATAGGGGTCAGGGCGGTCAGAGGGTGGGGAACAGGGGGGTTGAATGGGGGTAGGTGTCCCGGGGGGGCAGTCAGGAAGAAGGGGGGTTGGATGGGGCGACGGGGGGGCAGTCAGGGGCAGGGGTTCTGGGGGTCGTCAGGGGACAGGGAGAAGGGGAGGTTGGATAGGCCAGGGGTCCTGGGGGGGCAGTCAGGAATGAGAGGAGGGGTTAGATGGGGCGGTGGGGGGCAGTCAGGGGCGGGGGTTCCGGGGGCGGTCAGGGGACAGGGAATGGGTGTGTGTGTGGATGGGGCAGGGGTCCCGGGGCAGGGGGCTCAGGGAACGGGGGGGTTGGATGGGGCAGGAGTCTCAGGGGGCCGTCAGGGGGCAAGAAGCGGGGGGAGGGGGGAATGGATGGGGGCGGGGGCCGGGCCACGCCTGGCTGTTTGGGGAGGCACAGCCTCCCCTAACCAGCCCTCCAAACTATTTCAGAAACCTGATGCGGCCTTCAGGCCAAAAAGTTTGCCCGCCCTTGCACTAACTTCAGGTGCCCTATTTGAGACACCTAGGACTAGTTTTTCAGAGAACTTAGCACATACAGCACTTCGTATGTTCAAAGCTCCTACTGAACTCAGTTGCAGACGTTCTAAGAACTCACACTTGCACATCAGATCCTGAACTTGTGGGTGCCTCACTTTCTGGCTGCCCAAATTAGTGACCACGTGGGAAAAGTTTGGTTTAAGTGACCTGACTGATATTACACAGGAACTCTGGGGCAGAGGAAGGTATAGAATCCAATTCTCCAGGGCAGCATTCAACTGCCTTAACCCTGAGATCATCCTCTCTCTTTCTGCAACCCGCTGTCTCATTCACTACACATGTTCCAGCTCCTGCAACAAATGCAGGAGGCCTCATACAGACAGCAACCTCCTTCACTGCACAGCCCTGATTCACACACAAGGCAGATCAATCCTATGCACTGAATGAGGAATGGTCCTGTGGGGAAAAAATAGGATGTGATCATGTGGTTATAGACTGTGCCATATTGGATACACACAAGGGGGCCAAATTAAGGTTGCATGACATTTCTTACCTTGAGTGCTTGCCTTTGCAACCTTATTAATGTGCTTTTACCATAGGTTTGTCTAATTTCTTTGGTTTTTAAAAGAGAAACTGAAAAAACAAAATTCCATTATGTGGCATCATACTGACACCCACGTGGCTCATGAGCAGTTGAGTTAATTTTGATGAAATAAGTGGGCCTAGATCACCACACAAATCTTTGCCACTTGAACTAATGGAGCAAGTGATTGCAGTAGTACATTCATTGACCCTGTGTGGCAAAAAAATGGCCACTGGAAAGGGTGTTTTTACAGAAAGGAGCTACAAGCAGCATTCTTAAGGGCTTGAAGAACTTGTGTCACAAGTCTGGTGAAGAGTAGGTTTAAGTCCGATGTTGGCATTTGGTCTCTGACCAGTGGATACAAATCGGGCACTCCCTTTAGGAATCTGGAGACCATCAAGTGACAAGAACGGAGACTCCCTCAACCAGACAGTGAAAAGCAGAAACTGCAGACAAGTGCACTCTAATGGATGCTAAAAAGACCTTGTTCTAGAGATGCAGTAAATTAGCGTGAGTGCTGCATAAATTGCTGTTAACTGCCCATATGCCAATCCTTTTTCCACTTTAGTGTAATGCTTGAGAATGGCATGTTTCCTGGAGAGTCTACGCTTCAGTAGAGCAGAACAATTCATCTCATAGCACAGGCAGCCAGATGAAGAAACTGAGGGTCGGGTTCTAATGTCCTGTGACCAGCGCTTTTGTGACACTGGGAGGTACAGAAGATTACAGGTCTACTCTGGGTACCAGAAATTTCTGGCACATGCAGGGGCTATCAGGATCACCCAGGCCCTGTCTGGTCCCAATTTCCTGAGCAGTCGAGGGACCAATGGAATCAGCAGGAATGTGTACTGGAGCTGTGTGTTCAACTCTCACAGAAAGACGTCTGTCAAGGCCCTTTTGCTATCCCTCATCAAGAGCAATGCAGGAGACACAGAGTTGGTCCTGGTGGCAAAGAGTAAAGGGGAGGACCCCACTTGCTGAACAGGAGTTTGACCACACAGGCTGTTTGAGAGACCATTCATGCTTTTCCTAAGTCCACCAGGAAATCCTATCTGCCAGATCATCCTCCCTTGCTAGATGCAGCAATACCAGATATATGTTGTGCTATATTCACAGCTCCATGAATTTGCCACTTCCTTGCACACAGTCTGGGAACAAGCGCTTTCTTGCTTATGAGAATACATAACAGTGGTGTTGTCCATAAGCATCTGTTCTACTTTTCCTATAAGTTGAGGTAGCATGGATTTCTGAGCGCATGGGATGGCTCATAGTTCTAGCAGATTGGTTCCCCATTGATTCCAAAGTCACTGGCAGTGCATGCCATAGTCCAGCTTGGATGCATCTGGACTGCTTTTGCTGAGGGAGCTGGAGGAATGCAGAGGACTCATCTTAAACTGTATTCTGTGGGGCTCCACCAACTTATCTGCTTTGGGATCTTTGGAGATATGGAGAACATCAGGTCAAGATTGTCCACATTGAATCTGTAGTTCTGTGACTGACAACTGGAGCTTGAGACAGGCTTGGGGAGAGTGAAGACTGGGCAGCTATATCTGTCTGGAGGGTATGTCTCTGAGCCAAAGAGGGATTGGGCACCTGCATCCATCTTGGGAAAGGACCTAGGGCAGGAAGTGCTCCATTTAAAGCCCTAAAAGGGCTCTGATGTAGTTGGCACCAAGGTAAAACTAAAAATGGACAAAATTACTTTAACAACTTACAAAAGCTCTAAAACTTCCTAGGTTATCTAGACTCAGGATATGTCTACACTGCAATCAGAGGTGTGATTGCAGCCCAGGTTGGCATACCAATAGTAGCTTTAATCTAACTAGCACAACTAAAAATACTAGTGTAGCTGCGGCAACACGGGCTTCAGCATGTACTTGCACTGCTAGCCCATGCTGAAATCTGTGCTACGCCTTCGCTGCTATTTTTACCTGTGCTAGCTAGATTAAAGCTCGTTCAGGTATGCCAACCCATGCCAATCACACCTCCGACTGCAATGCAGACACACCCTGAGTAAAAATCCTATAACAAGTGAGTCCAAATTGGCACAGTTTTCCAGAAGGTTCCAGATCACTGAGGCGCAGACACCATGGAGCCATAAGTGGGAATATGCAGTGACTCCCTGAAGTACATTTTCCATTTCAGAACTAGACCCCGTTCCAGCACGGTCCAGAATTGCAGTGCTCAGAGGATGATATGTCAAAATAAGAATTCTGGTACCAGGTCTTACAGTGTAATGATTACTGCTGATTGCCCCACTTACTCACTAGTCAAGTAGGGTTGCCAACTTTCTACTCGCACAAAACTAAACACCTTTGCCCCACCCCCTGCCCCCTCCACCCATTCTCCGAGGCCCCACCCCCACTCACTCCATTCCCCCCCCCCCCCGTCACTTGCTCTCTCCACCCTCACTCACTCACTCATTTTCACCGGGCTGGCTCAGTGGGCTGGGTTGCGGGAAGGGGTGAGGGCTCTGGGTGGGAGTGCAGGCTCCAGGGTGGGGCCAAAAATTAGGAGTTCAGGGTGCGGGAGGGGGCTCCGGGCTGGGGCAGGTGGTTGGGATGCCGGGGGGGAGGGGTGGGTGAGGGCTCTGGGGTGGGGCCAGAAATTAGGGGTTCAGGGTGCGGGAGGGGGCTCCGGACTGAGACAGTGGGTTGGGATGCAGGAGGGAGTGAGGGCTCCGGCTGGGGATGCGGGCTCTGGGGTGGGGCCGGGAATGATGGGTTTAGGGTGCAGGAGGGGGCTCCGGGCTGGGGCTGTGCAATTTGGAGTGCAGGAAGGGGCTCCGGACTGGTACAGGGGGTTGGGGTAAGGGAGCGGTGAGGACTCTAGCTGGGGGTGCAGGCTCTGCGGTAGGGCCAAGAATAAGGAGTTTGGGGTGCAGAAGGGGGCTCCGGGTTGGGGCTGAGGGGTTTGACATGCAGGAGGGGGCTCCAGATTGCTGCAGGGGGTTGGAGTGCAGAGGGAGTGAGGGCTCCGGCTGGGGGTGCAGGCTCTGGGGTGGGGTGCAAGATGAAGAGTTTGGTGTGCAGGAAGGTACTCTGTGCTGGGACCGAGGGGTTCGGAGGGCGGGAGGGGGATCGGGGCAGGGAATGAGGGATTTGGGGTGCAAGAAGGTGCTGGGGCTGAGGGGTTCGGAGGGTGGGAGGGGGATCATGGCTGGGGCAGGGGGCTGGGGCACGGGAGGGGGTGCAGGCTCCAGGTGGTGCTTACCTCAGGCGGCTCCCGGAAGCAGCGGCATGTCCCCCCTCCAGCTCCTACGCAGAGGCACGGCCAGATGAGTCTGCGCGCTGCCTGGTCCGCAGGCGCCGTCCCCACAGCTCCCACTGGCAACCAATGGGAGCTGTGGAGCTGGCGCTTGGGGCGGGGGCAGCGCGCAGAGTCCCTTGGCTGCCCCTATGCATAGGAGCCAGAGGAGAGACATGCCGCTGCTTCCGTGAGCTGCACAGAGTCACAGCAGGCAGGAGCCTTCCTTAGAACCGCTGCACTGCCAACTGGACTTTTAACGGCCCGGTCAGCAGTGCTGACCGGAGCCGCCAGGGTCCCTTTTCAACCGGGCGTTCCGGTCAAAAATCGGACACCTGGCAACCCTACAGTCAAGACCTCAACATTGCTCCCCACCTCCTTTTCAGAACCTGGTCCCAATTTTAAACTACTGGGAGGGGGATGGGGGAAGAGTCATTCTCTAAGTCTTATAAGATAAAAAAGGGCCAACTTTTAAAACCCACAAATCAGAGAATGATTGAGAGAGATCCCAAATCTGTAGGAGAGTCACTTCAATGTCAGGGCTATAGTGTCTGCTGTTGTATGATTGCACTGATCAGTGCTCAGCGTAGTCCACACAGCTCTGGGTAAAGGCCTGGAGCCAGAATCCAACAGTAATGTTTGTTAGCCATTTGGGAATCCCTATGAACATAAGATGGTATAGAAAATAAGATGGTGATCATAAGGAAGTCTGAGATATTTTAAGTTGCTTCATGTCTTTGTAGTTTCCCAGTGTACTAGTTTTATTATTGTTTAATCAGAGTTTACATCTTTCTGTGTCTCATTCTTCCCATCTCTTTGCCCCATCCTGTACAGTTATTAACTTAAAACATTTAATGTGTTGAAATATGACTCATAAGCAAAATATACAAACTAACTCAAAGGGGCATAGAGCTCACTAAATAAATGACATAAGCAAATAGTATAAATTACAGACATTCAACATCAGCCATGTCCTTAAGTTACCTAAAATTGAAATAGTTTTTCTTATACAAAACAGCTTTTGGGGGCAGGTGAGGGAGGGCTGACCAAAGCTTAACAGAAACATCTGCAGGTTAAATTAAGTGGGGAAAATGACTTTATGAAGGAATTGAAAGGTAATGCAGCATTGTTACTGCAGCATTTTCCAAACTTATGAAAGCTGAAAAATGAAATCCATCACTATGCCCTTCAACCTGCCATGTGTTGTTACAAGCCTACCCAAAATGAGCAAATTGTGTAGATCTTCAAAGCATTGCCAACTTTCATGATTTTTATCATAAATCTCATAATATTTGGCATTTTTCTTAAAGCCCAGCTCCTACAGCCATGTTATGCAAGAATCTCACTTTTACTCCTCCCCAATCCCCATGTAGTTTCTAGTCCTCATGGTTGCTGGAAAAGAAGCTTGAAAGTGTGAACCCTAAAGGCTCAAACGCTAGCAGGAAAATAAGAAAGCACCTGATATTGTTTTTTAAATTTCATGCATTTTAAACCTATCATGATTTTTCAGAGGCCCAACTCATGATTTTTGATCTTCATACTATGATAATACTTCTTTTCTTCCAAGCTTTGATGAGCAATGAAACAGTAACACTGGCATTCAAAGCATCATCACTGGCACATGAGTTAGCATTTCCTGAAATGAATGGGCAGTTCACATCTCAGAGCTATGGTTTCAGGCTCTCTGCAAACTCAGTCTTCTATCCTTGCATCATTTACACTTAAGTACATAGTCAAGGTTTACTCTGCAATCATAACTGCTGGAGACTTAATTTGTTTTTGTTTTTTAATGACAGATGAGACTTTTCAGAACCGTTGAGCAATATTATATCGTAAAGTTATAAACATGAGCTGAAATTAGATCTGAAATGCATTTACCAGACAAATGTGTTTAGCAGTTCCTCAAAGACAGAAGACAGGCTGATGCCTCTAGCCAGGTGTCATCCAAGTCGATGGGCAATCACTAAGGCTACATTTATGTCACAGAAGTCACGGAAGCTGTGACTTCCAGAGACCTCTGTGACATTTTCTGCTTCAGCCCCTGGGGCCGCGGGACTGGAGCTGGCAGCCAGCAGGGTCCCAGCACTGGGCGACAGCCTCTTCAGGCTCCCCCTGCAGGGTTCCAGCGACAGGCAACAGCCTCCTCAGGATCCCCCTGCAGGGTTCCAGCGACAGCCTCCTCTGGGGGCTCTTGTCAGGGTCCCAGCGATGGGCGACAGCCTTGCGTGGGGGGTGGGTGGGGAGGAGTAGGGACCCTGCAGCTCACAGCCACCACAATGGCGGGGGAAACCATGGAGCCGCAGCAGCAAAGGTCACAGACAGGGCATGGGCTTCCATGAATTTTTTGTTTATTGCCCATGACCTGTCCGTGACTTTTACAAAAAATAACCATGACAAAATCTTAGCCTTAGCAATCACCAGTCAAGTGACTATTCATTGGCGAGGAAGGGAGGCAGGAACAAACAGATCTGCATCTTAGCACACAACAGCATGAAACCTCTTTGACCAGAGACTCCTTGTCTCTGTCTTCAAAGCAGGAATAAACTTTATCTAGGGGTAACCCTCAAGAAAATGCATTTCAAAGGGGACTGGACTATAATAGTGAGAGGGAAAAACACCTCAAGGTCTCTCTCTCTATTCATATCTCTCTCTCTCTTTCACTTAAGACAACAAAAGAAACAGCCTTTGGAAGCAGATCTTGGCCTGAGAAGTTGGTCAGCAATGTTACTGGAAATACATGGTAAGGGATTTCACTTTGAACCAAGTCTAGTCTGTCAAATCTTAGTACTAGGAAGCATTTCATCTTTATTTCCCTTGTTATCATTTCTGACTTTAATGACTTATACTTGTGCTCACTTAAAACCCATCTCTTTGTAGTTAAATACATTTGTTTTATTGTTTAATCAAAACTAATCCACTGCTGTGTTTAAACTGAATTGTGTGGGTAACTCCATTTAAAGTAGCAAATTGTTGATATTGATCCCCTTAGAGGGGCAATGGACTTAAAATATCTGACCTGTCCAGGAGAGGGCTGGAGTGTGCAGAAACAAGTTTTGAGGACTAGGAATGTGTTGGAGTTACCCTGCAAGTGGTAATCAAAGCTGGTGCAAACTAGAGTGTGACTGGAATGTGCTGGAAGGCTGTAGCTACACACAGACACTCAGGTGGGATCTGCACGCAGTTAGGCTGTTTATGAGGGGACCAGGTTGGAAGCTACAGCAGCAAAGCATTGTGAGGCACCACAGGTTGCAGGGCAAGAGTGACACAGCTTCTCACTGGTCTGGAATTCACTCCAGAATGTCATATCCTCTCTTCCCCCCCGCCCCACCCCCCACATACCTATTGTGTCACTCACTATTGAGATGTTGACTCATACCTCCAATTGGCCCATGATCCCTCATCTTCCATTGCCCTCTTGTTAAATTTTCAAGCAAGCATCCTCGTGCTTTCTCCCATGCTGCTGCTCATGCTGGGAGGAGCTCCCCATAAATGTCCGTAAAGCCACCTCACTATCCTCCTTCAAATCCCTCCCTAAAACTACTTTGCTGTGATATCTACAAACATCTTGACAACAGTTAAGCCACTGGTATCCTGAGACCACTGCCCATCATGCTGACCAATGTTGTCTCACTGTAATCACTCCATCTGTCTGTCTGTTGTGCCTTGTACAGCATCTAGCACAATGGGGTCCCAGTCCATTACTAAGGTGACTAGGCACTATAGTAATACAAATGACAATATAAAGGTCCACACGTTATATATTTGTACAGTGCTTGGCAAAATGGGCCCTAGCCTCTAAGCACTGCTGTAATACTAATTAGATTAATAAGATCTGTAGCCAAAATCAAAGGTCAAACTCACTACACCAGATGCAGAAGGAAAAACCTCTCTTTACCTGAGCTCCTACTTGTGACTCGAGAAGCAGCCCAGGGTCTAAACAATTCTGATTTACAAACACAGGCTGCTCACCATCAGTTAGCAAGTCTGATCTAACTAGTCAATTCTTCCAAATTCGTCTAGCACCTTTCATCCCAAGATCCTAGTGCTCTGCAGTACTGAAATTCAGCTACCTCATAGGTGGAGAATACCAGCCAACAATTGCCCGCTGCAGTAGATAGGTGGAATTTTGACTAAGGACACCCTGTAAGCTGGGGGAACAGCTCCACAGAAGAGTTTTCTTCCTCAAGAGTTTATGACAAAGTTTACAATTAGAAAGTAAACAGAAAATTTCTGCAGGAGCCCTGGATGTGGGTCCTGACCTCCCCAATGATATTCCCTCCCCAAGCCACACTCATACCACCTATGCAAGGGAAGGGGGAAGCTGATCTTATGTTAACGCTTGTTCACAAGGGCCAAGTAGTACCCCTTCCCACCACTGTCATATTTCCACTCTTACAGAAAGGGATCTTTTCACCATCTTATTCGAAATACTACTGAAATGCATTGCACCAGTACTTCAAAAGGATTAAGGGCTGTGTCAGCCCAACTAGAAAGTGAACGTGTAGTTCAGACAGTCTGATAATTTAGGCAAATCATACCTGACAAAAACTTTCTGCCAGTCTCTCTGGCTTTAGCCTAACTCCTAGTGGAAAAGCAATCAATAGTGAAGACATATTTCCTTAGATCTCTACCAAAGCATTTTCATACACACACACAGCAAGTTTTCACATTTCCTACTACTTGTTGTGTTCAAAGCCTTTTTAGTTCAAACAGCTGCTGAACTGCAAGTATTTTTCGCCATCTGCTGGTCAAAATATACAACTACATGAGACAGCTTCAGAGAATCAGTTGCCATCCCACAGGTCTGTTCTGAATTTGCAAGAGGACAGGCTCAGAGCTCGTCAATGAAGACTGAGCCCACTTTAGCAAATAACAGAGCAAGTATGGCAGCCAAACCCAAGAATGCAGAGCTTAGGGGACTGTTAATGGGGTAAGGAACCTTTCCTCTCTAGTTGATTAGTTCAAATCTGGCACAGGGCTGGGTGTGACCAGTCAGCAACCTCTGACACCTCTTTGGTGGCCTATCTGAACTGAAATAATAGTTCCAGTTCTTTCCCTAGTAGGAAGCTTCATTATCAAAACATGCATCAAAATTACAATTAATAATAGTTTCACGTTATGAATTCTTAAGGGGAAAGCATAGGTAACTAAGACTTGTGAGAACGTCAGGGAGGAACATAGCCATACCAGACTAGATGAATGGCGTGTGTAGTATTCTGTCTCAGACGATGGTCAGAAACAGATGTTTCAAAGGAAGGTGAAAGAAACTCTGTAGTAGGCAATTATGGAATAACCTACCCACGAGCGAAGCTTCTTCCTTCCCCTATCAGTCAGTGGTGGGTCATGGCCTGAAGGAGGTTTCAGAGGGGTATCTGTGTTAGTCTGTATCAGCAAAAACAACTAGGAATCCTTATGGCACCTTAGAGACTAACAAATTTATTTGGGCATAAGCTTTCGTGGGCTATAACCCACTTCATCAGATGCATGGAGTGAAAAAAAGTAGGCAGGTATAAATATACAGCACATGAAACGATGGGAGTTGTCTTACCAAGTGTGGGGTCAGTTCTAACGAGGCCAATTCAATTAGGGTGAATGTGGCCCATTCCCAACAATTGACAAGAAGGGGTGAATATCAACAGAGGGAAAACTACATTTTATAGTGTATTGGCCTCGTTAGCACTACAAAAAGTAATTTCCCCTCTATTGATATTCACCCCTTCTTGCCAACTGTTGGGAATGGGCCACATCCAACCTAACTGAATTGGCCTCGTTAGCACTGACCCCACACTTGGTAAGGCAACT
>NW_020664563.1:423442-426151 GCF_002925995.2 Terrapene triunguis | reverse complement strand
CTCCATGCATCTGATGAAGTGGGTTACAGCCCACGAAAGCTTATGCCCAAATAAATTTGTTAGTCTCTAAGGTGCCACAAGGACTCCTTGTTGTTTTTGAAGCCGGTCTGTAATCCTAACCTAATTGTGGATATTTTCATTATTCATACAAACATCTCGTATTTTCTGGATCCTACTAAATTCTTGGGCTCTAATTTCTGGAGCAATGAGTTACACATGGTGTGATAAATAAAGTAGGGGGGAGCTCCCTTTTATGGGCACCCAGCCAGCCAATTAGCTATAAAATCCCTCTTGGTCTGTTCTCTGCTTGCTTTACCTGTAAAGGGTTAACAAGCCCACAGGTAAAAGAAAAGGGGTGTGCACCTGACCAAAAGAGCCAATGGGAAGGCTAGAACTTTTGAATTTGGGAAAGAAATTTTCCCTTTGTCTGTTGTTCTCTGGGCTGGAGGGACAGGGCAGCAATGCTGTAAGCAGCTTTAAGCCAGGTATGATCATAAATCGTCAGATCATACCTAGAACTACTTATCTGAACTCCAAATGTGTAAGTAGATCAGAATGTTTAGCTAGATGTGATCAGGTTTATTTCTGTTTATTTCTGTTTATTTTTTAAGGCTTGTGGATCTCCTCTGTGCTAACCCCAGATGCTTTTGTTTGCTTGTAACCTTTAAGCTGAACCCCCAAGAAAGCTATTTTGGGTGCTTAATTTTTGTAATTGTTTCTTTTAAGATCTAGCCTAAGGTCCAGATGTATTGTTTTCCTTTTTGTTTTTAATAAATTTACTTTTTTTAAGATGAGGATTGGATTTTTGGTGTCCTAAGAGGTTTGTGCATGTTGTTTGATTAGCTGATAGTCACAGCTAATTTCCTTTGTTTCCTTTCTCAGCTATTCCCTGGAGGGGGGGTGAAAGGGCTTGAGGGTACCCCACAGGGAGGAATTCCCAAATGATCCTTCCTGGGTTCAAAGGGGATTTTTTGCATTTGTGTGGTGGCAGCGTTTACCAAGCCAAGGTCAGAGAGAAGCTGTAACCTTGGGAGTTTAATACAAACCTGAAGTGGCAAGTATCAATTTTTAACACCCTTGTGGGCCCCCACTTCTGCACTCGGAGTGACAGAGTGGGGATTCAGCCTTAACACATGGTCATTATGCAGTGGGTAGAACAGCATTTTCTTTTTTTCTCTTTTAAGTGTCATTCAATCAATTCGGTGGAATGTTCTCTTGGTCTTGTATTATGAGAAGGGATAAACAAAAGCACTCAATTCACAGATCTGGCAGCCCCACCATCTCTTGATTCCCTCCACATGCCCTTTCCTCCCTTCTCATGTACTACTTCCTAGCCTGGAACAACCTCTTTAAACCTGTTTGCCATGCAGCCACTCTCTCCTCAAAACCCACCTCTTCACATAAACCTACCATTTCTTTTTTTTAATAGATCTTAGGAAACTTCGAGTGTCCCAGCTCCTCTCCTGCTTCTTTGTCAGTATGTGGTAGTCTTGATAGCATTTTGGAGACTATTTATATCTTTGCATGTCAGTAAAGCTCTTAGCTCCCCCCCCTTCTGGGTCTTCTGTTTCAGATGTCAAAGCAAACTTCAATCACTTTACTTGCCTCAGAATATGGCATTTTCCCTGTGTACCTTGAAAGAAAAAAGAATCCATCTCAAGCCCTGTTCAATCACAACTAGTCACGTACCTTTAGGAGGGGCCGGTTGGATACTAACAACTGGCTGCTGCTTTGTCAGTGGCAAAAGCGCTGGAAGAGCCTGAATAATGATGGCTTTAGCCTGAATGCCAAGGCTGGCCTGAGCTTCAGGTACTGCAGGCAGCAAGAGAGGCTTGGGTTGAATTGAAGGTTTGGATGTTGTCTGGCTAGATCTTTTTGGTGTCCCCACAGAGCTGTTTGCTGGGGAAAGAAAAAATCTGAGTTGAACCACGAAATCTAAAAATAAAAATTCTATATAGCACTGTGTGAGAGTTACTGAAGTCTTTCTTTGTCCATCTATTTATTAAAAGATCCGTCTTATAAACAAATGGATTTATCTATCAGAAATAAAAGGGCTGTCTGCTAGAACTGGACTGCTGACACCTTTCAGTGAACATTTTCTTGTGCAAAGCATGTGATAATTAGGCCTGCAAATTTACCCTAACTGTGAGCTCAACTATAAAGAGTATGTGAAAGTTCATAAAATGAACTCAAGGACTGTGTTACTATCATGCTCGGTACACAACAAGTGTGGGACTGAAAATTTAAAAAAAACAAAATTGGTGTGTTGGATAATAGGCCCAATTATTTTGTCCACCAATGAGGGGATGGACTGTTCCACTGACAATTCCCTTTTGGGGTCCCTAAAAAGAGAGACTTTTGGGGAGAAAAATTGGCTATTTGTGCGAGCTGCATCATCATGGCTGCCAGCCTCACCATCTCCTGGGACTCCAGGACTTAATCCTAATCCTGAGAGATGTCCTAACCAGACCAGACCAGACCAGAGAGAGGGACCCAGATGACACCACCTCCTTTATGAGCTCCAGCTGAATCCCAACCACTACCTAAGATGAAACAGGATCAGATTGTAACATCTCTAGCCAATCTCAACTACCGTCTCTTTTCCCCAGAAGGACAGTTCCTACTTTGATCCCATCCAGGGCCGGCTCTAGGCACCAGCGCTCAAAGCATGTGCTTGGGGCGGCATTTTCCAATGGGCGGCACTCTAGC
>NW_020664563.1:423208-423342 GCF_002925995.2 Terrapene triunguis | reverse complement strand
GGGAGCCGTCCCTGAACCAAGATGTT
Organism: Terrapene triunguis; assembly: GCF_002925995.2. NCBI lineage: Eukaryota > Metazoa > Chordata > Testudines > Emydidae > Terrapene > Terrapene triunguis. The sequence goes on along the minus strand of NW_020664563.1, from coordinate 423,316 downwards.
CCCTGTCAGCTGAGGCTTTCAGGCTGAGCTGGAACTGACACTGCAGTTCCGGCTTCAGTGGCTAGATGGCGCTCATGGCAGCCTGAGTTGCACAGGCTGAACTGCAGT
>NW_020664563.1:397796-423198 GCF_002925995.2 Terrapene triunguis | reverse complement strand
CTGAACTGCAGTCAGGGCTGGCTCCAGGCACCAGCGAAGGAAGCAGGTGCTTGGGGTGGCCAATGGAAAGGGGCAGCACGTCCAGGTCTTCGGCGGCAATTCGGCGGCGGGTCCCTCAGTCCCTCTCTTCTTCTTTGAGCTGCTGCCGAAGTGCCGCCGAAGAGGAAGAGAGGGAGCGAAGGACCTGCACCGTCAAATTGCCACAGAAGCATAAAGTGGCATGATTGAGCAGCCGCCGAAGTACCAACGATCAGCTTTATCTTTTTTTTTTTTTTCTTTCACTTCGCCACTTGGGGCGGCAAAAAAGCTGGAGCCGGCCCTGACTGCAGTCCAGCCTGTGTGTGAGGAGCCGGGGAGGGAGGGAAGTGGGGCCCGGGATGCAGGGAGGGGTCCTGCTGCCGCTGCTGCTCTGCGTCTCCCCAGGGCGGCGCGGCGTTTCCCCGCTCGAGTGGGCTGTGCAGGGCGCCGCTGGGCTGGTCAGGGGGCGTGGATCCCGGCTCGCGCGCTGACAGGGCGAGTGGCTGGGCAGACCAAGCCACCCCCTCCTGCCCCCGGAGCCAGCCCACTGCGCACCTCCCTCGCCTCAGCCCCGCGCTGCCTGCCCTGGGTGGGGAGAGGCAGAACCCGGCTCCGAGTGCCAGGGGACCCCCGCGGCTCGGGCACCTGGGGGGTCAGTGTCTGTCCTCTCGACTCTGCCTGCACGGGGCTGGGAAAGCAGCTGTCAGCGCCTGCCCCTCTCAGCCCTTGCACCCCCCCATCCCACTCGCAGCCCCACTTGTACCTCCCCCCATCGTTCCTTCGCCACACCCCTTCCCCTTGTACTCTCCCTTCACCCGCACCTCTCCCCTTGTACCCTCCCACACCTCCCCCTTCCCCTGCACCTCTTCTCCTGCAACCCTGATACCCCCTCTCCTCCTCCACCCTCCTCCGCGAGCACATCACACCCCGCTTCTCTGCCAGTGTAGAGCCCCCAAGCACCCCCACACGCGCTCCTCTGCCTGAACCCTCTTTACTAGATCCCCATCACTTTCCAGGTACAAGGTTTGAGGGTTAGTCCCTATGTTTTCCATGTGCATTTGGAGCACTAAAGATGGGGTTGCGGGGGATGGAGGGGTGAGATTTATACTAAAGTGAAATAAAAATAGGAGAAACGGTTTGATCCCCACTGCAAGTGTAAACGGGATTGCTGTGGTGAACGAGGAGGTCACTTTGGGGGCGGGGGAGCCCAGGGCTGGGGCGGCAGGAGGTGCGGGTGGGGTGGGGGAAGAGAGAGCCCAGGGCTGGGGCAGCAGGGGGTGAGGGAGGGCACTGGTGGTGGTGGGGAGAGCCCAGGGCTGGGGGGCAGCCAAATTTTTTTTTGCTTGGGGCGGCAAAAAACCTAGAGCTGGCCCTGATCCCATCTAAGAGACTGTCCAACAAGATTTTTTTTCCTTCTAAAGCTCTCTCCAGCTAAAGGGAAAAAGAGCAAGAGATATTAAAACAAAAGACTTACTTAATACTTTACATTTCAAATGCTTTAACTGTTTTTTCTTCTTTTCTTTATCTTTAATAAAAGGTCAAAAAGATTTTAAATGGTGTGTTTGCTACTGTACTAAGCATGGTGAGCTCTCTGTATACATAAGCATAGCCACACTAGGCCAGAACAATATTCCGACAATGGACATTGCTAGATGCTTCAGAGGGAGCAAATAGAACACAACAATCTATTAAGTGATCCATCCCCTGCCGTCCAGTTCCAGCATCTGGCAGTCAAAGATTTAGAGACACACAGAGCATGTCCCTGATCATCTTGGGTAATAGCCATTGACGGATCTATCCTCCATGAACTTCTCTCAATCTTTTTTGAACCCACACTTTTGACCTTCACAACATCCTCTGGCAATTAGTTCCACAGGTTGACTCTGCTTGTGTGAAGAAGTATTTCACTATGTTTTAAACCTGCTGCCTATTAATTTCATCAGGTGTCCCCTGGTTCTTGTGTTATGTGATGGGATAAATAGCACTTCCTTATTCACTTTCACCACACCATTCATGATTTTATAGACCTCTATCATATCTCGCTTGGACATCTCTTTTCTAAGCTGAACAGTCCCACTCTTTTTAGTCTCTCCTCAGATGGATGCTGTTCCATAGTTCTATTCATTTTTGCTGCCCTCCTCTATACTTTTTCGAATTCTCATATATCCTTTTTGAGATGGGGTGACCAGAACTGCACGCAATATTCAAGGTGTGGATGTACCTGGGATTTATATAGTGTATTATGATATTTTCTGTCTTATTATCTATCCTTTCCTAATGGTTCCTAACATAGTTAGCTTTTTTTTATGGTTGTTGCACACTGAGCAGATGTTTTCAGAAAACTATCCAGAATTACTCTGAACCCTGAACCTTGTTTAACACTGTTTAATATTGGACAGTGACTTGGTTATGTTAACACCTTTACCTCATATATTCCATTTAAATTAATACAACAGGCAATGATACATGTACCAACTGTGTGGTCAAAATAAGCAGATCACTCTTACCAGGCTGGTGTGCAGCACTGGAAGTGAGCTTTTTATCTTTCTGACTTCCAGATCTCTTGCTGTACAGAGAGAGAGGAGACATCTCGGAGCTGGTGCTGAAGTCCAAGTCTTCCTGTTGACAAAGAATATATAAAACAAATGACAAATCCTTCTCAGAACAGAAGAATGTGCTTACAAAAGCACTCAAATGCTGTCCGGATTCTGCTTTCAGATCTGTGCTACTGACCACAAATCTAATATTCCACTCTTCCTCTATTAATTATTTGTACTCCAGTAGTGTGCAAAGGCCCCAATCAAGATCTAGCCCCATTATGCTAGGGGTTCTATATATACATGAAATATACCTGAGGATTCTGAAGGCTAAGACAGATGATGGATGAGAGAGTGATGAAGAGACTTGCCCAAGTCACCAAGCATCTCAGTGACCAGGAACAGAACCCAGGTCTCCTGAGTCCAAGTCCAAGGCCACTGGACCATATGTAGGTAGTACTCCCAAGTACAGATTTCCCTGTGGGCCCCTGTGACTTCAATGGGAGCAGGCCCTATACAGCTCTCCAAAGTACAGAGCGCCCATGTAGAGAGAGCAGAACACAGGAGTCAGAATGATAGAATCTAGAGATCAAAAGATCAGTGCGTCCGTCCATCTCCTTGTTAACACAGGATTTAGTCTCCCTATAGAATACGAATAATATCCAACTGATAATTGAAACAAAGAGTCATTCAAGCTGGGCCTGAACTAAGTTGATCTGAAAAGCTGTTTCTCATTACCGAAGAAACCAAATCACAATGAATAGCTGCTTTAAAAAAGACAAAACAAAACAAAAAATTATTCTCTTAACATCCTCCAACCTCTCAAATGAGGCACATACTGGCACAGCATGCAGCCAGCATGCCTCATTGGTATGGTTAAGATTTAGTCATGGGTATTTTTAGTAAAAGTCATGGATAGGTCACAGACATTAAACAAAAATTTGCAGCTCCTGACCTGTCCATGACTTCTACTATAAATACCCCGGACTAAATCTTAGGTGTTCTGGGGACTCCGGAGGCACCGTTGCTCTGGAGGGGGGCCTCTGGGGTGATGCTACTACAGCTGGGGGAGGAAGGAGGTGTCCCTGGATCACAGCTACTGCAGCTTGGGAGGCCAAGCGGGGGGTTGGCCCGGGGCTGCCCCAGAAGCAAACGGTGTGGCTGGCCCTGGGGTCAGCCACACCAGCCACTGCAGAAGTCACGGAGGTCACAGAATCTGTGACTTCCATAACAGAATCGCAGCCTTACTCATTGGCAGCAAAGCAAATAATTCACTTTGATGCTCTTCAGATGCCATAGGTGCCCAAACACTTCAATGCACAGCTCATCGTCCTAGCCTTATGGTACACACTTGTTTAAAGGATTAGGACCTAGCTACCTCAAAGACCACTTTATCCACTACCTTTCCCCTGTGTTGCACTGACTGCTTGTAAGTTCCTGGATGGAATTCAGACAGTTGCTTGTAATCTTGAAAGCCCTAAGGGTATGTCTATACTACCCACCGGATCAGCAGGCAGCGATCGATCCAGTGGGGGTCAATTTATTGCGTCTAGTCTAGACACAATAAATTGACCCCGAGTGCTCTACTGTCGACTCCTGTACTCTGCCTGCGCCTCTCGTGGCAGTGGAGTCGACGGGGGAGTGGCAGCAGTCGACTCACCGCAGTGAAGACACCACAGTGAGTAGATCTAAGTACGTCGACTTCCGCTACGTTATTCATGTAGCTGAAGCTGCGTAACTTAGGGGTAGGAGGGATAGCTCAGTGGTTTGAGCATTAGCCTGATAAACCCAGGGTTGTGAGTTCAATCCTTGAGGGGGCCACTTAGGGATCTGGGGCAAAATCAGTACTTGGTCCTGCTAGTGAAGGCAGGGGGCTGGACTCAATGACCTTTCAAGGTCCCTTCCAGTTCTAGGAGATAGATATCTCCATTAATTTATTTTTTTATTTAGATCGATCCCCCCGCCACCCCAACCCAGTGTAGACCAGGCCTTAATGATTTGAGGCCTAATTACTTGGGAGACTGCCTTTCTCCTCATGTCATGCTGGTACAGTTGCAATCAGCAGAGGCACCCAAGCTGCAGCTCCATCATTAAGTGAAAGGAAGCAGTTGACAGGAGTCCTCCATAAAGGTCTCTCAATTCCCTTCAGTCTGCCAGACCCTCAGTTTAACTTTGCTTTTAATGTGAAGGCTCATCCCTCTCCTCCCCAAATGCCCAGAAGGTGGTTTATGGGCTAGGGAGTTTTATGTGGACTCAGGATGTTTGTACACAGAGGGAAAAACAATCTGCTGTGATATTTATATGGATTTTTTAATTTTAAAATAAATTATAGTTATTGCAAGGACACGCAGGGCATGAGTTTGAATGATTTAAAAAAAAAAAACCCACAAAAAAACCAATGTCCTTCAGTAATTACACCTCTACCCCGATATAACACGACCCGATATAACATGAATTCGGCTATAACGCGGTAAAGCAGAGCTACGGCGGGGCGGGGCTGCACGCTCCAGTGGATCAAAGCAAGTTCGATATAATACGGTTTCACCTATAACACGGTAAGATTTTTTGGCTCCCAGGGACAGCGTTATATCGGGGTAGAGGTGTATCCACATTAGCATTATGCTACTGGATAGACCCGAGTATCAGGCACAGACAACACTTTTGTCTGTGGCCCCGAAAGTCTCCAAACTTACCTTAACGGTGATGGTGTTCAGTTCTTTTTGTGTTGCACTTAAATACAGTGGAACTAAATGAAGTTTAGAAACAAGAGCACCTCTCCTTCCATCTGTAGGACTGGGGAGAAAGGAGGCAGCAGCTGTTGGAGGGGCAGGCCTACAGTGAGTGCTGTTGGTTTCAAGACAGGCAGTTGTACACATGCACAGCATAGTGTAAGGTCTGAGGCCTTTTGCTGCAGCCATATTAGGAGAGCAGCAGCCATGAGCCAAGAAACAGAAAGTAACATCCTCACATTTCTTCTAAATTATATCAAAACAGTGTAATATCAAAATGTTAAGGCGGCACCCCTCCTAATAGTACCTACCATCACCATATAAGCAAGGAATCTCTTAAGATGTTTAAAGAAAACTTTGCTTGATGGCATTCTGTCTGGCAAGGAATCACTTATCAACAGTTGTGATTGTAAAATCTATACTTCTACTGTTTTGCCTTTATGGTCCCTACTTCTCTACTGTTTATGTGTATGGTATCTATCTGGTTCTTTGATTGTTTCGGTCTCTTGCATAACTAATTTTGTAAGATTTAAATCAGCTAAGGTGGTGGGGTATGATTGGTTAAAGAATTGTTTCACAATATGTTAGGATTGGTCAGAGTTATTTTGTAATATTTTAGTGAAATGATTGGTTACAGTATAGCTAAGCAGGACTCGAGTTTCACTATAAACTCGGGTCCAAGAAGGAGTCCAGCTGGGAAAAGAATAATAAGAAGGAAAGACCTGGAAGAAGAAGAACTCACCTCTTAAGATACAACCTAAGATCAGAGCTGCTAAGAATCCTCTGCACGACAGTGACGTGCAGCAACGAGAACCCAGACAAGACCAACCTTGCCTGGCCAACAGGGAAAGTCCACCTGCATGAACAGGATTGGTGAGCTTTGTATGCTTAGCGTGTGTATTCTGCTTGGTAATTGTTAATAAATAGAGGATAAGGATATTACTGTGTAAGGCTCTTTCACTGGTAAAAGGTCCTGCAAACCTGCAGAAGATTATGCCCTGAGCCCTAGGAACTGGGTAAGAGTAGGTGCCTTTCGCCCAGAGCCTTAGGAACTGGGAAAGGGTGGGGGTGCCTAAATCAAATGGGTTACACCTTGAGCCCTAGGAACTGGATAAAGGTGGATGCCCTAGAATGTGCGTGTAACAATAGGACATATCTACATGCTTCCACACCCCATGCTGTGTACATATATCCCCGTTTGTTTGGGTCACCCACAGTGGCAAGGAAAGAAAACACTTTATACAGGAGAATGTCAGAAGAAAAGTCAGTGTTTCAGATGTAGGTATAACAAATTGCTTTCATTTATATTGTGAAATTGAGCAGAATTTAAGCTTAGATTGCTCCTTTCATTTGTATTTTCTATATGAACCTAGGGAGCCAGGGTGGCTTCCCTCCGAACCTGAGGGTAAAGAGCCACTCTCTCAGCCTAAGTGGGCAGGGCCAGGCCAAGCTTACTCCACCCCCCGGAAGAGGAGGGGTGGAACAGGAAGTACAAAGAGCAGGGCCCTTAACCCAGTCAGGGCAGCGCCAGGGAGGGAGGCAGACGCAGATGGCTGGCTGTTCCCTTCAGACCCTGCTGCCGTGCCTGGGGAGGCCCTGGACCAGGAGAAACCTGACCTGGAGGAAGGACTGGGGCTACCAGAACAGCCCACCGCCAAGTACCCGGAGGAACTGGAGGAGCCTGACGCAGAGGGGGAGCTGGAGCTGCCAGCAGCGGAGTACCCGGATGAGCCGGAGGGACTCGCTCGAGCAACCGGGTAGGAAGGAGCCCAGGGACAGAACTGCACAGTGCGGAGAGTCTATTTGGTCAGTGTGTTGTGGAAGGACCCCCGCTGACCCAATGGCAGGACCCTCGCCCCGCCACTGTCAGGGCCCTGGGCTGGAAATCGGTGGAGTTGGGTGGGCCTGCGTTCCCCTACCCTGGCCAGCCCGCCTCGGCTAGGGACTCTTGCCGGCGCTCCCCTGGCTGAGGGGCGTGCTAGGGACTCTTGCCTGTGCCCCTCCCTCCACTAATTCCCTAGTGACAGATGGCGTGACTCAGGCCGGCCAGTGAGGCAGTAGCTCCCCACCATCCCCTAGCGGCTCGGTGGGCCAACCGACACAGGTCACAATGAACCATAAGTCAGTTCATGCAACATAACTGCACAAACATAAGGCACCAAGACTTTACTACTTACAGGTACATGCTGCACTGAAGAGTCTGATAATGGTGAAGGGACTGAACAAATTGAAGTGGCTGGCGACTGAGGCTCTTCCTTCAAGTTTTCATCTGCAAGAGAGCGGTAAGTAGACTTTCACACTGCACAAACTTCTAACAGTAGGAGTTTAGCTCATGCAAGAAACATGCTGTTCTATTCCAAACATTAACTTCTGGAGTAAACCACACAAGTGAATGTAGTAAGACTACAGCAACTAAACAATCTGAGACTTGTAGGGGAGACCAAAACAGTAGCTATGTCCCATCCCAGGAAAATCAATGAAGTGATCTCTGTATACAAAAAAGCCTACTCCAGCAAGCAGTACCACTGAAGTCAATATCCCTAGAAGTCACTCTTTTAAGATAGTCATAGCTGAAACATGTGGCACGTAATTACCTATACAAGTATGGCTTGTCACATCCCAAGGGCCTGAATCCCAAGACATCAAGTCCAAATCGAAGTCGAGGTTATAAAGACTGTTTTCCTGTAGATGATAATTTAGCAAAAATAAGTTAGAGATGCAAAACAGAAAGTACTATATATTGCAACCACCAAGCACTACAGCTCTTAAGAAGGCAAAAGGATTTAGTCACCTCAATTTGCATGTTTCTGGTGGCATGGCAAGGCCACAAATATATATGAGAAGCCCTGAGAGAGGAGAGCTCTCAGTTAGATTTCACAAGGCAGGGTTTCCAACTAAACAGACTTAAGCTGGGGAGTTATTTGTGGCTTTAGTTCAAACCTAACCCTGACCGGAGTAAAGGGAAGTGAGAGTAAATATCATTACTACAATTATTTATACTCCAGTAATGCCTTATTAGTAATTATTTGTATTGCAGTAGCATCTAGGGCAGGGGTGGGCAAACTACGGCCTGGGAGCCACATCCGGCCCTTCATACGTTTTAATCCGGCCCTCGAGCTCCTGCCGGGGAGCGGGATCCGGGGCTTGCCCTGCTCTGCGCATGCTGTGGCTCTGCACGGCTCCCGGAAGCAGCAGCATGTCCCCCCTCCGGCTCCTACGCGTAGGGGCAGTCAGGGGGCTCCATATGCTGCCCCCATCCCGAACGCTGGCTCTGCAGATCCCATTGGCCAGGAACCGCAGCCAATGGGAGCTGCAGGGGCAGCGCTTGTGGACGGGCAGCATGCAGAGCTGCCTGGCCGCGCCTCAGCATAAGAGTCAGAGGAGGGACACGCCACTGCTTCCAGGAGCTGCTTAAGGTAAGCGCCACCCGGAGCCTGCACCTCTGACCCCCTCCAGCACCCCAACCTCCTGTCCTAGCCCTGATCCCCCTCCTGCCCTCTGAGCCCCTCAGTCCCAGCCCAGAGCACCCTCCTGCACCCCCAACCCTTCATCCCCACCCCACCCCAGAGCCCTCATCTCCTCCTGCACCCCAAGCCCCAATTTTGTGAGCATGTATGGTGGGCCATACAATTTCCATACCCAGATGTGGCCCTCGGGCCAAAAAGTTTGCCCACCCCTGGTCTAGGGGGCCTAGGCAATGCACCAAGTACTGTACAAACATGTAACAAATAACTCCTTCTTAATTATTTTTTGTAAGCTGTCACTATGGGGGGGGGGGTTGCATTTTATTTCTCATCTTTAGAGTAAACTGATCTCTTCAATTCTGGGTACATGTCGTCAGGACCCTCCCCCTCCGTCAGAGCAACGGCAGACAATCGATTTGTGCCTTTTTACCTGGGTTACCTGTGCAGACAACATACCACGGCAAGCATGGAGCCCGCTCAGCTCAGCTCACCATCACCATGTGTCATCTGGGTGCCGGCAGACGTGGTACTGCATTGCTACACAGCAGCAGCTAATTGCCTTTTGGCAGTAGACGGTGCAGTATGACTGGTAGCCGTCATCGGCTATCTGGGTGCTGGCAAACGTGGGGCTGCATTGCTATACAGCAGCAGCTCCTTGCCTTTTGGCAGTAGATGGTGTATTACGACTGGTATCCATCGTCGTCGTATTCCTCAGTGAGTTCGGTCAGAGGCACCTGGGCAGACATGTTTTTGTCTCCTGGAGACTCAGTCCTGCCGGCAGTCCTATTGAACCGTCTTGACGATGATGGCTAGCAGTCGTAGTACAGCATCTTCTGCCAAGCAACCAGAAGATGCCGATGGCTATCAGTCATGCTGCACCGTCTGCTGCCAGCTTAAGATGTAAAAAATAGATGGACCAGATTTGTTCTGTGTTCATTTGCTTCCCCCTCCCTCCGTGAAATCAACGGCCTGCTAAACCCAGGGTTTTGAGTTCAAACTTTGGGGGGGCCATTCTGTGTGACAGTTGTTTGTGTTTCTCCCTGATGCACAGCCACCTTTGTTGATTTTAATTCCCTGTAAGCCATGTCGTCACTCGCCCCTCCTCCGTCAGACAATAGTTTCGCGCCTGTTTTCAGCCCAGACGCCATAGCGCTGGGATCATGGAGCCTGCTCAGATCACCGCGGCAATTATGAGCACTATGAACACCACGCGCATTGTCCTGGAGTATATGCAGAGCCAGAACATGCCAAAGCAAAACCAGGCGAGGAGGCGATTGCAGCGCGGTGACGACAGTGATGAGGAAATTGACATGGACATAGACCTCTCACAAAGTACAGGTCCCAGCAATGTGCAAATCATGGTGTTACTGGGGCAGGTTCATGGCGTGGAACGCCGATTCTGGGCCCGGGAAACAAGCACAGACTGGTGGGACCGCATCGTGTTGCAGGTGTGGGACGATTCCCAGTGGCTACGAAACTTTCGCATGCGTAAGGGCACTTTCATGGAACTTTGTGAGTTGCTTTCCCCTGCCCTGAAGCGCCAGAATACCAAGATGAGAGCAGCCCTCACAGTTGAGAAGCGAGTGGCGATAGCCCTGTGGAAGCTTGCAACGCCAGACAGCTACCGGTCAGTCGGGAATCAATTTGGAGTGGGCAAATCTACTGTAGGGGCTGCTGTGATCCAAGTAGCCAACGCAATCAAAGACCTGCTGATATCAAGGGTAGTGACTCTGGGAAACGTGCAGGTCATAGTGGATGGCTTTGCTGCAATGGGATTCCCAAACTGTGGTGGGGCGATAGATGGAACCCATATCCCTATCTTGGCACCGGAGCACCAAGCCACGGAGTACATAAACCGCAAGGGGTACTTTTCAATGGTGCTGCAAGCCCTGGTGGATCACAAGGGACGTTTCACTAACATCAACGTGGGATGGCCGGGAAAGGTACATGATGCTCGCGTCTTCAGGAACTCTGGTCTGTTTCAAAAGCTGGAGGAAGGAACTTTCTTCCCGGACCAGAAAATAACCATTGGGGATGTTGAAATGCCTATCGTTATCCTTGGGGACCCAGCCTACCCCTTAATGCCATGGCTCATGAAGCCGTACACAGGCAGTCTGGACAGTAGTCAGGACATGTTCAACTATAGGCTGAGCAAGTGCTGAATGGTGGTGGAATGTGAATTTGGACGTTTAAAAGCGCGCTGGCGCAGTTTACTGACTCGGATAGACCTCAGCGAAGCCAATATTCCAATTGTTATAGCTGCTTGCTGTGCGCTCCACAATATCTGTGAGAGTAAGGGGGAGACATTTATGGAGGGGTGGGAGGTTGAGGCAAATCGCCTGGCCACTGATTACGCGCAGCCAGACAGCAGGGCGCGGTGCGCATCAGAGAAGCTTTGAAAACCAGTTTTGTGACTGGCAAGGCTACGGTGTGAAACTTCTGTTTGTTTCTCCTTGATGAACCCTCCGCCACACACACACACACCCCGGTTCACTCTACTTCCCTGTAAACTAACCACCCTCCCCTCCCCCCTTCGAGCACCGCTTGCAGAGGCAATAAAGTCATTGTTACTTCACTTTCATGCATTCTTTATTAATTCATCACACAACTAGGGGGATAATTGCCAAGGTAGCCCGGGAGGGGTGGGAGAGGAGGGAAGGAAAAGGACACACTGCAGTTTAAAACTTTAACACTTATTGAAGGCCAGCCTTCTGATGCTTGGGCAATCATCTGGGGTGGAGTGACTGGGTGGCCGGAGGCCCCCCCACCACTTTCTTGGGCGTCTGGGTGAGGAGGCTATGGAACTTGGGGAGGAGGGCTATTGGTTACACAGGGGCTGTAGCGGCGGTCTCTGCTCCTGCTGCCTTTCCTGCAGCTCAACCATACGCTGGAGCATCTCAGTTTGATGCTCCAGCAGCCGGAGCATCGACTCTTGCCTTCTGTCAGCAAGCTGACGCCACCTATCCTCTTCAGCCCGCCACTTGCTCTCTTCAGCCCGAGATTCAGCCCGCCACCTCTCCTCTCATTCATATTGTGCTTTTTTGCACTCTGACATTGACTGCCTCCACGAATTCTGCTGTGCTCTGTCAGCGTGGGAGGACATCTGGAGCTCCGAGAACATATCATCCCGAGTCCGCCGTTTTCTCCTTCTAATCTTCACTAGCCTCTGTGAAGGAGAAACATTTGCAGCTGGTGGAGGAGATGGGAGAGGTGGTTAAAAAAAGACACATTTTAGAGAACAGTGGGTACACTCTTTCACGTTAAATTTTGCTGTTCACATTACACAGCACATGTGCTTTCGTTACAAGGTCGCATTTTTCCTCTTATATTGAGGGCCTGCCGGTTTGGTGTGAGAGATCACTCACGCAGTGCCAGGCAACAGATTTCGGCTTGCAGGCAGCCATGGTAAGCCACAGTCTTTTGGCTTTTTTAACCTTCTTAACACGTGGGAATGGTTTCAAACAATAGCGCCCTCATTTCCCATACCAAGCACCCATTGGGTTGGCCATTTAAAATGGGTTTGCAATGTAAAAGGAGGGGCTGCAGTTTCCGGGTTAACATGCAGCACAAACCCAACTACCCCCCCACACACACACACCCAATTCTCTGGGATGATCACTTCACCCCTCCCCCCACCGCGTGGCTAACAGCGGGGAACATTTCTGTTCAGCCGAGCAGGAACCGGCACCTCTGAATGTCCCCTTAATAAAATCACCCCATTTCAACCAGGTGACCGTGAATGATATCACTCTCCTGAGAATAACAAAGAGAGATAAGAAATGGATGTTGTCTGCATGCCAGACCATACGCTGCCATGCTTTGTTATGCAATAATTCCAGACTACGTGCTACTGGCCTGGCGTGGTAAAGTGTCCTACCATGGCGGACGGGATAAGGCAGCCCTCCCCAGAAACCTTTTGCAAAGGCTTTGGGAGTACATGAAGGAGAGCTTTCTGGAGATGTCCCTGGAGGATTTCCGCTCCATCCCCATACACGTTAACAGACTTTTCCAGTAGCTGTACTGGCCGCGATTGCCAGGGCAAATTAATCATTAAACACGCTTGCTTTTAAACCATGTGTAATATTTACAAAGGTACACTCACCAGAGGTCCCTTGTGTGCCCTCAGGGTCTGGGAGCACGCTTTGGTGAGTTCGGGGGTTACTGGTTCCAGGTCCAGGGTGATAAACATATCCTGGCTGTTGGGGAAACCGGTTTCTCCGCTTCCTTGCTGTGAGCTATCTTCATTGTCTTCATCATCATCTTCCTCATACTCCGAACCCGCTTCCCTGTTGCGTGATTCTCCACTGATGGAGTCAAAGCACACGGTTGGGGTAGTGGTGGCTGCACCCCCTAGCATGGCATGCAGCTCCACGTAGAAGCGGCATGTTTGCGGCTCTGCCCCAGACCTTCCGTTTGCCTCTCTGGCTTTGTGGTAGACTTGCCTTAGCTCCTTAATTTTCACGCGGCACTGCTGTGCGTCCCTGTTATGGCCTCTGTCCTTCATGGCCTTTGAGACTTTTTCTAATATTTTGCCATTTCGTTTACTGCTACGGAGTTCAGCTAGCACTGATTCGTCTCCCCATATGGCGAGCAGATCCCGTACCTCCCGTTCTATCCATGCTGGAGCTCTTTTGCGATCCTGGGACTCCATCATGGTTACCTGTGCTGATGAGCTCTGCGTGGTCACCTGTGCTCTCCACGCTGGGCAAACAGGAAATGAAATTCAAAAGTTCGCGGGGCTTTTCCTGTCTACCTGATCAGTGCATCTGAGTTGAGAGAGCTGTCCAGAGCGGTCACAATGAAGCACTGTGGGATAGCTCCCGGAGGCCAATAACGTCGAATTCCGTCCACACTACCCCAAATCCGACCCGCAAAGGCCGATTTTAGGGCTAATCCCCTCGTTGGCGGTGGAGTAAAAAAACCGGTTTAAAGGGCCCTTTAAGTTGAAAAAAAGGGCTTCGTCGTGTGGACGTGTCCAGGCTTAATTCAATTTAACGCTGCTAAATTCGACCTAAACTCGTAGTGTAGACCAGGCCTTAGAGAAGTACCCTAGCTGGAGCCTTCCAATGCAGTAGCTGGGTATAATTTTGGGTTTACATTCCGGAGGGGGGTGTGCCTGAGTAGCTGGGAAGTACCCTAGCTGGAGCCTTCCAATGCAGTAGCTGGTCAAAACGTCTGTATGTATCTGCAGCTGGGTGTGTCTCTACCTGCATGTGTGCTGGTGAAAGTGAAGGCTGGAGCCTGGATAGAGCTTGGCAGCTTGTCACAGAAGTACAGTGTAAACGGGAGCCCAGGCTGGTGGGACCGGGGGGCTCAGTGGTACCCCAGTTCCAGGTGGCACCCCGGAGGGAACCTGTCACAGTGGTGCAGCGAGCAGGGTCATATGCACAGCTTGTTACTCTGAGTGAGATTGGCACTTCATACACTGGTGGTGATTTTAAGTGAGATTTAAGTGTCCTGGCTAGAGATCAGTCAAAGAGGTTACCAGTTTGTTATTTTCTCTTTGCTTATTTCGGGCAAGGGAAGTAAGGACAGGAAAGCAGGAAAATGAGTGAAAGTAAAACTAGTAAGAAGCTGGAACTATACAGATTGCAGGCAGAAGAGAAGAAGAAAGAACACAAAAGACATATGGAATTTAAACAAATGGCAATTAATGGGCCAGAAGCTGAACACCGAAGAACCATAGAAGCAGAGAATGCCAGGCAAGAAGCTGCACACCAAAGGGCCCTAGAACTGCAAGCCAAAGAAATGGAGGCAAAAGAAAGGGAGAGAAAGCATCAACTGAACTTGATAGAGAAGCAGAACCAGAACCCCCATGCAGCAGAGAGCTCCACCTCTTCAAAATCCACAAATGGTAATGGTTGTGTCCTGCATGCAGCAAGACAGGGGACATGGCTGAATATTTCATCACCTTTGAGAGGCTATGTGTACTCCATGAAATTCCTGAAGACCAAAAGTTGCCCACTTTGATTGCAAAGTTGTCTGGGAAAGCTCTGGATATGTTCAATAAAGATTCCAATTAGAGATGCTTCAGATTATAGTAAATTCAAGGATATGGTTTTAAAACCGTTACAGATTACATCTGAAACATATAGAGTAAAATTTAGAAGCCTTAAGAGGGGGGGCTGGGATGAGTAATGTGGCATATGTAAACCAGATGAAAGATTTGATGGATAAGTGGATAAGGGGTGTAGTAGGAAGAGGGCCTGAAACATAAGCCCATGTATCAGAGACCTGAAGCCTGAGCTAAAGTAGTCAAAACTTTGCTGATATAAAGCAAAGTTAAGTTGTGAGCAAGAGGCAGGCCCTGCTCACAGAATCTGGCAAGAACAGGGCTGATATTGCAGAAACGCACATTCCTAAGTAGTGCTAGGCAAAAGACTATATAGACAAACACAGTCCAGAAAGGTGGTACCAGAACACCTCGATATCAGCACATTCCCCAAAGATAACAGGAACACACTGACCCATCGTAAAGATGAGGTCAGGATGACAGAATGATGGATAAAGATGTTTTGATCAAAGCAACATGTACAAGGTAATGGGTGGCACGCAGACATGTCGGGGTAATGTAGAACTTGTTTGTATCTGTGTATAAAGATGTATCTCAGAGGGAGTGTCTTTGTCTGGCCGAGGAGATAGTGGAAAGTCCCACCACTAACTGAGCTAGTCGACTGCAACGGACATACTTGTGTTAGTGTACCTGTAACCATTGAGCCGGGGCATTAGGACGGTGCTTCAATGACAATAAACCTGACCATGTGCCTTCGCTATGAACCAAGTCTGTGGATTTATTGGGCAGTTTGATCAGATGTATGTATCTGCCCAGAGTCAGTACAGCACGCAGAGAGAACACACACGCAGCCAAACATCTAATGACAAGGGGGAAAGGTATTACAAGCTTTGAAGAAATGTGTGATCTCATTGCTCAGGAACATTTCCTGAGTATATGAAGTGATGATGTAAAACAGTGTTTATGGGATAAAAAGGTGAAAACTGTTGATGAACTTGCTACTCTGGCTGATGAATTTGAGCAGACACAAGCGTCTATTAGAAATAAATCACAGGCAGAGGGGTTAAAACCTGGCGGGAAGCAGGGTTCCCATTTCACCCCAGGAAAGAGGGTGGATGGGAGGCTGGACGTTCACCTCCCCAAATCCATTCCCCTAGTCCTTGTCCTAAATCTCCTGTAAAAACAGAAGAGCCCAGAAGGTGTTATCATTGTAATTCCACTGAGCCCCTGAGGAATAAATCCCGTGTTGGGTGGGAAAAGGCAGCAAGCAACTCATAGGAATGCTGCTACCCAGAGCACAGAGGCACCTCAGGCAATTGCCACTTATTATACAAGGTTTGTAAAAATAGCCTCTGCCCAGCCAGGCAGTAAGCACATAAAGGCTGTCAAAATTAATGGCAAGGAACACCTTGGGTGGAGGGACACAGGTGCAGAAATTTCTGTGGTTAGGAGAAGCATTGTTCAGGAAAATGACATTCTGCCAGGACAGATGGCAGAGCTTTTGTTAGTAGGAGGTCACAAAATCCTTGTGCCTTTGGCTAAAGTGCACATAGAAACTGAGGATTTGAAAGCTGAATTGACTGTGGCAGCAGTACCTACTAACCCATCACAATTGTTACTGGGGAATGATTTTTTCAATGTAGCTCGGGCTGTCTGCAGCAAGGAGGAATACCGTGCTGAAACCCCAGAGGAAAAAGATAAAGTCCCAGAAACTGCTGAAGGAATGGGAGAGCATCTCTTTAATGCCTCTGCAGCAGTAGAAAACAGTATGCTACCAGGGGTGGGTGTGGTTGAGACCAGCTCCTGCTGCCCAGTGGCTAAAGACAGCCTTTCCTCTAGCGGGAAGGGGTGCATATTACCTGTCAGTGAGAAGACTGTCCAGGTTGCTGGCTGCCAGCAGGTTGCAGCTAGGCAAGGGGCAGACCTCACTCTAGGGTGCATAGGAAGATGCATCCTAGAGGGAAGCCCAGAGAAGGGTGATGGAATCCTAGAGAACACGGAGGTGGGTGAGGGTTCCATGGACTCTGTAGCTGGAGGTAAACCCAATTCAAAGAGGGAGGAGGGTGTAGTGCTTGCCAGAGAAAGGATTGTTCTGTTAGCTGTGAGCTCTTCACAGCTGAACAGGGGACAGCTCCCACTCTAAAGCGCACAGAGGTGTGTCTTAGGCCTTGTCTACACTACAAAGTTTTGTCGACAAAAGTGATGTCGACACTCAAAAATCGACATAACATTCAGAATGTCATGTTCACACTCACTCCCTCTGTTGACAGAGCGCATCCACAGTGGGATCGTGGCACATCTTGGGACTGGGCCCAACGTCCTGTGATGCATTGTTTTCTGTCCCAGCACTCCATGGGCTTCCGGCTTTCTTTCGCTGCATTTTTGCAACAGCCTTTCTTTGCTGTGCACCTGTGTGAGAAGGGATAGATCCCACACTGCTCTTGTGTGCTGTTAACTGTCATGAAGACATCGTGTATGGCAGTGCAGTTAATTGTGAACTTCCTAAAGGAAGAAGACTCGCAGGCACATGACATGTTGCGTGAAATGGATAGGAACAACTTTAGATTGCTTTTGGCATTCACAGAACAGCTACATAGGGTTGATTGTCGCTTTTGAGCTCGGGAAACAAGCATTGAATGATGGGATCGTATCGTGATGCAGGCGTGGGATGAAGAGCAGTGGCTATCCAGAACTTTCGGATGCAGAAAGTCACCTTTCTGGAACTGTGTGTGGCGCTCACCTGGCAAGGATACCAGAATGAGTGTCCTCTATTGATAGAGAAGCATGTGGCAATTGCTGTGTGGAAACTGGCAACTCCAGACTGCTACCGGTCAGTCACGAATCAATTTGGAGTGGGGAAGTTGACCGGTGGGGCTGCGTTAATGCAAGTGTGCAGGGCAATATATCACATCCTGTTACGAAGGACCGTGACTCTGGGAAATGTGCATGAAATAGTTGACAGCTTTGCAGAAATGGGTTTCCCTAACTGTGGAAGGGCAATTTTGGCACCAGACCACCTTGCGACGGAGTACATCAATAGAAAGGGGTACTTCTCCATGGTGTTGTAGGTGCCTGTGGATCACCGTGGGCATTTCACGGACATCAACACAAGGTGGTCTGAGAACATGCATGATGCACACATCTTCAGGAACACCGGCCTGTACAGAAAGCTACAAGCAGGGACTTTCTTTCCAAACCAGACGATTACAATGGGGGATGTTGAAATGCCCATAGTGATCCTGGGAGACCTGGCGTACCCCTTACAGCCATGGCTCATGAAACCTTACACAGGACACCTGGACAGCAGTAAGGAGTGGTTCAACAACAGGCTGAGTAGGTGCTGGATGACAGTTGAACGTGCCTTTGGAAGATTAAAGGCGTGCTGGCGATGCCTTTATGGCAGGTTAGACCTTAATGAGGATAATATTCCCGTGGCCATAGCCGTGTGCTGTACGTTGCATCATCTTTGTGAAGCTATGGGTGAAAGGTTTGCTCAGGGGTGGAGTGTTGAGGCAGACTGCTTGACTACTGATTTTGAGCAGCCAGATACCAGGGCTATCAGAGGAGCCCAGAGCAGACAATTTGAATCAGGCAGGCTTTGAGGCAACACTTTGAAAATGAGAACCATTAACGTATATCTCCGTGTTTGGTACTTTAGTGTTACATTACATGTAGTTTTCCTAGGAAGCAGTAGTGATATTTGGGGCCTTATATTCCAGTAAGCAAATGATTAAAATACCTGTGCATGTATTGGTAGTGCCTGCAATCTCAATTTGTAGGAAACAAATAAAGATGAGTTACCCTTCAAAAACTTTGCTTTTATTGCACAAGAAACAGCAAACACAAACACACAAAGATGCTTGGTGGGAAAGGAGGAACCAGGGAAGGGCAGACTTTAACAGCTGTGTATAGGTTCAGCTATCATTGTGAAAGTTGTCCGAGAGGGTGGAGTGAAGGGGAAACTGAGAAGTCCCGGAAAGTGGAAAGGAACGTGCGGGTGGAGTTTGGGGGGGGGGAGGGCATGGGAAAAGAGTTCTGAATGTGCTGCAGGAGAGGGCAGGCATAGATCTGCTCAGTCTACAGCATTATTAAGGACTTCAGCATCCACATTTGCTCCTCCATTACTTTAATCATCTGCTCAATTGCATCCTTAAACTCCTGATTCTTTTTTCTGTCCTGCCGTTCGGCTTCCCAGAACTCCTTGCGTTCCCTTTTCTCTACACTGGAGCAGTGCATTACCTCCTGGAACATGTCTTCTTTGCTGCATCTTGGGCACTTTTTTTATCTGGTGGAGAAGCTCGGCCGGGATGTGTGGGGTGTTCCTGAAGGCCACATCTGCCGAAGCACAAGGGACAATGCACAGAAGCGGGATTGTTAAATTCACACACAGCACTGAAACATTTCACTTAAATGCACCTTTTGAAACATTGCCATCACTTTCTCACTGACCCTTGGCAGGCACACATCTCTTCAAACACCCAAAGCATGGTGAGTGGTGGCGGGTGAGCGGAGGGGGGGGTGGGGTGCTTCACATGGGGAAAAGAGCACACACTCTAGAAGGGTTGTGGTGCAGCATGCTAGGGGAAAAATTCTCCCACACTTTTCCACAGGTGAGGGTCATTCTAGCAGATCTCACTGCTAAGGGTAAGCAGGGAAACAAGGGCACATCTACTCCATGCTTGTGGCTTCTGCCCTGCTCCCTATGCTACTCACCTATGTGATGCTTTGGTCCCTGCACAATTGGTTGCCAAATGGCGCAGGAAAGTTTCCTACAATGTGGGAAGGAATAAAGTTGCTCTGCCACGGAACCTTCGGCAGAGGATTAAAGAGTACCTCGAGGAAACTTCCCTGGAGATCTCTCTGGAGAATTCTGGTGAGATCTTGGCATGCATCAACACCCTGTTCCGCCGTACGATTAGCTACACAGGGAAATGTCTGTCTCTCAGAAACAGCCAGCCTTCCACATTTCTATACCCCAAACCCACCTCTGCACTACACAAACCACAATCATTTACCAGGCATCTCCTCTCCTGCTTCTTGCTTGCTGGAGAGCAACTGCTGAGACTGGTAAGACACCTCTAGAGTGGAGAAAAGTTCCTGGCTGCCTGCCCCACTCGGCGACCCCACCAGGAGCTGCACATCGTCGTCTAACTCCACCTCTTCATCAATAAATTCATCCTCCATGTTAGGTCCTCTTTCCGTCACCTCCAGGCCCGCCGAAGTATCCATGGGGCTCTTGATGGTGGAGGTGGGGTCGTCACCAAGGATGGCGTCCAGCTCCTTATAGAACCAGCAGGTCTTAGGTGAAGCACCGGAGTGACAGTTTGCCTCCGTCGCCTTATGGCATGCCTGCCTCAGCTCCTTTATCTTCGCTCTGCACTGCAGTGTGCTCCGATTTTAACCCTTTTCGCACAAGCCTCGAGACATATGGCCGTAAGTATCCCAATTCCTATGGCTCAAGAGCAGCTGTGACTGCACAGCCTCCTCTCCCCATATACTGATCAAATCCAACAGCTCCGCACTTGTCCAAGTGGGAGAGCGTTTAGTGCAATAACCCACCATGGTCACCTGGGAAAATGCGATGAGACCTCTCCATGCCAAGCCAGCAGGAAATTGAATTTCAAAAATTCCTGGGGCTTCTAAGGGGGAGGGGCAGATGGCTGTTTACCTGGCTGCAGGGCAGTGGAGTTCAGACTGCTGACCATAGCGATCACGATGGGCATTGTGGGACATCTCCTGGAAGCCAATTAAAGCAACGAAATCAAGCGTGATGTCTACATTGGCACTTTGTCGAGAAAAATTTAGAGGGAAAAGACGCACGTCTCTCGTTGGGGTGGTTGTATTTTGTCGCCAAAACCAGGCATTTTTCCTGATAAAAGTCACATTGCAGTGTGTACGCATTCACTATTTGGTCGACAAAAGACAGTTTCTGTCAACAAAACTTGGTAGTATAGACAAGGCCTTAGAAAGGGGCCCAGAGAAGGAAGCTGAGAAGGAATCTGGGGCAGTACAGGAATGTCTCTTCACTGATTACAGGGGAGGGTTTGCCCAGGACAGATTTGCTGGGTCGGCGTCTGGGCTCCCAGGCACCCAACCTGGGGCTCAGGTTTTAAGAGGGAACTGTGTAACTGACCTCTAGGAGGGGAGCAGTCATACAACTGACCTCTTGGGGACAGAGAAGGGGTGACAGAGGCTATCCCAATCCAGGCCCCACTTTTGCAAAATGCTGCTCCCGATGTACTTGTGGAAATTAACTCTGTCTCTTTAAGACAGGATGGGAATCCTACTAAAGACTTATAAGGCAATTCAGATTGCTCAGTATGAGTGACCTGGTGTCATTACCTACTGCCCCCCATCTTTAAAATCTTCAGACTATCAGCAATGATTTAATATCTTCCAAGTCACTGACATAAAACATTAAATTGCATTATGTCAGGAACCAATCCCTGTGGGATGCTGTTGAAACACATGCATTTGATGATGATTCCTTATTAAACAATTATGTTTTGAGATCTCATTTAGACAGTTTTTAATCCATTTAATATGTGGTTTATTGAACTTGTATGATACTAATTTCCTCTTCAAAGAATCATGCTGTATTTAAGTCAAATGACTTACAGAAATCACATCATATTAGGTCACAGTTACCTTTGCTGACCAGACTTGTAATCTCATAAAACAGTATCAAGTTCATTTGACAGGAATTATTTTCCACATAACCATGTTGGCTGGCATTAACTATACTACTATCCTTCAGGTTCTATAGGGAGAAAGTCAAGCATGCATCATTTCATAACTTCGTCCAGGATCAGTGTCAGGCTAGCAGGCCTGTAATTACCATCTTCTTTACACTTTTTGCCTATTAATATAACACTAGCTTTCTTCCAGTCATCTGGAACTTCCCCCGTATTCCAAGATTTATTCAATCAAATATAATTTGTGCTATTATTTTCCACTATCCATATATTCTGTATCTCTGTATTTGTTACTGGACCTTTGAAATAAATATTTTAACCATTTTTATATATATGCACCGTTTTCTACTGCTGTTTATCAAATTGTTCCACTGCATAGAATGTCTTTTTCTCTTGTTAAAAAGATACCTTAGGACATTCTATACAAAAAACTATGTTAAAAGAATGTTAACATTATAATACATGCAGAATATCGAGGATAAAAATAAACATTAAACAAGTGCCTTTTTTCTTTTCTGTCATTCAGTCTGTACACTGAGTGAAACAAGGGGCCCGTGAAAATAAGAATAGTCTACCACATAATTAAAAATTGCAAAGCAATGCATTCACACAAAGGGACACAGGTACCATTCACTTTGGCATCTTCTAACTTTTGAGTGCTTCACTTTGCAAACTTAACATAGGCCTGGTCTACACTAACCCCCCCACTTCGGACTAAGGTACGCAAATTCAGCTACGTTAAAAACGTAGCTGAATTCGAAGTACCTTAGTCCGAATTTACCGCGGTCCAGACGCGGCAGGAAGGCTCCCCCGTCGATGCTGCGTACTCCGCTCGCCGAGCTGGAGTACCAGCGTCGACGGTGAGCACTTCCGGGATCGATTTATCGCGTCTTAACCAGACGCGATAAATCGAACTCAGAAAACCGATTGCTTACATCCGGACCCGGATGTAAGTGAAGACGTACCCATAGTGTTTTGTACCTGAAAGGGGCTGTTACCCCTGCTCTGCTCCTGAGGCTCTGTTTAGGCAACAAATTATTAGACAACCAAATGCACATACTAAAAGCTACTCACATAAATCTCATTATCCACATCCAGCTGTATTTCATCTGTGTCAACCAGGTCACTGAGCTCATCAAAGAGGGCAGACTCTAAAGGCAAAGCAAACAAAGTGGTACATCAGCATATCCTAAAAGTTAAAGATGGGAGTTTCAAAGGAGCTGAACCGGTAAATTCAATGGGATTCAATGTTAGACTGGAATTTTCAGCCTAAAAATTTAGGGTAAGGCAGTATTTGTACTACAGTACTGTACCAGCCACAGGAGAGTGGCAGATCAGATGTTCATATTGTAAACCTCACCCATGCAGACTCTGTGGATATTAAGGCCCCAATTCAGCAAACACGTCAATGAGTAAGCTTACACGCCCAGGCAGTTCCATCAGTGTCACACGCAAAGTGTTTGCAGGACTGGGACAGGGGTTCATAGGATCTCACAACGAGTCCACATGTCTAAAACACCCCACAGGCACCCTTAACTCTGCCCGCGCCACTCCATCCGGATCCCAATTCCAGGCAGCACGACTAGCCACGCGGCCCTGTCAGCGCCCAGCTAGCCCAGGCTCTGAGACTTGCCCGAGAGGCCCAGCGGCCGCGCGGGGAACGAGAGCCAGCAAGGCCTCTCGCCAGGAGTCCGCGCTGCCTGCCCCACGCCCCGGGGCGGGAGCAGCCAGACCCGGCAGCGGGGACACAGCTGGGCTTGCGCCCCTCCCCGCCAATGCCCCTCACAGCTCCCGCCCCACCCGCTCAGAAGGACGCTCCGCGCCTGGCTCACCCCAGTCGGGTCCGACCCCGGGTGCCAGCAGCCCCGGCTCTGCGGTGCCCTGTTCAACCTCCCCCGCCGCCATCTCCCTTCAGTCCTAAACACACGTCTCCTAGCTCAGCGCAATGCACCGCCCTGCTACGATGGCCGGGAGAGGACACGGGGCCCGGCAGGGCGGGGCCAGCGCCCTGTCTCTGAGCCAGCTGGGACAGTGTCAGCCGCAGGAGCGCTCTGAGCCCGGCTCGCCTCAGGTAGCTGGGGACAAACACTCCGAGGGCGGGCAACGTTGCATGTGCCCAATGGGGCGGGGGTTCTCGCGGGGTCCGGCTTCAGCTGCCCAATGGGGTGGGGTCTGGGATCCGGGTTCAGGTGACCCATGGGGCAGGGGCTCAGGTGGAGTTCGGGTTCAGCAGTAGCGCCATTTCGGGGGGGCAGCCGTGATTCCAAAGGCTACTTGGGCACCTGAAAACTCTTATCTTTTTTGCAGATAACTTAGATACAGTGCTCCTGTCAGATAATAATTTCTAATTCCTATATAAAGAAAAAATTAAATAAATATTAGACCCACTCAGCTCTAATGCTAACTGTCAAGCTATTAAAAAAATTGTGCTGTTAAACAATAATAGAATACCATTTATATAAATACTTTTGGATGGAGCTATCAGGGGGAAAATGGGGTTGGGATGAATTGTATTAAAAGGTTCCAAACTCTGTGTCGTAATCCACAGACTTCCATACCACAGGCTCTTCAGTCTCAGGCCTGGTCTACACTAACCCCCCAATTCGAACTAAGGTACGCAACTTCAGCTACGTGAATAACGTAGCTGAAGTCGACATACCTTAGTTCGAACTTACCGCAGTTCAGACGCGGTCCACACGCGGCAGGCAGGCTCCCCGTCGACTCCGCGGTACTCCTCTCGCCGAGCTGGAGTACCGCAGTCGACGGCGAGCACTTCCGGGATCGATTTATCGCGTCCAGACCAGACGCGATAAATCGAACCCGGAACTTCGATTGCCAGCCGTCGAACTACCGCGTAAGTATAGACAAGGCCTCACCTACTGAACTAGAGGCTAAAGGCAAGGCTCCCTTTTCCCCATTATTATGATTTAATCTAGGACTCACTAAGCCTTGTGACAGTTGCATTTGCTTTCTGTAACCAGGGGTAGCACAGCTGTCCGAGCTGCTCCCTGGAGAGGAAGCACACCATAGGCACCAACTTTCCCCAGTGCCGGTGGGTGCGCATGCCCCCCCCCCCCCCCCGCCACGACTCCACCATTTCCCCGCCCCTGCCCCACCCCCATTCCAACCCCTTCCCCAAATCCCTGCCCCGGCCCTGCCTCTTCCCCTAGCGCGCTGCGTTCCCCACCTCCCCCCTCCCTCCCAGCGCTTGCCGCGCGAAACAGCTATTTTGCGGCACAAGCACTGGGAGCTAGGGGGCAAAAGCGGGCACGTGGCGCGCTCAGGGGAGGAGACGGAGGTGAGCTGGGGCAGGGGGGCAGGACAGGGAGCTACCAATTTTTCCACGGAGTCAGCTGCAGGCTGGTGTTCAAGACCAGCGATGTTCCACACAAAGAGTATGTCTATACTGCAATCAGAGGAGAGATTGCAACATGTGTATACAGACATACCTGAGCTGGCTTTGATTGAGCTCAATGGGAATGTTTACACAGCAACTAGATATCTGCGTCTGGCCCGTGTCAGTCAACTTGGGCTCCTGGAGCTCAGGCTGCAGGGTTATTTGATTGCTGTGTAGACTTCCAGGCTTGGGCTGGAGCCCGATCTACACGTCACACTTCTGATTGCAGTGCAGACAGACCTTAAGACCAGGGCCGGTGCTACCATTAAGGCAAACTAGGCGGTTGCCTAGGGCGCCAAGATTTGGGGGCGCCAAAAAGCAGTGCCCCCAATTTTTTTTACAGCGTTCCTACGCCCCCTCCCTGAGCACGCGGTCGCCGCTCCACTTCTCTCGCCTCCCAGGCTTGCAGCGCCAATCAGCTGTTTGGCGCCACAAGCCTGGGAGGGGAGGAGAATTAGAGCAGAGCGGCATGCTCAGGGAGGAGGCGGAGCAGAGGTGAGCTGGGGTGGGGAGCTGCTGCACGGCTCCCCGGGCCGGGGGGGGGGGGGG